>NC_140943.1:3832500-4202814 GCF_014529385.1 Adiantum capillus-veneris
GATAAAGACGACGACATGCCTGAGAGTTCGAGAGCAGCTGAGGAACGTGGCAGAAAAGGCAGATAGAAAGCAAAACTGGTACCACATGGCATGGGACCTGCACCGAATCTAATGAATGAAAGTACAAACTTTGCCGCTTTAGGGGCAAAGTGAAGGATCAGGAAGTTCTTTTGAAGGAGCCAAGGCCAACTTCTTTTCACTTGGAATTGGCGGCTTAATTTGGAATTACGCCCGACAGACTGACGCCACAGGCGGAGGTAGTTCGACTGGTACCCGGATGGGATTTGCCATTACACCGAGCATTGGCAAACTTCGTTTGCAATGACAGGGGTGTTCAGGGCACGCGCGTAACGTTCTACTCAGGATCCCTTGGTACCACAAGAACTACGCCGTGGTTGACTACTGGGCCGAGAAAGCGACTTTGATAAATGAAGGGCTTAGAGATTGTACTTGATGAACTTCAGTTTCTTACTCATTCTTTTGGGAGAGAACTGAACGCTGGATAAAGGTTAAATATGTTTTGACCTGATCAAAAGAACGCCAAGATTTTTCTCCACACTAGTGCCGATTGCTTTTCAGAGGGCCTGAAGAGCAAATCATTGATCTGATACCTGGAAGCACGCCACCGAATCGGCCACCTTATCGTGTGAGCCGAGTACAAAATGAAAAGATTATGAACCCAGTGAAAGACCTCTTGGAAAAGGGTCTTGTCCAGCCTAGTAGTTCACCGTATTGCTCTCATGTGTTGTTGGTTTTGAAGAAAGACGGATCTTGGAGAATGTGCATCGATTATAGCACTCTCAACAAAATCACCATCAAGAACAGATTTCCGATTCCTAGAATCGATGATAGACTCAAGATGATAGACTCAACAGGTTACAGGGATCCTCGTGCTTTAGCAGGATTGACTTGAAGAGTGGATATCATCAGATCAGGATAGCGCCAGGAGATGTCTACCAAGCCAGCTTTTCGGATGACTTTTGGGTTAGTTGAGTTTTTGGTGATGCCTTTTGGCTTAACCAATGCTCCTGCGACATTTAACCGAATGATGGACAAGATTTTTCCAGAGTACAGGCTATTTGTTGGCACTTTCTTTGACGACATCATTGTTTTCTCCAAGAATGAGGCAGAACACAGAGATCATCTGCTTCAAGTCTTTCAGGCATTACAAGATCACACGTTAGTGATTAATGCAAAGAAAAGTGAATTTTTCCTACCAGAGATATACTTTCTGGGACACATTGTGTCAGTAGCAGGAGTGCAAATGGACCCGGCCAAGATAGAGACTATCCATGATTGGCCCGATTTGAGGAATGTCCATGAAGTTAAAAGCTTCTTGGGACTGTGTTCGTACTACAGGCGGTTCATACAAAAGTTTGCAGAGCTTGCTTCCCCTTTGCATACCTTGACAAAGAAAGGAGTACCTTCTTCGTGGGGACCCACAAAGGTGACTGCCTTTCGGACATTGAAAGAGAAATTGACTACAGGACCTATTTTGATTTTGCCGGACTTGCAGAAGTCATTTGAAGTATATTGTGATGCTTGTGGTCGTAGTCTGGGTGCCGTCATGATACAAGAAGGCCATGTCATAGCTTACGAGAGCCGTTTGTTCTCTAGGCCGGAGATGACAGCACAGATTTATGAGAAAGAGCTTTTGTCGGTTATCCATGCTCTTGCTCAATGGCGGCATTACCTACTCGGAGCGGATTTTACTGTCTTTACAGACCATCAGAGTTTGCGGTACTTCTTGTCACAGAAGCAGCTTTCGAAAAAGCAGACGCGGTGGGCGAACATCTTGTCACAGTTCCACTTCCAAATTGTCCA
The DNA here is from genome assembly GCF_014529385.1 of Adiantum capillus-veneris. Taxonomy (NCBI): domain Eukaryota; kingdom Viridiplantae; phylum Streptophyta; class Polypodiopsida; order Polypodiales; family Pteridaceae; genus Adiantum; species Adiantum capillus-veneris. The sequence continues at coordinate 3,834,325 of NC_140943.1, forward strand.
TGTGCAGGGACAGAAGAATGTGGTGGCACATGCTTTGTCTCGGAAACCGTTGGTTCTGGCTATTTCCGCGATACATCATAGGAGCTTCGAGGATATGGTCGATCAGTATGCCATAGATACAGATTTTGCACATATTTTCACACGGATACGAGATGGTGAGCCAGTAGCTGGATACTCCCTTCGGGAAGGCTACTTGATGAAAAAGACTATGTTGTGCGTTAACAGCCGTTAAGGGATAAGGTTATGACTGAATGCCACTGTCCACCTTTTACGGGTCACCGCGGCATTGCTACCACCATGAAGGGGGTAGAGAGATACTTCTTTGGGCCGAGACTCAAAAAGGATGTAGAAGAGTTTGTGCGCAGTTGCTTGGTATGCAAGAAGGTCAAGTTTGACAGGCATAAGGCACAACGATTATTACAGCCTTTACCCATACCCACCCACCCCTGGGAAAGTATTGCAATGGATTTCATTTTTTATCTCCCAGGAACACAGAATGATCACGATGATTTTCCGATTACATGGCACGTCTGAGACGATTGTCTCCGACAGAGACCCCAGATTTATGAGTTTGTTTTGGAAGGCAATTTGGGAGAACATTGGCACGCAGTTGCAGTTCTCGTCACCGTTCCACTTGCTCACTGACGGGCAATTTCAGATTGCCAATTCAGTGATTTTAGATTTATTGAAGTCTTGTATCTCGGATCAGAAGACTCAATGGGAAAAGAACTTACCTTTGGTGGAATTTGCCTACAATAACACGATACACTCTTCGACGGGGAAGACGCCATGTGAAATTGTTGAAAGTGCTGCGAAGGTTTCATCCTTCCTGAGCACGAAAGATTAGATATTTGAAGCGGAAGAATATTCGCGAGATTTGGATACGGCTTTTGCCAAGGTTCGCGAGACTTTGCAGGAGTCTCAAGAACGACAGAAAAAGGCAGCGGATCGCCATCGTCGCGACTTGAAATTGAAGGAGGATGATTGGGTGCTCTTACTTTTGAGAAGGCACGCCTACGAAAGAAAAAGGAAAAGGAGAGGCTTTTTCCAAAGCTTAGTATGCGATACTACGGACCTTTCCAGATCATTGACAAGATAAATGATGTCTCCTTCCGATTGAAACTGCCAGATACTTGGAGGATTCATAATGCATTGCATGTGAGTCTCTTGAACCCTGTTAAGGGTGATGTGCCTGATGATGGGGAGCCTGATGAGCAATCCGAAGTGGAAAAAAACGAGGAGATCCTTGTTCCTGAACAGATTTTGGCACATAACGATACGAAGAAAGGTAAAGTCCGAAGGCGGTTCTTGGTTAAGTTCAAGAACTTTCCTGCATTTGATGCGAAGTGGATGGAGGAGGAGGACCTAGCAGATACTCCTCGGATTGTGAAACTTTACCTCGATGTTTTGGTTTAGCATAGTCTACTCCAAACGGAACCAAGAATTCAGCTTGGCCGGAGACCTTGTGCAATGGGATGCACAAGAGGGGAGTCACTCCGCTCCCTTGTCAACACATGCCTTGATTTTGATACTAAAGTCACGGATGTCTCTTTGAGCTTCAGAGATACTGAGAGCTGACAGTATTCTGTTGGATGACTTTATGAAATGGAATTCCTGATAATGATACTGATTTGTTCTTGACTTCTTGTGAGTGCAAGAACTGACAGACGAAATGACTGCAGCATTTTGGTCTACTTGATCTCGAATAGACATGGTTGCAATAGGGATTAGTCAATCGGACATCGATGAGGTCCTGATTGGACCTAGATGTGATTGCTAGCTACATTGCCGATAAATCATGGTCTAAGATCCGAATGAATGTTGAATGTCATGTGATGTCCTGTGATATCTGGTGATGTCTTGTGATGTCGTGTGATGTGACTGTCGATTTTGTACATGTACTAGATGTGTGTTCCTAGTACGTACGTACTAACAGTCAATGTCTGCTAAGACGGTTTATGGCTTTTGTCGATTTTGCAGGCGTAATCGCGGTCGATTACAATGCTTTCAAGAGGGGGGAATGTCACAAAGTGATGACGTGGCGGATAGCAAAAACCCTAATTTTTGCCAGAAACCCTAAAATTCCTGCAAACCCTTATTTCTGCCAAAAACCCTAATTTTTGAAAATTGTGGAGGCTGGAAAAAAAAAAATTTAAATGATGAGCGACGCGAATTTGGTTTTTTTAAATTAAAAAAAGAGAAAAGATTCTCTAAGCGAGAGAGAGAACTGATGCTTTTTATTTTAAAAGCTTTTGGGGCTCTGCTTTTGGGCATCCCTTGTAACCTTTAAATAAGTGGTGAGGGTCTCACTTCTCAGATGCTACTTCTCAGAGCATCTGGACGCAAAGTCTGAGAGTGAAACCCTAACCGCTCTCTTGTACTTTGATGATTGATTAATACAAACAGAAATACCGAAAGGGGCGCCAATCTTTGGGGCCAATATCTCTAGGCACGGAACTCCGCCGGGCCAGTGTACATCTATTGTGATCTGTGACTTGTTTTGAAGTGGTTATTTGGTGCTGTCGCGGTTGATTCTTGACTTGGAGTGTCCAAGTTTGTTACAACCACTGCATAATATAGAAGGCTCTGCGTCCAGAAACAATGGGTACACGCCAACAAAGCACAGTAACTGAGGCTTGGTCCGATAACTGAGCCATGAAGATGCCTCGACCGAGGCATCTGACCGCCATAACTCTACCATGGTGAGTCCCGAGAGCAGTCTGAAGAAAGTCTCTGAGAGAAGCTCTGGAGAGAGGTGCCACTGACACGGCCAACAACTACTCGCTCACGTAAGAAAGTGGTGGATACATCCACTCTATCCATGATCTGATCGGGAATTACGAACCGGCGAACAGGTGGTGGGGGAGTCTCCTGGTGGTGACTCAATACCGGTATAGAAGCCATACTGCTAGGTGGATCCAGAGGACACAGAGAAGATGGATGTAAGCAAGTGCTGGAGAAGGCAACTCAGAGCAAAACTGACGTGTATCCAAACAAGGGGAATCTCTGTCTCAACCAACAGGCTAAGTGCTGGAAGAATCACGGAGGGCTCTGTGAGATACTTCCGCAAAAGAGAGCCAGAAGAAGACGAGAAGCAGCCAATGTGAGGATGGTGAAGTGGCCGAGACGAGAGAGGCCACTAGCTGCGCGCTTCCTGTCTGGCGATGGTAGCTGCCACCGAGCTCTCTCTCTCTCTCTCTCTCTCTCTCTCTCTCTCTCTCTCTCTCTCTCTCTCTCTCTCTCTCTCTCTCTCTCTCTTTGGAAAAAGTCGAGCAGCCGAGGCTCGCCGATTTGCCTTCCTTCGGGCGTTGGACCCGATGCCCACTCTTCTTCACACTTACAGGTGGCCAGACTACGTGGCATTATGCCCCTCCTCGGTGGTTTCTCCTCCACTCATCACACCGACCACCATGAGATTGTTCTAGTTGAGTTGTCACTATAGTGGCTCTCCTCCTTACATTCAGCTTATACACCCCACATGATAGGCTATTTTGGCATCCGCTGGGGATTATATTGTACTCAGTAATATACAGCCCTGACTTTCTCTCTCTCTCTCTCTCTCTCTCTCTCTCTCTCTCTCTCTCTCTCTCTCTCTCTCTCTCTCTCTCTCTCTCTCTCTCTCTCTCTCTCTCTCTCTCTCTCTCTCTCTCTCTCTCTCTCTCTCTCTCTTCTCCTTCAAGCAAGAACCATCATGCCGAAACCAACTAATCCCTTGTGGAAGGAGCACACCAATGTCATCGAAATTGTCAACACTCCTGGGCAAGCTGGAACAGGTTGTCGCAAGTGGTCATGCAAATACTGTGGTTTCACATTGTCGAGTACAATCACTCAAGTCGTGATGCATCTGACCGGCATCAATTGCACAGATAATTGTGGCAAATGCAATAAGGTACCTGTGGCTGTGCGGACAGCATTGATTGCTGAGAAATTTCCTACATTTGCAGCAATAGAGAAAGGGAAAAAAAACAACAAACAGAAGACGCTTTGCAAGATGCTTTTCTTGGACAGCTTGGTGATTCTTTTACACAGGTAGAGGAGGTCTCGGGGTCTCGAAAATCTGCTAGCAGGAAGAGGGCTCGTGTCATGCAGGTTGACGAGGAGGAGGAGGAGGAGGGTGGTGGTGATGTGCATGTGCCTAGGCAGACCACCTTGCCTTCACGTGTGCATTCTCTATCTTGGGTGAGAGAGCGTCAGAAAGTGGCTGAGATGGAGATTGCTCGCATTCTCATTGAGTGCAACATCAGTTTCAATCTCTTGAGGACTGACCAGTGGAAGAGGATGGTTAGGGCCATTGCCCAAGTAGGTGTAGGTGCTACTGATTCATGGAGTGGGCTCGATTACAAAAAGATGCGCACCACAGCACTGGATGAGCAGAAGGCCTTGATAGATAAGGCGTTGGTCCCTGTGAAGGCCGGATGGCAGCAGTTTGGATGCACCATCATCTCTTATGGATGGAGTGACATACGCAGGCGGCACATCATTAACATACTTGTCTCGTCTTGCCTTGGTACATATTTCTTGCGTGTTGTGGATGCAGGGAAGGTAGGGGAGAAGATCACAAGCGAGTTCATCTTTGAGCATATTCGTAGGGCCATCAATGACGTTGGTAAAGAGAATGTGGTTCAAGTTGTCACAAATAATGCAGCCAACTGCAAAGCTATGGGAGAAATGGTAAAGGCAGCGTTTCCTCACATTTTTTGGACTCCATGTGCAGCCCCTGCTTAGATTTGTTGATAGAGGACATAGGCAAACTGCCTTGGGTGGAGCCCACAATTTCAGAGGCTAATAGGATGACCACATTCTTCCGAAAGAAGCATCGGGCTTTAGCCATCTTTTGTAGCCACATGCCCTTGATATGGTGCGGCCTTCCAAGACCAGGTTTGCTTATATGTATTTGGTGTTGCACAGACTCTGCAAGGTGAGGGATCCACTATTGCAAACAGTTGTGGACCCAAAGTGAAGAGACACGGCTCGTGCACAGAATGAGGACACCAAAGCCATTCAGAGGCGTGTCTTGGATGACTCTTTTTGGACAAAGGTGCAGACTCCGATAGTGGCATTGCAGCCCAATGTATGTGTTGCTACGAGTCACTGACATGGGTCAAGCGAAGGCTTGACCCAGCAACAGTGAGTATCAGATGTTAAACTTCTTACAGCTTTGATCTTTATGCTATTAAATATTTTCCTACTGGTACTATTGATGTGTGGTACATGGCACATGCTATGGCCTACCATGTGCCATGTGCCATGGAGTCTAACCTTTGGCATTGCTGATTTTTTGCAGCCGAGATGATATCTTGGCTCTTGTAAAGAGTAGGTGGAATTTTAGGAGCCATCCTATTCATGGGATGGCTGCTTTACTCCATCCTTTCTACAAGACCCCAAGGTTGTTTCAAGAGAGTGATCTCTTGACACTTAAGGATGAGTACATCAATCGTTTGTTCGACGAGCAGGAGCAACTCGAAAGAGATGAAGAGATGTGCAGGTACATGAATAACCTGGGGCCATCATTTTCGCGTGCGGTGGCATTGCGTTCAGAGGCAACCACTTTTGCTTTCACTTGGTGGCAGAGTTATGGTTGCCAAGGTCTTCCATGCTTGACTACTTTGGCTCTAGGTGTGCTCTCGCAGGTATCTACTACTTTGGCATATCACGGCAAGCGAAGGCTTGACCCAGCAACAGTGAGTATCAGATGTTAAACTTCTTACAGCTTTGATCTTTATGCTATTAAATATTTTCCTACTGGTACTATTGATGTGTGGTACATGGCACATGCTATGGCCTACCATGTGCCATGTGCCATGGAGTCTAACCTTTGGCATTGCTGATTTTTTGCAGTGAGATGATATCTTGGCTCTTGTAAAGAGTAGGTGGAATTTTAGGAGCCATCCTATTCATGGGATGGCTGCTTTACTCCATCCTTTCTACAAGACCCCAAGGTTGTTTCAAGAGAGTGATCTCTTGACACTTAAGGATGAGTACATCAATCGTTTGTTCGACGAGCAGGAGCAACTCGAAAGAGATGAAGAGATGTGCAGGTACATGAATAACCTGGGGCCATCATTTTCGCGTCCGGTGGCATTGCGTTCACAGGCAACCACTTTTGCTTTCACTTGGTGGCAGAGTTATGGTTGCCAAGGTCTTCCATGCTTGACTACTTTGGCTCTAGGTGTGCTCTCGCAGGTATCTACTAATAGCTAACGAAGCTTCTCTCTCTCTCTCTCTCTCTCTCTCTCTCTCTCTCTCTCTCTCTCTCTCTCTCTCTCTCTCTCTCTCTCTACATATATATATATATATATATTATATATATATTTATATATATATTTATATATTTATATATTTATATATTTATATATATTTTATATATATATATATATATATATATCGTAATTATTAAACCAATGACATCGGACACTCGCAAATGTAGGATCGCTAAGCAGGTGCTTGTGACCGCAACTGGAGTGCTTACTCTTTGATCCATACAAAGTACCGAAATCGCCTTAGCACATCTCAACTGGAGAAGTTAGTGTATTGCAGGGCATGAGGCTCATGCGCGCTTACCACGCTTTGGGGACACCCAAGCAGGTATGGAGAAGAAGCTATTTACATCTTTCATATACATGATTCTTTAATTCCAATTTACACCATTGTTAACATGATGTACAACAGGCTGATCCCTCACGTATAAAGTTGGTAGATGACTCTAATGTGGAGAAGGTGGACCAGCATATCAAGGATGAGCAGGAGGAGATAGTACGTATGCTTCACAGAGAGCTGGAGGATGTGGATCGGCGTGTGACGAGGTCTCATGCACGAGCTTATAGCATTCCATTACGTCTACAAGCTACAGGTGGGGAGAGTGCGCGACGGAAGAGCATTCGCAAAGGGAAGCTACCCATTCGTACTCCTCAACAACGTGCGAATGAGGCAGTTCATCTCATTCACACAAAGGAGGGGGAGGACGATAGTGATACAGATGGTGCAGTCGAGGCTACATGTGCTATGGTGATAGAGCCAGAGTTTGATGACGAGGGCAATGTCGTGGCAAATGGAGACATGCTCTTTTCAGTGTCATCTTGCTCTTCTGATGATGAGTTCAACTAGGCACTAGACACTAGTGACTAGTCCATACGTTTTCACATATTTCAACAAGGTGTTTTTTTTTTAATGTATGCTCTATTAGGAGCCATTTTGGCTTGACATTTGTCACTATTGTGGGTCGCTCCTTATTAGCAGTTGTGGGCTACTTGAACCAATGTTATGTTTACACTTTTGACTCTATATTATGTAGTATGTACGCTTTCATTGTTCAATTGTCAGCAGGTACTTTCATTGTTCAATTGTCAGCAGGTACTTTCATTGTTCAATGCTTGAAGGTTTTTCATTGTTCTTTTGGAGGAGATACACATGTTTAATGTATGTTATACATGATCGTTACTTGGTACTTGGTTAGTGAATCTCCAGTTGGTAATGTTAATTGTGTGTAGTAATCATTGATGTGCCCCCCAGTAGTTTGCATGATATACATTTTCTAAATCTCTTATGAGGAATGGAAATTTCGTTAAATTTTCTCTCATTTACTTGTTTTTTACAAAGGTACGTATTTTTACATACATAAAAAATTTATCCATACAGAACGACGTACAATAGGTACAGATACGTACCGTACATTACGAATGGTACCATGTCACAAAGTGATGACGTGGTTGCCTGCTCTGTAGGAAACCCTAACCCTAAAATCAAAAACCCTAATTTTATTGAAACCGTAACACTAAAATCAAAAACCCTAGTTCTGCAGAAACCCAAAACCCTAAATGCTGACGTGGCTGAAATTTCGGAAACGGCGCAGATTTGCTGACATGGTAGCTTCCGTGATTTACGACACATCTCACGTTGACACATGGCACTGTGTACGGACGCCAACGCTGGGAATTAAAGCAACGGCAGTTTCGGACAGCCTTTTGGCTTTTGCTTTTACTCAGCGCAAGAGATGAGAGAGAGAGAGAGAGAGAGAGAGAGAGAGAGAGAGAGAGAGAGAGAGAAGCTTTTGCTTTTATTTTATAAAAGCATAGAAGAATGAGTGAGAAAAAGCTTCTGCTTTATTTTAAAAGCTTTTGATTGGACAGCTTTTTGGAACTTTCTTTATTTTATAAGCAAGAGAGAGAGAGAGCCTTTGCTTTATTTATGGGCTTTTGATTTTCAGCTTTTGGGGCTCTGCTTTTGGCATCCCTTGTAACTTTAAATATGTGAGCAGGCCTCTGACAACTCAGAGCATCTGGACGCAGAGTCTGAGCATGAGCGCCTGCCCGCACTCTTGTACTTTGAGCTCAAATTAATACAAAAAGAAATACCAAAAGGGGCACCAGTCTTTGGGGCCAATATCTCTAGGCACGGAACTCCGCTGGGCCAGTGTTAATCAATTGTGAACTGTGAACTGTTTTTGAAGTGGTTATTTGTGCTGTCGTGGTAGATTCCTGACTTGGGAGTGTCCAAGTCTATTACAGTGATATCAGAGCACGGCCGATTTCTCTTCTACGAGAAATCCGATCCCTATATTCTTTTTCCGCGGCACCTATGGCTTCAGGCAAAGATCAATCGACTCCCTCTGCATCCGGAGATGCAAAGGGATCACAACGAAGATTCACGCGAGGAGTATGGCCCGACTCGGCCTACCCAGGCGGAGCTCGAAGAGATGGAGCGCCAACGATTGATCGGCGACACAACAAAGATGAATTTTGCGAAGGACCAAAAATTTGCAAAAACATATGAGCGAGACCTCTTTCGAGGAGGTGCAGACGCAGTGGCGGCAAACCATAGAACCACCCAAGAAACCTCCTACTCCCAGGATGTACACAGAGAAGGAATTAGAAGAGGTGGTTGATGCACGAATTGCTCAGCTTTTGACGCGCAAAACAAAGCTGAAAAGCACGGCAAAAAGCAGAAGAAAGGCACTGACTTCCCGGGCTATTTGGGTCACCAGACGACATTTGAAAAGGCAAAGAAACAGAAGAAGCGTGTTCGATTTGAAGGAGTACCCAGTTCTTCTTCTTCTTCTTCTTCTTCTTACAGTTCTTCGAGCTCATCTGACTTGAGCGAAGAAGATAAAAAAGGCAAAAAGCGAAGCAAGAAGCATCGCTTCGGAAAGGGTAAGAAAAAGGCAGAGAAGTCTAAATCTCGCCCCGTGATTGACAGTTCTATAGAGGACTCGTCTACAGACAGTTCGGACTCTGATGACAGCAACTTTTATGCAAAGAAGAAGAATTTTTCCAAAGCCAACCAATATGACTTTCTAGACGACAAAAGCAAGAAAGTCCGAGAGTTTAAGGAAGGTGGACAGTCAATTAAATTTGACGCGTTTTCTGGTTATAGAGATGTTAGGAGAAGAGGAATGAATGTTTGAACTTTGCTCAAGATGAGTGCTCCGAACTATGCTCAAGGTTCCTTTTGTTCTTATGGAAGGGAGAGCCTTCCGTTCCTTTAGTGAGAGTGCAATGGACACAAACAAAGTGAATGGACACAAAGAATGGAAGTGCATGAGACTGAGAGATAGAGAAGAGGATACGACACCAGAGACGTAAAACCCTCCTCCAAAGGCCCCACTCTCTATGGCGAGAGCGGTCTACTTATGATTGCACAAATCTCTACAATGCTTGGACTTGCCGACGATGAGGACGACGACGAGACGAGCCGAAATCTGAAAACGCTAAGGGCTGAAATCTGCAAATCTTTATCTGCTGAATTCTGACTCTATGTCAGTGACGATGTCGATGACGACGATGCGACGACGACGCGCTGAAAACGCAGATGCTGAAATCTGCGTTTCCAGGCTGAAACTGTAAACCTTGCGGAAACTGACCGTGCGGCGAGGAAGTGCTGCGGGAAGGTGAGATCTACGAGGTTCGGTGGTTCTTCTGCGATGTCTAAAGGCTGAAAACTGAAAACGCTGATGTTGCTTGAGGTTCCGTCGCGGTAATCCGCAAAACGCTGAGGTTTGTCTGCAAATCAAGAACGCTAGGGCTGAAAATCTGGAATCTGTCGTCGTTTGTCTTGCAAATGCAAAACGCTAGGCTGGTCTGATGTCCTGCTATCGCTGGAATCTGCAAGTGCAAATCGCTGGCTGATCTGGTGTTGAAAACGCTAGGTACTGGATCTGCTCCAAAAACACTAGGTCTCTTAGGGGGGTTCTACTGAGAAGTTGTCTGTTGAGCATGTGCTCCTGCTGCCTCTTCTGCCAATTAGTGCTAGTCTAGGTTTGCTTATATACAAACTTACTCAATTTGCCCTACCTACTTTCCAACAAAAGTCACTTAAAAGTAATAAGTAAAAAATGTCAAAAATAGGTAAAATAGGCTAAATGCACTGGAAAATTCCCCTGAAGGATTCTAATGGATTCTGATGGGAATGCTTATGATCATGTTGTGTGAAACCAGAGGATATGCATCTAATCTAAGTGATTGGTCATACACGGTCTGCGAACAGACTCACAAAAGTGCCAGATCACTTCCTATTCTAGACTGACTTGACAAAACTGAACCTTGGTCAGGCTGTAGCTTGTCCACGAACACATAGGGTTGGATGTGTTCCCTCCTTTTCAAAGTGAGGTACTGGTACCGAGCTGTATGGCGTCGAGGGAGATCGCCAATAGCATCCGGAATCCTCGAAGGGACTCTTCGCCGGCCCACTCTGATGTGTGGGTCATGCAACACTTGAACTTCATAAAGGTCTGCAACGCTTGCTTCTTTGAGCCGCGCCGAAAGCGACACAAAGTCTTATGTGGCTCCTTCAATGCTTCAACTTCGTCGAGAGTCATGCTTCTTTCTTCTTCAAGAATCTCCATGGCTGAAAATTCCAAAAACCATTTCCAACACAAAACCATGAACATACCCATTCCATGTAAAGTGAGTGGAAAAAATATTGTCTTCCTAAACGATTGTGCATGCAATGTAGATGAACAAAGAGACGGAGTGCCAAACTGTTCACCACAGACACGCAAACAATGAGATCGAATCTTGTCATTCTGATCCAAATCAATCAACTCTTGCGTTTCACAACGGAAATACCCATGCTTGGTGCTCATACTTTCATGTGCTCTTTCTACAATTGTGTCGTGCCAAGGAAGAGACATGGAATGCGACGTCCTTGAATGCATACTTTTCAGCTTTTCATGAACAATCCGCATACATTCGTGCTCATTCATGAGTGAAACGTGCTCAACGTACAATATGTCATGCCTAGGGAAAGGGATCACATAAAGATGTTGACGAAAATACAGGAAACGATCACGAATGAAACACTCGAACAATGCGTGCGTATGAATCATGCGAACACATAATACTTCCTGTGTGGGTTCTTTGGACCTAGGTTCGAGAGCCAAGATCGGCTCTACCTGAGAGGGTTCTTTGGACCTAGGCTCGAGAGCCATGGTGACATTGCATCATCTTCATGCAAATCATCATGCTTGTGAGAAATCACATCTTGATCATGCAAATCATCATGCTTATCATCATCATTCAAATCATCATGCAAATCATTGTCATTCAAATCATCATGCAAATCATTGTCATTCAATTCATCATGCTTCTCATAATCATGCAAATCCTGTGTGTCATGCTTTGGAGAAGAAGAGACTAAGAGAGTCTCCTTTCCCCAAATCTCTTGCATCTGTGCCTGAACTTGAGAAAAGAGCCGCCAGAACTCTTCCTCACGCTCTATGGCTACCTTTCTTTCTCCTTTGCTTTCTGCGTGTCTAGGATCCATTTCTGCTTTTCTTTCTACGTGTCTCCGATCCATTTCTTCTTTTCTTTCTTTGCATTCACAATCAAATTCTGCCATTCTTTCAGCATTTCTTGCTTCGCGTTCTAACTTCCTCTACATAAACATCTGGTTCAACTCCTCCATAGGAGTTAGTGAAATCCTTGACGTAGATGGGGAAGAGGGAGGGTTGGAAAAACCTCCTGGTGGGGAAAATTCTTCTTCGTCTCTCTCATGCTCATCACCTCCAAGCGAAGTATCCATTCCATTTCGAGAGATGACCATTCTGAAGTCGTGGGTTCTTGTGGTCTTGGGTTCTTAAGTTCACAAAGAACTTGGGTTCTTGCGGGTCTTGGGTTCTTGAGGATCTTGAGGTTCTTGAGGTTTTCTTTCGCTTGCAATCTGTGTTTATGAAGGATCTTCTCTTCACCCCAGTTCTGCTCTTTCCTGCGGGCGCACCCCTTCCCGGCCTTGCACTCACACCAAGGTTGCTTTTTCCCATCTAATTCGATTGGCCAGCCGCTAAGTGCACGGTCCGCTCTCAATGAGTGAAAAGAGGCACAAGGGAAGGCTGGACAAGCCCTTCTTTCCTGAGATTCCTGTCACTCTTCAAAAACACGATTAGGAATCGACACGCCCAAGCGTACTTGGGTTCCTGCGACCGCAACAAGCAAAAAAATTTATTGTGATTCTTGTGGTTCTTTCCTTAACTGATACAGAACACTGCCAAAGCTCTGATACCAATGTTAGGTGCAGCGGAATGAATGTTTGAACTTTGCTCAAGATGAGTACTCCGAACTGTGCTTGAGGGTTCCTTTTACTTACGGAAGGGAGAGCCTTTCGTTCCTTTAGTGAGAGAGTGCAATGGACACAAACAAAGTGAATGGACACAGTGAATGGAAGTGTGTGAGACTGAGAGATAGAGAAGAGAATATGACACTAGAGACGTAAAACCCTCCTCCGAAGGCCCCACTCTCTATGGTGAAACCGGTCTACTTATGATTGCACAAATCTCTACAATGCTTGGACTTGCCGACGATGAGGACGACGACGAGACGGGCTGAAATCTAGAAACTCTAAGGGCTGAAATCTGCAAATCTTTATCTGCTGAATTCTGACTCTATGTCGGTGATGATGTCGATGGCAATGATGCGACGACGCGCCGCTGAAAACACAGATGCTGAAATCTGCGTTTTCTGGGCTGAAACTGTAAACCTTGCGGAAACTGACCGTGCGGCGAGGATTTGTTGCGGGAAGGTGCGATCTACGAGGTTCGGGACTTGATCTACGGTGTCTAAGGGCTGAAAGCTGAAAACGCTGGTGGTTCTTGAGGTCCCATCGCGGAGAATCTGCAAAACGCTCTGATACCAATGTTAGGTGCAGCCGAATGAATGTTTGAACTTTGCTCAAGATGAGTGCTCCGAATTGTGCTCAAGGTTCCTTTTGTTCTTATGGAAGGGAGAGCCTTCCGTTCCTTTAGTGAGAGAGTGGAATGGACACAAACAAAGTGAATGGACACAGTGAATGGAAGTGCATGAGACTGAGAGATAGAGAAGAGAATACGACACCAAAGACGTTGTAAAACCCTCCTCCGAAGGCCCCACTCTCTATGGCGAGAGCGGTCTACTTATGATTGCACAAATCTCTACAATGCTTGGACTTGCCAACAATGTCGACAACGATGAGCACGACGACGAGACTGGCTGAAATCTGAAAACGCTAAGGGTTGAAATCTGCAAATCTTTATCTGCTGAATTCTGACTCTATGTCGGTGACGATGTTGATGACGACGATGCGACGACGACGCGCTGAAAACGCAGATGCTGAATCTGCGTTTCCGGGCTGAAACTGTAAACCTTGCGGAAACTGATCGTGCGGCGAGGAACTGCTACGGGAAGGTGAGATCTGCGAGGTTTGGTGATTCTTCTGCAATGTCTAAAGGTTGAAAACTGAAAACGCTGATGTTGCTTGAGGTTCCATCGCGGTAATTTGCAAAACACTAAGGTTGGTTTGCAAATCAAAAACGCTAGGGCTGAAAATCTGGAATCTGTCGCCGTTTGTCTTGCAAATGCAAAACGCTAGGCTGGTCTGATGTCCTGCTGTCGCCGGATTCTGCAAGTGCAAATCGCTGGCTGATCTGGTGTTGAAAATGCTAGGTACTAGATCTGCTCCAAAAACGCTAGGTCTCTTAGGGGGGTTCTGCTAAGAAGTTGCTTGTTGAGCGTGTGCTCTTGCTGCCTCTTCTGCCAATTAGTGCTAGTCTAGGTTTGCTTATATACAAACTTACTCAATTTGCCCTACCTACTTTCCAACAAAAGTCACTTAAAAATAATAAGTGAAAAATGTCAAAAATAGGTAAAATAGGCTAAATGCACTGGAAATGTTAGGTGCAACGGAATGAATGTTGTATTTTCTCAAGATTAGTGATCTTTATTGCTCAAGGTTCCTTTTAGTTCTTTAGGGAAAGAGAGAGCTTTCCGTCTTGTAGAGTGTTGTGGTGACAAACAAAGTGAGTGGATATTGTGCGTGCCAATGAATGAGACTGAGGGAAGGAGAGAGAAGAGATACGACACCCAAGAGGTTGTAAAACCCTCCTCCGAAGGCCCCACTCTCGTCGGCGAGAGTGGTCTATTCTTTGATTGCACAAAGGTGTACAATGCGTATGCAATGGACTATGCAACTTGGTCTATGCCGATGACGACGACGGTGACGACGACGACGACAATGGCTGAAATCTGAGATCTTCTAATCGCTGAATTTCGGGACTGTTTCGGTGGCTGAGATTGACTGTTTTGGCTGCGTTTTCTTGGCTGAAAATGGGGGAACTGCTGCAACCAATCTGGGGCTGATCTGCTACTGTTTATCTGCTGAAAAACTGCGTCTTTCAAAGGCTGAAATTCTGCTGCAAAAACGCTACCAAAGGCTGAGATCTGCTGGCGTTTTTGGCTGATGTCGCTAGGGCTCTGCCGAGGTTGGAAACGTTGATGATCTGCTAGAGTTGGCTGGCGTTTTTGGCTGAAAACGCTGAGGGTGACAAAGGCCTAGCGTTAGTAAACTGCAGCAATGGCTCAGGTAATGTTGTGGGAGGAAAACGCCCAAGTGAGGGAGATGCTGGCGATGGAAACCTGCTGAGAATGCCCGCGAAGATGGAGGTCCAAAAACGCTGGGGGTGCGGGGGGGGGGGGGGATACTGCTGAGAAGTTTCTTGTTGAGCGGGAAGCTCCTGCTGCCTCTGTTGCCAGAAAGTGCTAACTTGGGTTTGCTTATATATTAACTTAGCAAAATTGCCCTACCTACTTTTGTTGGAAAGTCACTTAAAAATAATAAGTGAAAATACCAATAAATAGGAAAATAGGCTAAATGCACTGGAAGATTCCCCTAACTGATGCTAATGGATTCTGATGGGAATTCCGATGATCATGCTGTGTGCAACCGGAGGATATGCATCTATGCTAAGTGATTGGGCATGCACGGTCTACGAATAGACTCACAAAAGTGCCAGATCACTGCTATTCTAAACTGATCGGACTGACTGAACCCTGTTGTGGTGTAGCTTGTCCACGGACACATAGGGTTGGGATGTGTCACGTGACAAGAAAATTCCCTTGAAGTATTATGATGGATTCTGATGGTGCAACCAGAGAATATGCATCTAATCTAAGTGACTGGTCATGCACGGTCTGCGAACAGACTCACAAAAGTGTCAGATCACTTCCTATTCTAGACTGACTTGACGGAACTGAACCCTGGTCATGTTGTAGCTTGTCCACGAACACATAGGGTTGGATGTGTCACGTGACAAGAGATGCTTCGAAGGCTCTGTCTTTTGTACAGTAGTTTGGCATCGCTTTCGCGGGAGAGCATTAGTCAGAGAACTCTAAGATTCGGAGAGCTGCCTCTTACTTTAAGGGCAATGCTCGAACTTGGTGGTCCACGCTTCTATTAAACAAGACTGCGCCAGTTAAATGGCTGAAATTCAAGAGGCTTTTTATTTCTTCTTGGCTGACTCAAGAGTATGAACGCGATATACGAACTGCTTGGAACCATCTTCGGATGACCAAGAAGGATACAGTGGACGCTTATTGCGAGAGATTCTGGAGCTCTTTTCTACCTGCCTCTTCATTTAAGAAGACCTCGTTCAAGGAACAGATTGAGCGGTTTACCTTGGGTCTACCTACAGAGATCCGAGATCACTGCTTAGAACAAAAGTCATCTTCCATTCAGGAGTTGATGAGTCATGCGAAACGGGGTTTTGCCATTCACTCTGGCAGTCTAACCTACCCCTCAGATGAGATCATGACACAAAGAGCCGAACAGACTTCGAAAAATGAAAGTAGAAAAAGAAAGAGCAACCCAGAACAGAAAGAAAAGGATGCACGACCCAAGCTTACTCCTCAAGAGAGGGCTCTCTACATAGAGGGGAAGTGCTTTGGATGCGGGGAAATTGGACATAGCTCCGTGAAGTGCCCTAAAAAGGCACACAATGAACAGGATGAAGAAAGGCCAAAAAGTTCTAAAGCAGCTGAGGGACGTGGCAAAGGCAGATAAAAAGCAGAACTGGTACCACATTGCGTGGGGCCTGAACCGAATCAAATGAATGAAAGTACAAACTTTGTCGGGCAAAGGGAAAGATCAGGAAGCTCTTTTGAAGGAGCCAAGGCCAACTTCTTGAATTGGTGGCTCGATTTGGAATTACGTCTGACAAGCTGAGGCCACAGGCGGAGGTAGTTCGAGTGGCACCCGGATGGGATGTTGCCTTTACACCGAGCATTGGCAAACTTTGTTTGCAATGACAGGGGTGTTTAGGGCACACCGAGTTTTACGTAATTGCCTTGGAAGGTTGTGACGTTCTACTCAAAATCCCTTGGTACCACAAGAACAACGTCGTGGTTGACTATCGGACCGAGAATGCGACTTTGACAAATGAAGGGCTCAGAGATTGTACTTGATGAACTTCAGTTTCTTTACTCACTTTTTTTTTGGGAGAGAACTGAACGATGGATGAAGGTCGAATATGTTTTGACCTAAACAAAAGAACGCGAAGATTTTCTCCACACTCCGGCCGATTGCTTTTCAGAGGGCCTGTCAGGGGAGTTACCACCCACTCGCCCTCGGGATCATACCATTGATCTGAGACGTGGAAGCACGCCACCGAACTGGCCACCTTACGGTGTGAGCCGAGCCCAGAACGAAGAGATTATGAACCAAATGAAAGACCTCTTGGAAAAGGGTCTTGTCCAACCTAGTACTTCACTGTATTGCTCTACAATGTTGTTGGTTTTGGGGGGAAAAAAAAGACGGAACTTGGAGAATGTGCATCGATTATAGAGCTCTCAACAAAATCACATCAAGAACAGATTTCCGATTCCTAGGATCGATGATATACTCGACAGATTACAGGGATCCTCGTGTTTTAGCAGGATTGATTTGAAGAGTGGATATCATTAGATCCGAATCGCGCCGGGAGACGTCTACAAGACAGCCTTTTGGATGACTTTTGGGTTATTTGAGCTTTTGGTGATGCCTTTTGGCCTAACCAATGCTCCTGTGACATTTAACCGGATGATGGATAGGATTTTTCGAGAGTACAGGCTATATGTTGGCACTTTCTTTGCAATATCATTGTTTTCTCCAAGTCTTTCAAGCATTACGAGATCACAAGTTAGTAATTAATGCGAAGAAAAGTGAATTTTTTTTTCCTACCAGAGATACACTTTTTGGGACACATTGTGTAAGCAGCAGGAGTGCAAATGGATCCAGCCAAGATAGAGACTATCCGTGATTGGCCCGATTTGAAGAATGTCCATGAAGTTAGAAGCTTCTTGGGATTGTGTTCGTACTACAGGCGGTTCATTCGAAAGTTTGCAGAGGTTGCTTCCCCTTTGCATATCTTGACACAGAAAGGAGTCCCTTTCTCGTGGGGACCCACAAAGGTGACTGCCTTTCAGACTTTGAAAGAGAAATTGACTACGTGACCAGTTTTGACTTTGCCGCATTTGCAGAAGTCGTTTGAAGTATATTGTGATACTTGTGGTCGTAGTCTGGATGCGGTCTTAATGCAAGAAGGCCAATGTCATTGCCTACAAGAGCAAATTGTTCTCAAGGCCGGAATTGACAACACAAATTTGTGAGAAAGAGCTTTTGGCGGCTATCCATGCTCTTATTCAATGGCGACATTACCTACTAGGAGCCGATTTTACGGTTTTCACAGATGATGCGAGTTTATGCTACTACTTGTCGCGGATGCAGCTATCGGAAAAAGCAGATGCGGTGGGCAAACATCTTGTCACGATTTACTTCCAGATTGTCCATGTGCAGAGACAGAAGAAATTGGTGGCAAATACTTTGTCCGGAAAGCCGTTGGTTCTGGCTATTTCCGCGGTACATCATAGGAACTTCAAGGATATGGTCGGTCAGTACGCCACAGAACAGATTTTGCAGATGTATCCAGTTGAATACGGAAAGGGGAGATAGTAGCGGACTATTCCATTCAGGATGGCTACTTGATGAAGAAAACCATGCGTGCATTACGCAACTGTTGAGGGAAAAGGTTATGACCAAATGCCACTATCCGCCTTTTACGAGTCACCGCGGCATTGCTACCACCTTGAAAGGGGTAGAGAGAGACTTCTTTTGGCCGAGACTCAAGAAGGATGTGGACGAGTTTGTGCGCAGTTGCGTGGTATGCCAGAAGGTCAAGTTTGACAGGCATAAAGCACAATGATTGTTACAGCTTTTACCCATATCCACCCGCCCCTGGGAAAGTATTGCAATGGATTTCATTTCCCGAGAACACAGCATGGGCACGATTGTTTATTGCCTAGGTCTTTAGATTACATGGCATGCCTGAGACGATTGTCTCCGACAGGGACCCCAGGTTCACGAGTTTGTTTTCAGACGGCTATTTGGGGAGAACATAGGCACGCGGTTGCAGTTCTCGTCATCGTTCCACCCGTAGACTGACGGGCAATCAGAGATTGCTAATTCAGTGATACACGTTTAACTCTTTGATGGGGAAGATGCCACTTGAGATTTTTGAATTTGCTACGAAGGTTCTACCCTTCCTTAGAGCGAAAGATAAGATTTTTCTTTGAAGCTGACCAATTCATGAGAGACTTGGTCCGGAAGGCTTTGCAGAAATTTCAGGAAAGACAGAAAAAGGCAACAGATCGCCATTGTCGCGATTTGAAATTGAAGGAGAAGGCTCTTACATTATGGGAAGGCATGCCCGAGAAAGAAAAAAAAAAGGGAAAGGAGCGGCTTCTTTGAAAGCTTAACATGAAATGGTGTGGACCTTTCCAGATTTTCCGAAAAGATGAATGATATCTCCTTTCGACTGAAGCTGCCACAATACTTGGAGGATTCACAATGTTTTTCATGTGAGTCTCTTGAAGCCTTTTGAAGGCGATGTGCCTGATGATGAACAACTCGAATTGGACGAAAACGAGCAGATACTCATTCCAAAATAGAAATTGGCACAAAAAGAAAGAAAGAAGGTAAAGCGAACTGATGGTTCTTGGTTAAATTCAAGACCTACTTCGCATTGAATGCGAAGCAAATGGAGGAGGAAGACCTAGCAGATATTCCTCGGAATGTGAATCTTTACCTTGAAGATTTTGGTTTAGCATAGTCTACTCCAAAAGGAACCCAGAATTCAGCTTGGCCGGAGATCTGGTGCAGTGGGTTTGCACAAGAGGGGAGTTACTCCGCTCCTTTGTCAACAGATGCCTCGATTTTTGAATACTAGAGTCACTGATGTCTCTTTGAGCTTCACGAATACTGAGAGCTGACAGTATTCTGTTGGATGACTTTATGAAATGGAATTCCTGAATATGAAACTGATTTATTCTTGACTTGTTTTAAAGTGCACGAACTGATAGATGAAATGACTGCAGCATTTCGGTCTAAATGATCTCGAATAGACATGGTTGCAATAGGGGTTAGTCAATCGGGCATCTATGAGGTCCCGACTGGATCTAATTGCGATTGCTAGCTACATTGCCGATAAATCATGGTCTAAGATCCGAATGAATGTTGAATGTCATGTGATGTCATATGATGTGACTATCAATTGGTACATGTGCTAGATGTGTGTTCCTAGTACGTAGGTACTAACAGTCAGTGTTTGCTAAGACAGTTTATGGCCTCTGTCTGTTTTGCAAGCGTAATCGAGGGCGATTACAAAATGCTTTCAAGAGGGGGGTATGTCACAAAGTGATGACATGGCTGTCCGCTCTGCAAGAAACCCTAACCCTAAAATCAAAAACCCTAATTTTGCAAAAACCCTAACCCTAAAATCAAAAACCCTATTTTTGCAAAAACCCGAAACCCTAAATGTTGACGTGGCTGAAATTCCCGAAGCTTTCGTGATTTACGGCACATCTCACGCTAACACGTGGCACTGTGTACGGATGCCAGCATTGGGAATTAAAGCAGCGGCAGTTTTGGACAGCCTTTTGGCTTTTGCTTTTACTCAACGCAAGAGATGAGAGAGAGAGAGAGAGAGAGAGAGAGAGAGAGAGAGAGAGGGAGAGGGAGAGAGAGAGAGAGAGAGAGAGAGAGAGAGAGAGAGAGAAGCTTTCACTTTTATTTTATAAAAGCATAGAAGAATGACAGAGAAAAAGCTTCTGCTTTATTTTAAAAGCTTTTGATTGGACAACTTTTTGGAACTTTCTTTATTTTATAAGCAAGAGAGAGAAAGAGCCTTTGCTTTCTTTATGGGCTTTTGATTTTCAGCTTTTGGGGCTCTGCTTTTGGCATCCCTTGTAACTTTAAATATGTGAGCAGGCCTCTCACAACTCAGAGCATCTGGACGCAGAGTCCGAGTGTGAGCGCCTATCCGCACTCTTGTACTTTGAACTCAAATTAATACAAAAAGAAATACCGAAAGAGGCGACAATCTTTGGGGCCAATATCTCTAGGCACAGAACTCCATTGAGCCAGTGTTGAATCAATTGTGAACTGTGAACTATTTTTGAAGTGGTTATTTGTGTTGTAGTGGTAGATTCTTGACTTGGAGTGTCCAAGTCTGTTACGTACCACCTTGCTGGGTTATATCATTTCTGCAGAAGGCGTCAAGCTAGACCCCGCGAAGGTGGAACAGGTACTTTGTAACAGACTTGGACACTCCAAGTCAAGAATCAACCGCGACAGCACCAAATAACCACTTCAAAACAATTCACAGATCACAGTAGATTTGCACTGGCCCGGCGGAGTTCCGTGCCTAGAGATATTGGCCCCAAAGACTGGCGCCCCTTTCGGTATTTCTTTTTGTATTAATCAATCATCAAAAGTACAAGAGAGCGGTTAGGGTTTCACTCTCAGAATCTGCGTCCAGATGCTCTGAGAAGTGAAGCCCTCACCACTTATTTAAAGGTACAAGGGATGCCCAAAAGCAGAGCCCCAAAAGCTTTTAGAATAAACAGCATCAGTTCTCTCTCTCTCTCTTAGAGTCTTTTCTCTTTTTTTTATAAAAAAAAGCAAAATTCGCGTCGCTCATCATTTTCAAAAAAGAAAAAAAATTTAAAGCCTCCACAATTTCCGGAAATTAGGGTTTTTGGCAAAAATTAGGGTTTGCAAGAATTTTAGGGTTTCTGGCAGAAATTAGGATTTTTGTTGTTCGCCACGTCATCACTTTGTGACATACCCCCCTCTTGAAAGCATTGTAATCGACCGCGATTACGCCTGCAAAACCGACAAAAGCCATAAACCGTCTTAGAAGACACTGACTGTTAGAACGTACTAGGAACACACATCTAGCACATGTACAAAATCGACAGTCACATCACACGACATCACAGGACATCACCAGACATAACAGGACATCACATGACATTCAACATTCATTCGGATCTTAGACCATGATTTATCGGCAATGTAGCTAGCAATCACATCTAGGTCCAATCAGGACCTCATCGATGTCCGATTGACTAACCCCTATTGCAACCATGTCTATTCGAGATCAATCAGACCAAAATGCTGCAGTCATTTCGGCTATCAGTTCCTACACTCACAAGAAGTCAAGAACAAATCAGTATCATAATCAGGAATTCCATTTCATAAAGTCATCCAGCAGAATACTGTCAGCTCTCAGTATCCCTGAAGCTCAAAGAGACATCAGTGACTTTAGTATCAAAATCGAGGCATATGTTGACAAAGGAGCGGAGTAACTCCCCTCTTGTGCATCCCACTGCACTAGATCTTCGGCCAAGCTGAGTTTCTGGGTTCCGTTTGGAGTAGACTATGCTAAACCAAAACATCGAGGTAAAGTTTCACAATCTGAGGACTATTTGCTAGGTCCTCCTCCTCCATCCACTTCGCATCAAATGCAGGAAAGTTCTTGAACTTAACCAAGAACCGCCTTCGGACTTTACCTTTCTTCGTATCGTTATGTGCCAAAATCTGTTCAGGAACAAGGATCTCCTCGTTTTCTTCCACTTCGGGTTGCTCATCAGGCTCCCCATCATCAGGCACATCACCCTTAACAGGGTTCAAGAGACTCACATGCAATGCATTATGAATCCTCCAAGTATCTGGCACTTTCAATCGGAAGGAGACATCATTTATCTTGTCAGTGATCTGGAAAGGTCCGTAGTATCGCATACTAAGCTTTGGAAAAAGCCTCTCCTTTTCCTTTTTCTTTCGTAGGCGTGCCTTCTCAAAAGTAAGAGCACCCAATCATCCTCCTTCAATTTCAAGTCGCGACGATGGCGATCCGCTGCCTTTTTCTGTCGTTCTTGAGACTCTTGCAAAGTCTCGCGAACCTTTGCAAAAGCCGTATCCAAATCTCGCGAATATTCATCCGCTTCCAATATCTAATCTTTCATGCTCAGGAAGGATGGAACCTTCGCAGCATTTTCAACAATCTCACATGGCGTCTTCCCCGTCGAAGAGTGTATCGTGTTATTGTAGGCAAATTCCACCAAAGGTAAGTTCTTTTCCCATTGAGTCTTCTGATCCGAGATACAAGACTTCAATAAATCTAAAATCACTGAATTGGCAATCTGAAATTGCCCGTCAGTGTGCAAGTGGAACGATGACGAGAACTGCAACTGCGTGCCAATATTCTCCCAAATTGCCTTCCGAAAAAAACTCATAAATCTGGGGGTCTCTGTCGGAGACAATCGTCTCAGACGTGCCATGTAATCGGAAAATCATCGTGATCATTCTGTTTTCTTGGGAGAGAAAAAATGAAATCCATTGCAATACTTTCCCAGGGGTGGGTGGGTATGGGTAAAGGCTGTAACAATCCCTATGTCTTATGCCTGTCAAACTTGACCTTCTAGCATACCAAGCAACTGCGCACAAACTCTTCCACATCCTTTTTGAGTCTCGGCCCAAAGAAGTATCTCTCTACCCCCTTCATGGTGGTAGCAATGCCGCGGTGACCCGTAAAAGGTGGATAGTGGTATTCAGTCATAACCTTATCCCTCAACGGCTGTGTAATGCACAACATAGTCTTTTTCATCAAGTAGCCTTCCCCATCCCGTATCCGTATGAAAATATCTGCAAAATCTGTATCTGTGGCATACTGATCGACCATATCCTCGAAGCTCCTATGATGTATCGCAAAAACAGCTAGAACCAACGGTTTCCGAGACAAAGCATCTGCCACCACATTCTTCTGTCCCTGCACATGGACAATCTGGAAGTGGAACTGTGACAAGATGTTCGCCCACCGCATCTGCTTTTCCGAAAGCTGCTTCTGTGAGAAGAAGTAGCGCAAACTCTGATGGTCTGTAAAGACAGTAAAATCCGCTCCGAGTAGGTAAT
Source organism: Adiantum capillus-veneris (assembly GCF_014529385.1). Classification (NCBI taxonomy): domain Eukaryota; kingdom Viridiplantae; phylum Streptophyta; class Polypodiopsida; order Polypodiales; family Pteridaceae; genus Adiantum; species Adiantum capillus-veneris. Next base: position 3,857,848 of record NC_140943.1, read on the forward strand.
GCCGCCACTGAGTAAGAGCATGGATAACCGCCAAAAGCTCTTTCTCATAGATCTGTGATGTCATCTCCGGCCTAGAGAACAAACGGCTCTCGTAAGTTATGACATGGCCTTCTTGCATCAAGACCGCACCCAGACTACGACCACAAGCATCACAATATACTTCAAATGACTTCTGCAAGTCCGGCAAAGTCAAAATAGGTCCCGTAGTCAATTTCTCTTTCAATGTCCGAAAGGCAGTCACCTCTGTGGGTCCCCACGAAAAAGATACTCCTTTCTGTGTCAAGGTATGCAAAGGGGAAGCAACCTCTGCACACTTTCGTATGAACCGCCTGTAGTACGAACACAAACCCAAGAAGCTTCTAACTTCATGGACATTCCTCAAATCGGGCCAATCACGGATAGTCTCTATCTTGGCCGGGTCCATTTGCACTCCTGTTGCTGACACAATGTGTCCCAAAAAGTGTATCTCTGGTAGGAAAAATTCACTTTTCTTTGCATTAATCACTAACTTGTGATCTCGTAATGCCTAAAAGACTTGAAGCAGATGATCTCTGTGTCTGCCTCATTCTTGGAGAAAACAATGATGTCGTCAAAGAAAGTGCCAACAAATAGCCTGTACTCTCGAAAAATCCAGTCCATCATTCGGTTAAATGTCGCAGGAGCATTGGTTAAGCCAAAAGGCATCACCAAAAACTCAAATAATCCAAAAGTCGTCCGAAAAGCTGTCTTGTAGACATCTCCTGGCGCTATCCTGATCAGATGATGTCCACTCTTCAAGTCAATCCTGCTAAAGCACGAGGATCCCTATAACTTGTCGAGTATATCATCGATCCTAGGAATCGAAAATCTGTTCTTGATGGTGATTTTGTTGAGAGTGCTATAATCGATGCACATTCTCCAAGATCCGTCTTTCTTCAAAAACCAACAACACTGGAGAGCAATACGGTGAAGTACTAGGCTGGACAAGACCCTTTTCCAAGAGGTCTTTCACTGGGTTCATAATCTTTTCATTCTGTACTCGGCTCACACGGTAAGGTGGCCGATTCGGTGGCGTGCTTCTATGTATCAAATCAATGGTTTGATCTTCAGGCCCTCTGAAAAGCAATCGGCATGAGTGTGGAGAAAAATCTTGGCGTTCTTTTGATCAGGTCAAAACATATTCAACCTTTAACCAACGTTCAGTTCTCTCCCAAAAGAATGATTAAGAAACTGAAGTTCATCAAGTACAATCTCTAAGCCCTTCATTTATCAGTCGCTTTCTCGGCCCGGTAGTCAACAACGGCATAGTTCTTGTGGTACCAAGGGATCCTGAGTAGAACGTCACTCGCGTGCCCTAAACACCCCTGTCATTGCAAACGAAGTTTGCCAATGCTCGGTGTAATGGCAAATCCCATCCGGGTGCCAATCGAACTACCTCCGCCTGTGGCGTCAATCAGTCGGGCGTAATTCCAAATCGAGCCGCCAATTCCAAGTGAAAAGAAGTTGGCCTTGGCTCCTTCAAAAGAGCTTCCTGATCCTTCACTTTGCCCCAAAAGCGGGAAAGTTTGTACTTTCATTCATTAGATTCGGTGCAGGTCCCACGCCATGTGGTACCAGTTCTGCTTTTCTATCTGCCTTTTCTGCCACATGCCTCAGCTGCTCTCGAACTCTCAGACCTGTCGTCGTTCTTTATCATTCTGTTCTTTTTGTGCCTTCTTAGAGCACTTCGCGGAGATATGTCCCTGTTCCCCGTATCCAAAGCACTTCCCCTCTCTGATGAAGCGAGCTCTCTCCTCAGGAGTAAGCTTGGGTCGTGCATCCTTTTTCTCTGGGTTGCTCTTTTTCTTTCTACTTCCATTCCCAGAAGTCTGTTCAGCTCGTTGTGTCATGGCCTCATCTGTGGGGTAGGTCAGACTGCCAGAGTGAATGGCAAAGCCCCGCTTCACATGACTCATCAAGTCATTAATAGAAGCTGACTTCTCTTCCAAGCAGTGATCTCAGATCTCTGTAGGTAGACCCAAGGTAAACCGCTCAATCTGTTCTCTGAACGAGATCTTCTTGAATGAAGAGGCGGGTAGAAAAGAGCTCCAGAATCTTTCACAATAAGCATTGATTGTATCTTTCTTGGTCATCCGAAGATGGTTCCAAGCAGCTCGTATATCTCTTTCATATTCTTGCGTCAACAAAGAAGAAATAAAAAGCTTCTTAAATTTCAGCCATTTAATTGGCGCACTCTTGTTAAAAAAAGCATGGACCACCAAGTACGAGCATTCCCCTTAAGGTAAGAGGTAGCTCTCCGAATCTGGGAGTGCTCTGAATAGCGTCCTCCCGCAAAAGCGATGTCAAACTACTGTATAAAAGACAAAGCCTTCGAAGCATCTGAGTATCCTGAAAAGTATCAAACTTGATCGAGTGGCCACCTTCCTTAAACTCTCGGACTTTCTTGCTTTTATCCTCGAGAAAGTCATACTGGTTGGCTTTGTAAAAATTCTTCTTGTTCGCATAAAAGTTTCCGTTGTCAAAGTCTGAACTGTCCGTAGACGAGTCATCTGTAGAAGTGTCACTCACTGGGCGAGACTTAGACTTCCTTGCCTTTTTCTTGCCCTTTCCGAAGCGTTGTTTCTTGCTTCGCTTTTTTGCTTTTCCTGTCTGCTTCGCTCGAGTCTGAAGAGCTAGAAGAACTGTCAGAAGAAGAAGAAGAAGAAGAATTGGGTAGGCCTTCAAACTTGACGCACTTCTTCAGTTTCTTTGCCTTGTCGAATGTCGACCATCGACCCAAATATCCCGGGAAGTCAGTGCCTTTCTTCTGCTTCTTTTGCCATGCTTTTTGTCTTTCTTTTGCACGTCGAAAAGCTGAGCAATCAGTGCATCAACCACGTTCTCCAGTTCCTTCTCCATATATTTCTTGGAGGCAGAAGGTTTCTTGAGAGCGGGTTTCGGGAGTGGTGTTGTGGTTCTTTGCCACTCCATCTGTACCTCTTCCAAAGAGGTCTGGTTCATATATTTTGCCATCTTCGGGTCCTTGGCAAAATTGAGCATCATCTTTGTTGCATCGCCAATCAATTGACAACGCTCCACCTCTCTTTGCTCCGCCTTAGTAGGCCGAGGCGGGCCATACTCTCTGTCTGAATCTTCGTTGTGATCCCAGCCCGCATCTCTAGATGCAGAGGGAGTCGACTGATCATTGCCTGAAGCCATAGGTGCCGCGGAAAAAAAAATCGAGGATCGAATTTCCCGTAGAAGAGAAATCGGTCGTGCTCTGATACCACTATAGCAGACTTAGACACTCAAAGTCAAGAATCAACCGCGACAGCACCAAATAACCACTTCAAAACAATTCACAGATCACAATAGATTTGCACTGGCCCGACGGAGTTCCGTGCCTAGAGATATTGGCCCCAAAGACTGGCACCCCTTACGGTATTTCTTTTTGTATTAATCAATCATCAAAGTACAAGAGAGCGGTTAGGGTTTCACTCTCAGACTCTGCGTCCAGATGCTTTGAGAAGTGAAGCCCTCACCACTTATTTAAAGGTACAAGGGATGCCCAAAAGCAGAGCCCCAAAAGCTTTTAGAATAAACAGCATCAGTTCTCTCTCTCTCTTAGAGAGTCTTTTCTCTCTTTTTTTTTTTTTTAAAGCAAAATTCGCGTCGCTCATCATTTTCACAAAAAAAAAATAGCCTCCGCGATTTCCGGAAATTAGGGTTTTTGTTGTCCGCCATGTCATCCCTTTGTGACATACGTAATAGGGATTTGCCCAAAACTGCATATGATGTGCGTTCTTTTCTTGGTTTATGTCAAGCATATAGTTCACACATAGAGAATTTTGCACGCATTGCCGCACCTATGACTGATGTTTTGAGTGGGGTAAAGACTAGCAATCAGCGCATGGATTTACCCGCGGCAGAAATTGAGGCTTTCGCAGCCCTCAAGGTTGCAGTGAGACAGAAGCGCCGTGTCCCATCCTTGCCTCTTGGGATAACCCCTTTGAGGTATGGACGGATGCGAGCAATGTCGCCATAGGCGCTATGCTTCAGTAGCATGGTCGTCCAGTAGCTTTCCTTAGCCGGAAGCTCAATAGTGCAGAAAAGAACTATTCAGTTTATGATAAAGAATTTTTGTTTGTCATTCACTCTCTTAAGCATTGGAAGCATTTTCTTTATGGTAGAGAGTTTACAGTTCGCACAAATCATCAAGCCCTCAAGTGGCTCCAGTCTATGCCTGGTGCACATTGGAGTGATCGCCAAGCACGGTGGTCACAATTTTTTGAGCAATTTGGAGGATTGATTGAGTATGTGCCTAAAAAGCTAACCCTATTTGCAGATGCGTTGAGTCGCAAAGAACAAATTTTGGCTCTTGAGTCAAGATCCACAGTTTCTATTCAGGGTGTGTCTTTCGATAGCATGAAGAACCAGTATGCAGATTCCGAGTTTGGTAAGCAATGATTGCAAGCTCTTGCTTCCGAAGGGCCAAACAACTATCTTATTCTTGATGGTTTGTTGTATTTTCGTCAACGTCCATGTGTGTTTCCCTCTCTCAGGCCAACCATATTGCATGACGTACATGACTCTCACGGGTGGGCACGGGGGAATGAACACCACTTTGGAAAAAATAGAAAGATTCTTTTATTGGCCTATTTCGTTATGTCACACATTGCACTATATGTCAAAAGGTAAAAGCTCCTCGGGGTAAGAAGCAAGGCCTCTTGCTTCCGCTGCCTATTCCCAATGGACCTTTTCAAGATATTTCCATGGATTTTGTGACTAACCTTCCACCTAGTTTGCATTCAAAAACACTCAATGTTTGACAATTATTGATCGTTTCAACAAGTTTTGCATGTTGATTCCTTGTAAGGCCACAGTCATTGCACAAGATGTGGCACGGTTGTTCATAAAGCATTAGTACCCCCTCTGTGTTTTGCCAAAATCGATTGTTTCAGATAAGGATGTTAAGTTCACGTCCAATTTTTGGCCCACTCTCTTTGAAAATTTTGGCACTAAGTTGAATTTTTCATCAGCTTTTCATCCCCAGTCAGATGGTCAGACAAAGATTTACAATCAGTTGGCTTTTGATGTTTTATAGTCATATGTGCATGATCAGCAGTCTCATTGGGAGCTCTATCTCCCATTGGTTCAAGCATTTTTCTTTTTCCTCTGCCATTGGTCGAACTCCGTATGAGGCAGCTTTTGGTCGTCCATTCCAGACACTTTTGACTCGCTCGGTCAGTCAAATGCCTGATGCCAATGCTAAAAGTCAGTCATTGGATGAGATTTCTGAGAGTGTGAAGCTTCAGCTAAGCAAGGCTCGGGAATCTTATTCACGGCAGGCTAATAAGCATCGTCAAGATGTTTCGATCAAGGAAGGGGATTGGATGTATTTAAGAATCATGAAGCAACGTCTTAAGCAAGTTGGAAAAAAGTGTTCAAAGTTGTCATTTAGAATGTATGGTCCATTTTCAGTCACTAAAAAGATAAATGAGGTTTCGATGAAATTGCAATTGCATAACTCATGGTTAATGCACAACGTTTTCCATGTTTCTTGGTTGAAAGTGTTTCAGGGAACGCCTCCAAAGGACATTTCGGAAGAAGAAGAACCTAAGATCATCGATGAAGTAGAAGTCATGAAGCCGGAGCAAGTGTTGTTGCATGAGTTTCGACATGGTTCAACGAAGCAAGTGAGACAGTACTTTTTGAAGTTCAAAGATCGAGGAACCCACGGAGCAGTGTAGGTCGACGAAGAGTTTTTCAAAGATTATCCAGAGTTGTTGGCAGACTACAAGGAAGCCATGCAACTCGGTACCAGTACCTCACTTTAAAAAGGAGGCAATGTCACGTGCACATCTAACCCTATGTGCATGTGGATAAGCTACTTCATGACAAGGGTTCAGTTAGCCTAACTTAGAAAGTGTTCTGACACTTTTGTGAGTCTGTTCGCAGACCGTGCATGCCTAGGCACTTAGAGTAGATGCATATTCTCTGGTTGCACACAGCATGATTATCAGCATTACCATCAGAATCTATCAGGAGCATTTTCCAGTGCACAGAACTTATTTTAGCCATTTTTCACTTATTATTTTTAAGTGACTTTTGTCGGGAACTGGGTAGGGCAAATGAGCCAAGCCAATATAAAAGAAAACTTAGCGCTAGTGAAATCTGGCAGAAGAGGAAAGAGAGCACAGGCACCAAGTGTAGCAGGCCCTCTGGAGAACTTCTCAACAAGAACCACTCCCTTGAACCCTAGCGTTTTCAGCCCTTGAAGCGCTAGCATTTCCTCGTCTACCCACGCCGCTTCATGTGTCCCTCGATCCTTAAATTTGAGGAAATGTTGCTTCGCTTCCTTCTTATTGCCAAATTGAAATGGAAGCATTCGACTTGGTGACTTCGACTGGAACAATGATCTCCGATGGTTCTTCTTTTGGATTGCTCCTTGGAAGTCCACCCTTGTGGCGGCAACTCGATAGGTCCACTTTGGAAACTCGTTGTGCCTCCTGTGGACGCTCCAAAGGAACGGCCGTGTGAGGTCTCGACTTCCAGAATTTGACCATCCTTGACTTGAGTGCCCTGGTTTTGGCTTCTCTTTATTTGATGGAAAAAAAAATTACCTACATGTTCCTCGTCATGCAATTGGTCAAAGACAATGTCCATAGGTCGATGGGAAGGATGTGTAGGGGAATAATGGGAAACACCGAATTGACCTTAACAAAACCGTCACTATACCTGTCAGGAATACCCAAAGTTCCTTGATGTGAGATTGACATAGATGACCGCCACTTGGGCTCCTCGACATAGCTCTCTGTTTGCCTGGATATGAGAGATGAGAGGGAGAGAGGGAATACCACTCTCGCCTCGAATGAGGACAGGCTGCGACACATTATCTTTGACGAGAAACGTGAGCTTCTCCCAATCGATAATGGGTTTGAACATGCGAAACCACTTAATGCCCAAAATGATATCACATCCTGCAAGTTAAGAGACTACAAAACGACGAGTAAATTGGGTTTGTTGAATGATCAACTTGACATCATCACATTCTTGAAAAATCGAAGCGTCCATGCATTCAGAGAACCCCTGCACCAAAAGGGTGGGGATGGGAGAAGTCTGAAGACGTGCACGTTTCACAAGAGATTCACTTATGACATCTTGTGAACTTCCAAAATCAAACAACACAATGACCCTTTGACTATTAACATGTCCATAACATTTTATAAGTTCATCATCTTCAAACATCCCCTCCTACTTAACTTCTTGCTACCAACTCATAGCATTCACTTGAGAGGTAGCATCAGAAGTTGACGCAGTAAAGGTTTTCTTGTTAGATTCTTTCTTAAGACATTCCCTTTTCATGTGACCTACTACACGACAATAAAAACACCTATGTTCCTTTGCATACAATGCTTGTTCTTCCTCACTTAACTGACCACCTAAAACTCCTTGGGCAATCTTTTCATCAGATGTGAGTTGAGGTTTATCAGATTTTCCTCTACCCTTATCCTTAAGAGTTATCGCCCTTAGATTGAAATCAAGATGGAGAATTAGATCGAGAAGAAGAACTAAGAGGGTTCTTTTTATGGCTACCCTTCCCAACAAAATCCTTGTCCTTTTCCTTAGACAAGTCTTGAGAGGAAGAATTACAATTATTGAGACCGTCTTAAGCTTACCCTTGTTGTGCTTCATCTCTTGGAGTTGAGCCAAGTGTATCGCTTCTTGCAATGTCTTTGGATCACCGGCCTCCACATCCAACTTGATCGAGTGGTCCAATCCAAAGAGAAGCTCCTCCGGTTTCCGCAATTGCCCACCTAGCTGTGTGACACGGTTAGCATACGACATCATCGGTTTACCTTGTTGAGACAAAGCCCGAAAATCCTCTATCAAACGCTTCAAGTACTATGGAGGGAGGAAGCGAGTCTTGAGATCCTCCGCGAACTCCTCTTAACTAAGCTCGAGAAGGAAACAAGGTAGGACTCGGCATGGGCAGCCGTATGGGCCATCTCTTGCTTCTCCATCCATTCATCCTTCCAAGTGATGGCATCACCCGTGAGAAGCATGGAAGCCAAGAGAACCTTGTTATTGTCAAACTTTCTAACAACCGCAAAATAGGATGTAAATTCATGCAACCGCGAGTAAATGACAATAGCATCCATCTTACCGTCATACTTACTAAATGTGATCTTCTCAGGAATTGGATCATTGGTTGTCCGTGTAGCGATGGTTGCCTCCGCGATGGTCTTGGCAAGCTTTTCATAATCGGGGTCCGAAGATGGGGGATCGGGTCGCACCGCCAAGGTGGTGATGAGATCACCACCTTGCTTGCCTTCTTGATTGGTGGAGATATCCATACCGCTGCGAGTCTTGACCATGCAAGGATTTCTCTTCTTGGTGCAAGGAAGGTCGCAGACTAATCTTCGGGAGACTATCTAGCCCCTCGTCGGCACACCGCGCATGCAACACCCGGTATACAATTGGTTGCTATTTTCCGACCCTCAACTTTCAAGGCGCACGACACTACGCGCAATGGCAAGCCTGCTGTTCCAAGAGTGGGAGGAGTATACATGGAAGGGCTGCCAACACAACCAAAAACACAAGAGAGAAAAAAAAAAAACTTTTTGGGGATCAACGGATTAGTGCAAAATCTTCAAAGCTCTGATAGCAATGTCAGGTGCAGCAGAATTGAAATGGTGAAGATCTAGTTTTACACTTCCACAAAATCCTTTCCTTCTTTCCTCGCTTTAGTGAATACTTTGTGCTTCAATGAATGTTCCTTTTATGTTCCCCTGAAGAGAGGGTTTGAGAGAATGCAAAAGAGATGTGTAGAGGGGAAGAGAGAGAGAGAAGAAGAGAGCGACACCCGATGGGGTCCCAACCAACCCTCTCAAGGGCCCCCCACACCGTTACCGATGTGGTATTTGCTTTAGATTGCGTAAATGGAATGTATACACAATGCAATACCTCAATGCAGACTACTGATTTGACAGTGACAAATCACCGCGGTAACTCCTCAGGAAGAGGCACCTCCGAGGCTGATTTTATGCACCTTGAATCCTTCTCGATGTAGGAATTGCGGATGACCACCACGGGCTGATTTGCACTTCCGATGTGAGAAGCATGATGGGCTGAAAGTGCAGATCTCGACGAGGCCAATGATGGACAGCAATGGAGCACTCGATGCCAGCGAGGGAATGGCTGAGAGGAGGCACGATGGGCTACCGAAGTACCGGACACGTGACACACATAGCCATGTGCACGTGACACCTCACTGCATCGAGTGCTCACATCACTGCCCATCAATTGATCCATCACCAGCTACATTTTCAGCCCTGATTCCAACGACAAATTTGCGCATTTTTAGGTGCGAGATCTGCATTTTTGCAACCAGCCTTCAACCCTTCACTCCTCTCACATCAGGAGTGTAAATCAGCCCCAAATCTACCTCTTGATGGCCATCAACAGTCCCACATCTAGACAGATCCAAAGGTGCATCAAATTAGCCTCGGAGGTGCTTCATCTTGAAGAGTTACCACAACGACATTCCCCATTCAAGTCAGTAGAGTTTGCACTTGAAGTATTGCATGTGTGGACATTCCATTTACGCAATCAAAAGCAAATACCACATCGGCAACAGTGTGGGGGTCCTCTCTCTCTCTCTCTCTCTCTCTCTCTCTCTCTCTCTCTCTCTCTCTCTCTCTCTTCAAGGAAATAAAAGGAACCATCATACATGCTAAGTTGCAGTCATTAACGCAAGGAAAGAAGTAAAGATTTGTGGAAGTATAAAACCTAGATCTTCACCACTTCGATTCCGTTGCACCTAACATTGTTGGTAGCTCCACCCGGATACCGGGCAAGGGGGTGCCCAAGAGGCTTGGTGTTACCATAGTGTGGTAGAGATGTGTGTGCACACACTTAGAACCACTGAGGCACATTTTTTCTCACTAGGAGGTTTTCTTTTCTCGCTTGTATATAAGCCCAGCACTCTAGGGCAAGCCTTATCTTTGTACTAGCATACTCAATAATACTACTTCCTATATTGTGTGCTCTTCAACTTCTCCTTCATCTTCTCCATCTTCGCGTGCATTCTTGCAACCGTGTTTCCAACAATTGGTATCTGAGCGGGCTTCAACACCTTGGGGAGCATCACCAGCACCCTCTTCAATTAAGGTGATTTTAAATGAGTGTTTGCACGGAGAAATTTGATTCAAGCTCATTTCGACCTCCGTTTCCACTACTAGAAGTATTGCATCGTCCTATTGTACAATTGCCCGACAATGTAGATTTTACATAATAGGCACTTTGTAGTCTTTTATGGGTTGTACAATATAGCACAAGTTGGTCTTGTGCAGTTTATCCCGTACGCAAGCAACTTTTGAATCAAGTGTAGTAACCAATCAAGGCTAACAACAATGATGTTGTGTCACTCACACGTCATAAGTCAATCCTAATTAATCTTTCCACAATACCTCTAGTAGAAAATGTGTAAATAGAAAACCAAAACATGTATGACAACTACAAAGTATTGTACCAAACTAGTCTCGTAACATCCTTCCAGCTCACATTGCGTGTGTCGATGCTTAGGTATAAATTTTCATCTTACACCTACTCCAATGACCCAAACTAGACGATGAACCAAGAACTCTTCGATCAATTCTGTGGCCACACTCCTCTCATATGTACCACAAGGAGAAAGCGTCACCTGCCTTCACCCTACGCTATGCTCTACACATCGAGCAGCGTATCATACAGTATGACGTATTTCCAAAATCCAGGAGTGTTGCCAAGTGAGATGTAAAGTCTACATATGCAAAGAATGACTACGGGAAGAGCCCCTGGATGCAGATTTTTAAAATGCACACACAGCAGCATCTGCAACATTGCACGAGAAAGGCAAACCTGAATACCATTCTTGAGTAGTTTAGCCTCAAGGTTCTGAGATATCATATGTTTTTCTGTGTCCTTCTGATTTGTGACCCATTTCACGTCTCCTCCAGCTCTCTTTAGAAGCACTGCAAGCTCCATTAAAAGAAGTGGCCCCCCTACAAACAATACAGTTCTTTAAGGGAATAAGACTACAACACGGTTCAAGTAAGCAACTGAATTCCACCGTCTCTCATTTGTGCATGCATCAACCCGATTTAAACCACATTAGTGAAGGGAAGCATCTGCGAAGATCTAAGAGAAAATGAGAGGAGGCACCTGACAGGGACAGCTCATGAGACACCAGAACAACAGTCTTCCCTCGTATGAGCTCCAGACCGTTGGGTTGCGAATGATCTTCTTCTTGCGAGTGTGTGAGGAGAGGAGGCGGGGAGGCACAGGGAGTGAAGGATCGAGAGATGCAGGCAGAAAGAGCTGCGAGCGAGAGGCAGAGAAAGGCGATGAGTGCAAGGTGATGATGGCGGGAGAGGAGGGAGGGCTTGGCCATGGGGGGCTTGGGTGAGCTACTCACCCCAGATTCCTGCTTAGACTGACCCCGCTGGTGCATCTCAAGCTTTCACTCACGGCATGCTCTTCTATAAAAGTTCGAAACTCTCCCCGTAAGTTCGTACGAAACTCCATGGTCTGTCTATTCCCACCGTAGGGGGGCAAGATGGTAAGTACTAAGTGCAGTGTTTGGGGAAAGTCTTTTCCATGTTTCCTTTCCCCTGAAGCTGAAACCGGAAGCACTAGATAAAATTTTCCACATTTCTGAATTACTTTTTTGGGTTTTTTTTAATGTCCAACTCTCTTGCGCGTCCAACTCTCTTGCGCGAGTTACTTTTATGGGATTGCATCCTCTCACCTACACCTCGTGTTTGTGGAGATTGAACCATAGTAGGTGTGCTGATAAGCCCCCACCTTACCCCTTTGGACTATTTCCTTGTATTTTATATCGGTTGTTTCTCTAGTTTCAAACCGGCTAATCTGGATTTTGAAATGGTTCTAAGCTAAGTTGTGGCAAACCTTTCCGAACACTCATGGTAAGAATTCAACAAGTAATGAAGTCAGGAGGCCTACCTCACAAAGAAAGTATAGAGAATTGCATCAGAAACAACAATGCAAAATCAAAGGTTTGATGTCTAATAGCTTGTATGACTAAGGAACTTTAAGAAAAAAAAGATAAAAATCATGAGGCAAGTTATATGATATTGCAGAAAAAAAAGACACAATGCAAATACCTATGTGTGCAATTCACATCACAATATTTAATACTTACATGCCTATGAAGAAGTATAAGGTATTTGGATCTCATTTTGTGGCAGATGGATAATTAATGACTTCTACATATGCAATGTGCATTTGGAGTCTGACATTGCAATGCTTGGATTAAAGTGAACTTATAAGTCTTGAAATTTCCCACACATTGCCCTAATATTTGTAGAACTGCATTGTATACGCTATTTAAAAGACAAACACAAACAAATAAGGTAGCCATATTTATAAAGTGAACTTAAGACAGGCTAGATGATTGGAAGCGTGCTTTTTGTGGCGCTTTGGGAAAAACAAAATCATACAACTTCAATGCAACATTGTTGGGGTTAAGGCCTATGTGCCTTGACTGGTCGCTCAAGTCATGGGCGTCCGTCCACTGTTACCCTATACTTATAGTGAGTATATTGTATAGGGGGAGCTGCCACTTCACAGTCTCCCCACCCACATCGTGTGTGTGTCTCCTTCCCTCTCTCTCACTCTCCATCTGTGGTGCTCCCCAATCCCCTTCAATTGGTATCAGAGCTATGGTGACCGCGGAGAGCACGACGGCTTTGAGAGCTTCGAGGCGATAGCTCGCTCTCTCTCGACGGTGGAGAGATTAAGAAAGCTTGGAAGCTTTGTGAGAATGCAATGGGAGCTTGTGAGCTCAGTTGAGAGTGATGTATGCTCTTGTGGAAGCTCAGAAAGGAGTGTGGAAGATTGTGTGTAAGTGAAGGTGCTGTCCTAAAACTATGTGCGCAGCAGCACTGTTTTCAGATTCGTTTTTCTCCTTGTAGAATGCAGATCTGAGAATTCTGTCTCATTAGCCCATCCGTTTCGATGTGGTCTACAACTTTACAGAAGAAACTTTTTGCAAATTCCTCACCATTTTGTTGATATTCAGCTCAGACTGACTATATACAAAAATTCCAGATTTTCTGTTGTCGCATTGTGTACGAGTTTGATGCACTTTTGGAAGCACGGGAGATGCTTGAAGTTGAGTGCATAAATTATGAGCTGAAGATGCAATTGTAGCTTGTGTTAAGCTTGTGGTTTGAGGGTTTTTTGGTAGACTTGGGCAACGAAGTACGGAGGCGTTTACACACCACCGAAGTGGTCTCTTGAGAGACACAGTTTTTTGGAGCACACAGGTGGAGCTTCTTTCACTGGTTTTCACAGGATACTTTGGCAATGATTTTGTGCTTGGATTCATGGTCTTTGCGGATGGTTTGCATATGGTTATGGCGCATGGTTGATGCCCATTATACATGCATTTTGGCGAGCACTTTCAAGTGCTGGTGAGCTCTCTTGAGAGCATTGTTTTCGCATTGATCAAGTTTCCGGATTGCAAATCTTTTGGCGCTTGCTTATGCGCAGTCACTCCGTTGATGTACGTTGAGTGCGGATTGCCATTGTATGTGAAAATCTGGAGCCATTTTGGCATTTCTACTCATTGGCATTGAGTAGTGTTATGGTTTATGGTAGAGATTGTACTTGAGTTTTTTGCTCAGTTTTCAGGGGAAATTCTGTCGGATTTTTCCCAGATTCTCGCCATAGTTTGTGATCGAGTGTTTACTTTCACTTTGACAGGTTTTGTCAGTTTGGACACAGTTTTGTGTTTTTGTATCCACTCTCGCAAGAGTGAGGAGTTGTGTATCTTTCTTTGCTTAAGACAGTGGTTTGCTCTCAGGTGGGAGAGTCTTGTGATCTCGAGCATTGTTTGCCATAGTTTTGCAGAGCTTATGCATGTATGTTGAGTGTAGTTTGATGCGCATTGATTGCTCATTGTATTGAGCTTGCAGGACAATGGTTATTTTGTGTTGATAGCCATTGTGCGTAGAAACTCTGGCGAAATTTTCCCATGAGTTTTATGCGTATCATTTATGCGATCTAGGTAGAGATTGCGGGTTGTACTCAGCATTTGCGTGCGGTGTTCTCTGCAGGTGGGAGATTTGTGCGTGTGTATGCATCAATACCACACAATGTGGGCTTGGTGATTATCTCATAGATTGCAGTGTGATACTAGAGCAGGCGAGGCTTGTATTGACATTGCGGGAGCTCTATTTTGGAGTGTGTCTCACAGGTTTTACATTGTGTTTCTGGCCATATTTATAGACAGTTTCCAGGTGTTGTTGGTGAGGTGGTTTTGCTATCTAGCTTGCTACTTGTGCTCATGGCAGAGACAGGTGATCGATCAGATTGTGACCTCTCACAGATGCGCGTGTTTGATGGGTCAGACTTTGCAGCATGGAGAGAGTGTATGCTTGATGCATTGACACAGCGAGGGTTGCATCGACCATTGAGTGGTGATGAAGGTAGACCTTCAAACATGTCTGACAATCAGTGGCAGGAGCTAGAGGAGATGGCACTATCTACACTCTCTTTGCACCTTGCGGGATCTATATATGCTCTTGTTATGTATGAGACTACTTCGAGAGCACTTTGGCGCAGATTACATGATATGTATGATAGATCTGAGTCATCAAGGACTCGTGTGAGACATGTACATTCACGGGTACGCCGACAGGTGATATGTTGGTATTGTGGTCATTTTGGAAACGTTAGACGGCGTTGTTTTCGTCGTATGCAACATCGTAGGAGACATGGCAGTCTCAGAGATGTATGTAGTGATGCCATGGACTCAGTTGCTTTGACAGTTGAGGCAGATGTAGTGTCGGAGTATACTAGTGACAGGGATGTCACTTTTACCTCGAGCTATGCACAAGATGCTATACATGTGGATAGTGCACTTCCTTCGCAGTGGTTGCTAGACGCAGATGCTATGTTTCATGTCACGCCGCATAGTGAATGGTTTTGTAGCTATTCTAGCGGGATGCTTGGCAGTGTACGTTTGACCGATGGATCGGTGCATGTGATAGCAGGTGCAGGAGATGTGAGACTGTCATTACCGAGTGGTGCATCTTACTTGTTACGACATGTGCGCTATGTACCAGATTTGACAGTGAGTTTGATCTCGATTGGTCAGCTTAGAGATTGTGGATGTCAGATTTCGCTACGAGAGCGAGATTTTGTGATGCATTTGGGTTCGCTAGTGATTGCGAGAGGTGCCAGGAGTGGTACAGTTTACCCATTGCATGTGGATCACGGGAGAGACGGTGTTGTCTCTGTGATCACGCAGCCAGGTAGAGAGCGAGAGAGCAGGCACTCTCTCTTTTGCTTATGGGTTGCAGGATGCTTTGCATGGAGTGCAGAGCAGTGACTTTGTTGTGCAGGTTGCGTCTAAGGATGCACAGGTAGAGCGGGACAGCTCTAGTGAGTCACAACAGGATGAGTCATCAGAGGTGATGACAGAGATGACTCACATGGATGCTGAGATGTCGGCTATTGTGGAGTCATTTCTTGATATGCTTATGCCAGAGTTTGATGCAAATTCAGGACAGATGGATACTCTTGGTACACATGTGATATGTGGTGGGCACGAGGAGTCACTCCAGAGCTCGGAGTCAGAGTGCCATGGTCTCTATGATAGGGAAAAGGATTGCCATGAGTTGAGTTCTGAGTTGGAGGTGGCAGAGGTTGCCAGGGTTGCATCAACGTTCGGTGTCCTCATATACGAGATGCTGATCTCGAGGCCCGACATAGCAGCTGCAGTGGGAGCATTTGCAGCAGGGTTGATTAGTTGTTCGATGACTGATCTCGACATAGAGCATAGGGGAGGTTTGCAGGTATTGGACCGATACTTGCAGGAGTGTATGAGCTCTTGTAGACTCTTTGCAGAGCTTGGAGCTAGCTCTGTGTGGCTTCCGTAGCGGGATGTTTGTCTATCAGTAGAGCCGGATGCACTAGCTCATCGAGAGTTAGTGGACATAGGTTGAGAGAATCTCTCACCTTCTATTGGTTGTACAGTAGTAGATCTTGCTTAAAGGCACATTGGCCTTTAAGTGGGAGGTTGTTAGGGTTAAGGCCTATGTGCCTTGATCGGTTGCCCAGGTCATGGGCGCCCACCCACTGTTACCCTATACTTATAGTGAGGATACTGTATAGGGGGAGCTGCCACTTCATAGTCTCCCCACCCACATCGTGTGTGTGTCTCCTTCTCTCTCTCTCACTCTCCATCTGTGGTGCTCCCCGATCCCCTTCAAACATGTCAAGAAATGTTAAGCTCATAGGTTTAAAACAATCAATGACATCAACACACTTAAATACAATAAACATTGACTTAATGAACTACTTGAGCATGCATTCTTCAACACCATTTACAACCATCGTAAAAGTGTCAAAGTCAACGATGTGCAAGCATAGTGCTAAGAGAGAATGCACGCGAGAGAGAGAGAGAGAGAGAGAGAGAGAGAAAGGGAGAGAGTGTTGTTAAACCAACCAACAGGCCAATGAATTAATGAATGTTACAATAGGGGCTCAAGGTCCACTTATCTATTAGCTTGAGGACCTTAAGTACCCCCCTCAGCAAATTGCCCTACCAAAAATCATGTCAAATAAGTAAAATAAAAACCTAAAACAATTAATTAACTAAGAACACATTGGGCTATTCACTAGTATATTCCTAATGGCTTTAAAAAAAAACACTACTTATGTAGTGCTAGGACACTAAAAAGGGCTTATGTAGTGAAAGGACACTAAGAAAATGCTAAAGGAAAAAGTAAGAAAAAGAAAAACATAAATGTATCATTGTGCACTCGACCATCTATATCTATATCTATACTATATATAATGGAGCTTAAAATTTTCAAGGAAGGAGAGACCCTCCATGTGTCACATTCTGCTTCACTTCAAAGAGAACCTTAAAAATATTTAATATAAAATGCAAAAATGAAGCATGACTACTAAGATAGAAAATAAAACGACTTTTGAATCCTGACAATGTAAAGACAAAAATTTAGTACTCTTATTTATAGTATTTATAGTCTGTGAGAAGGCCATGGAGTTTCACTCCAACCCTCAAATTTCAAGGCTAACCACTAAGTACTTTTGTTTTTAAAAACAATTTGAAGGGTGCCTTTACTTTGCATTTTTTAAGGCCATAAAGAGCTTCCCTAAGTTTCCCTTCATGTGTCGCCACCAAATGAACCTCCCTTTGTAGGTTTGAACGGACTTTCCATGTTGTAAATGATCTACGACCATTATATTTATACTATATACAATGGAGTTCAACATTTTTTAGAAAGGACAAAGCCTCCACGTGGTGAGTTTTTCGTGCATTGTATGGACTGCACCTCAGCCAACTTTTGAACCTTCGTCGTTGTGGTGTCATCCTGTCTCCTTTTTTTAACTCCACTTTTGAGCCTTTGTCATTGTGGTGTCATCCTACCTCCTTTTGTAGGGTTGGGTCAGGCGCGTTGTGCCTTTGTGTGTGTGTGTGTGAGAGAGAGAGAGAGAGAGAGAGAGAGAGAGAGAGACGTACGATTGCATGTACGCACAACCTGTGTGTGTACGTGAGAGATAGAGGGAGAGGGAGAGAGATAATAGCATCTTTGAGATCGCTCACAAGCATGCTCCTTCATCCAACCAAATCATGGTCATCAGTAGCGTTTCTTTCTTCCTCGGTGGCCTCACCGTCACCGGCATTGTCATCACCCTTGTGCTCCTCACACCGGTCTTCATTTCTTTAGCCTCATCCATGTGCCCGTGTGTATTGTGCTATTTTTGTGTGCGGCCGGCGTGCTCTTTGTCGAAGGTACTATGGGTGTTGCTATCATGTCTGTGCTCTTATGGGTTTGCAATAATTTCAAGGGATGACACCCAAACCAGGGCTCGGATCAAGTAGAGCAATTGCGACATCATGATTATGAGGGCGTTGATCAAGTTTGACCAGAATCCCAAAACATGCATGGGTGTACAACCCCAGAGCAAGGCCATCCCAGGTGTCGTTGCTCTATGATATAGAAGATAAGTGTGACGTACTAGCTTTTATGAGAGAGAGAGAGAGAGAGAGAGAGAGAGAGAGATTTTCAAGGAAGGAGAGACCCTCCATGTGTCACATTCTGCTTCACTTCAAAGAGAACCTTAAAAAATATTTAATATAAAATGCAAAAATGAAGGATGAGTACTAAAATGATAGAAAATGAAAAGAGTTTTGAATCGTGACAATGTAAAGTCAAAAATTTAGTACTCTTATTCATAGTATTTATAGTCAGTGAGAAGGCCATGGAGTGAAAGGCCATGGAGTTTCACTGGCGCCCTCAAATTTCAAGGTTGACCATTGAGTACTTTTGTTTTTAAAAACAATTTGAAGGGTGCCTTTACTTTGCATTTTTTAAGGCCATAAAGAGCTTCCCTAAGTTTCCTCGCCACCAAATGAACTTCCCTTTGTAGGTTTGAACGGACTTTCCACGTCGTAAATGATCTACGACCATTATATTTATACTATATACAATGGAGGTTAACATTTTTTAGAAAGGACAAAGCTTCCATGTGGTGAGTTTTTCGTGCATTGCACCGATTGCACCTCTGCCAACTTTTGAACCTTCGTCGTTGTGGTGTCATCCTGTCTCCTTTTTTAACTCCACTTTTGAGCCTTTGTCATTGTGGTGTCATCCTGCCTCCTTTTGTAGGGCTGGGTCAAGCGCGTTGTGCCTTTGTGTGTGTGTGTGTGTGAGAGAGAGAGAGAGAGAGAGAGAGAGAGAGAGACGTACGATTGCATGTATGCACAACCTGTATGTGTACGTGAGAGATAGAGGGAGAGGGACAAAGATACTAGCATCTTTGAGATCTCTCACCAGCATGCTCCTGCATCCAACCAAATCATAATCATTTGTGGCGTTTCTCTCTTCCTTGATGGCCTCACCCTCACCCTCACCGGCATTGTCATCACCCTTGTGCTCCTCACACCCGTCTTCATTTCTTTAGCCTCATCCATGTGCCCGTGTGTATTGTGCTATTTTTGTGCGTGGCCGTCGTGCTCTTTGTTGAAGGTACTATGGGTGTTGCTATCATGTCTGTTTGCAATAATTTCAAGGGATGACACCCAAACCAGGGCTTGGATCGAGTAGAGCAATTGAGAAATCATCATTATGAGGGCGTTAATCAAGTTTGACAGAATCCCGAAACATGCATGGGTGTATAACCTAGAGCAAGGCCATCCAAAGTGTCGTTGCTCTATAATTTAGAAGATAAGTGTGACGTACTAGCTTTTATGAGAGAGAGAGAGAGAGAGAGAGAGAGAGAGAGTTATAGTTGCATTTCATATTTGTGGTAGGGTGAGATGAGTTACACTATTAATGTGGGTGAGGCCTTAGATAAATCATAGAAATGACTGCTTCTCACTAGGGACTTCCACGGTTGCAAATTTAAAATTTAGCAGTAAATCTCAAAATTTGTAGGTAGAATTGCACTAAACCTAGGTTTTTTATAGCACTGTTGAGAGAGAGAGAGAGAGAGAGAGAGAGAGCGCAAAAGTCTCCTGTCAAGATCTTGCTCTTATACGCAATAGATAGAAAGGTTCAAGGCCGTGTTCGAAAACAACCGACAGTTTGTGGTGGCCAACCATAGCCGACAAAGGATGACTCACATTGGGACATCATGACAATTTGCAAATGCATATGCCTTGCTAGGTGAGCACACATTTGTTCGCCTCCATTGTAAACCACGTTCTCGCATTAGCCACGTTCTTACATATGAGAAATTTTAAAGGTGACTTGAAGTTTTTTACACTAAATTTCTCTAGGCTTTGTTGGTTTACTTGCCTTCAAATTTAGAATTAAGAGATAAACCTAAAAAAATTTCGGTTGGGATTACACTAAATCTTTTTCTTTGTTAACCATGCTCATAAACATAAGAAATTCTAAAGGTAATTTGAAGGTTTTTATCTTAAATTTTGTAGGCTTTGTAGATTTTCTTGCCTTCAGATTTAAAAGAGTTAAGACCTAAAAAATTGTATTTGGGATTATACTTAACTTGGATTTTTTCAAGGACACACAATAATATTTACCGCAAACTTGGAAACCATGCATATAGGGTTATACTAAATCGCTTTTATTGTTAACCATGCACTTAAATATGAGAAAGTTTTTACACTAAATTTATTTTGGCTTTTTAGTTTATTATGCCTTCAAATTTAGAATTTAAAGGTAAACTTAAAAAATTGTAGTTGAAATTACATTAACCCTCGGTTTTTTTCGAGCACTGATCGATACACAATCTTCTATACCACAAACTTTGAAAAGTTGTAAATGAGAAGTGTTAGAGGTGAATTGCTTACATTCGAAGGTTTTTGCGTGCGTGCGCGCACGCACACACACGGAGAGAGAGAGAGAGAGAGAGAGAGAGAGAGAGAGAGAGTTAGTCTTAATTAATGACCTGATGAAATTGAGAGAGAGAAAGAGGCGCGGGGGGGGGGGGGGGGGGGGGGGGGGGGGGAAGACAAAGAAAGACGGAAGGAGGGAGGAAGAAAAAAATAATTTTTATTGTCATAAGAACAATCCGATTACATATCAAAGATCTAATTGACGAGTCTTGATCTCAAGATCGGATCACAAATTTGCAGTAGTCATCTGCTGATGGGGTGTCCATGGTAGATTCTTCATTGACTTGGTCTTCTTACATATGTCCACAATGAGCTGCGGAGTGTTAAAGTTAAAATACCTCAAAGCTCCCCCATCTCGGAAAAATAAAAAAACTTTCAAATAAACTTCGGTGCATAAGTGAAGGGTGAGATTTGGAAATGAAAAAACCCGTGAAAGTGGAAAGTCAAATTTTGACTTTTTGTGTCCGTATAAAAGAGACTAGTGTGTGACCCGCGCATTGATGTGGCCAAGAAAAGCATGGCCATTGTGTCACACACATACACATATTTGTGTGTATGTGCACACGCGCACATGCAAGCATGCACAAGTGAGGAGGGTGGACTGTAGTCTCTTTAATCACTCTAGGAATCTGTAAATTTTCTCTATCACACAGATCTTAAGATAACGACTTGCTAAATAGATGTTTGATATCTATTTGGATTTTTCTTTCCACAATAAAAAACTCTTCTTTTTAACCCTCTCTCTCTCTCTCTCTCACACACACACACACACACACACACACACAGTTTTGAGTTCAAGAGTTCTCGAGATCTCTCTCAGTGAACAAGAATAGGAACCTACAATAACCTTTGAGTGTGGTAGATTGGTTATCAGAGTTCCCTCTTATATACCAGGTCTTAAGTTCATGACTTCTCAGATAGAGCTTTGATGTCTCTTGATGTGTTACTATGACATTACCCCCCCCCCCCCCCCTCTGTGTGTGTGTGTGTCTCTAACTTCAAGTGTTGGCTAAGTGGATCTTTAAACTATGTTGGAATTCTTTATTCTCTCTCTCTCTCTCTCTCTCTCTCTCTCTCTCTCTCTCCGGGTCACTTTGGCCCAACATGCACACCGCTCGGTCAGACTACTGACCATGGAGGAGATTGATGAGATCTGCCAACGACCAATGATGGATCTCCTGCCATTCAACTCTTTTGAGGAATGTTCACCCTTCTCATCTTGTACCACACACATACCCACATCGTGTCATATTAGCCCTCATTCAGTACTCCCACCCCTCCCCTGCTCGCATCATACAGACTTTCCTTTTTAGTACCTTTTCTTTTCTTTTTATTTTCGATACTCAAACTTTGTATCAAATTCACCGCCTTGTAACTTTTTGGTCTCATAGGTCATTTTGGCCTTCTGAAGACGTTAATTTAACATTTCATTTCTCTTTCTCTCTCTCTCTCTCTCACACACACACACATGCTGACATTCAACCCCCCGATTACTCTCTCTCTCTCTCTCTCTCTCTAAGGGAAAATGCAAGCTCATAGAGAGTTGCAATTATCTTTGTGTGTGTGTGTGTGTGTGTGTGTGTGTACATATAAGCTAGGAAAGTGGACTATAGTCCCTATAATCACTCCATGAAGATGAAAATTCTCTCTCTCTCTCTCTCTCTCTCTCTCTCTCTCTCTCTCTCTAGCTTGGATAGAATGCCATCTTGAGCACCAGTTTTTTTATAAAAAATTGAATTGTAGACTACACTATGTCTAAGAATCCCCACTCGTGAATTGTGAACACATTACATGCAAAATTCCCAACTTTTGGAACATATCATGTCCAACAACAATGCATTGTGTGCGCATCCATAGTGTTTTGTATGCGTCACATTTGTTCCTTGCTAGATGCATGTGCCTTAAATTTTGACTCATAGGTTCAAACACCAATAATCTATATCTATACTATATATAATGGAACTTAAATATTTAAAGGAGGGAGAGACCCTCTATGTGTCACATTCAGCTTCGCTTCAAAGAGAACCTTAAAAAATATTGAATATAAAATTCAAAAATGAAGGATGAGTACTAAGATGATAGAAAATGAAAAGACCTTCGAATATGACAATGTAAAGTAAAAAAATTAGTATTTTTTGCTTTCTAAAAGAAACCTTAGTGTTGAGTTGGGTTAGGCATATTTTCATTGTGTTTTGAGCGCGCCATGACCGAGACTTACCTTTAATGTTATTTCTATTTAAAAATATTAAATGAATCTTTCTATTTCACCTTTCATTTCACATGGCTTGACTTCACTTGCATTCTATTCTTTTAGAATGCTAAAGTGAAGCTTCACCTTATATAATTCTAGTAAATTCTATACATATACATACATATATTTATTTATTTTACACATACACACACATATATCTATATATACACAGACACACAGACACACACACACACACACACACACATATATATATACACTAAATGAGCAAACCATGATAAAGGGAAGAAAAAATGGTGAAATATCTGAGAACTTAGTTCAAAAATCTTGCAAATTAAAAAATTTGACTATTATTTCCGGTTTGCTTCTTTGCAAGGAGGAAACTCAGTCCCTTAATAAAAGAGATATTCGTGAACAATACTTTACCTTATATAATTCTAGTTAAACTCAACCTAATGATTTTATCATTTTCTTATTGTTTTAGAAAGCCACCGTGACCCTTTCACTTGTTAGTCTATGAGAAGGCATCCCTCAAATTTCAAGGCTGACCAATGAGTACTTTTGTTTTTGAAAACAATCTGAAGGGTGCCTTTACTTTGCATTTTTTAAGGCCATAAAGAGCTTGCCTAAGTTTCCCTCCATGTGTCGCCGTCAAGTGAACCTCCCTTTGTAGGTTTAAACGGACCTTCCATGTCTTAAATGATCTACGACCATTATACTTATACTATATACAATGGAGCTTAACATTTTTTAGAAAGTACTTAGCCTCCATGTGGTGAATTTTTTGTGCATTGCACGGACTACACCTCTGCCAACTTTTGAGCCTTCGTCGTTGTGGTGTCATCCTGCCTCCTTTTGTAGGGCTGGGTCAAGCGCGTTGTGTGTGTGTGTGTGTGTGTGTGTGTGTGAGAGAGAGAGAGAGAGAGAGAGAGAGAGAGAGAGAGACGTACCATTGCATGTACGCACAACCTGTGTGTGTACATGAGAGATAGAGGGGGAGAGATAATAGCATCTTTGAGATCGCTCACAAGCATGCTCCTGCATCCAACCAAATCATGGTCATCACCAATGGCGTTTCTCTCTTCCTTGGTGGCCTCACCGTCACCGGCATTGTCATCACCCTTGTGCTTCTCACACACGTCTTCATTTCTTTAGCCTCATCCCTGTGTCCGTGTGCATTGTGCTATTTTTGTGCTTGGCCGGCGTGCTCTTTGTCGGAGGTACTATGGGTGTTGCTATCATGTTTGTGCTCTTATGGGTTTGCAATAATTTCAAGGGATGACACCCAAACTAGGGCTTGGATCAAGTAGAGCAATTGCGACATCATGATTATGAGGGCGTTGATCAAGTTTGACAGAATCCCGAGACATGCATGGGTGTACAGCCCCAGAGCAAGGCCATCCTAGGTGCAATTGCTCTATAATATAGAAAATAAGTGTGACTTACTAGCTTTTGTGTGTGAGAGAGAGAGAGTTATAGTTGCATATCATTTTTGTGGTAGGGTGAGATGAGTTGCACTATTAATGTGGGTGAGGCCTTAGATAAAGCATAGAAATGACTGCTTCCCACGGGACTTCCACGTTTGCAAGTTGAGAAGGTAAGGCTTGCCCAACAAAGAGCGTTCATCAGCATAGAGAGAGAGAGAGGGGGGGGTGTGACACATTGACATTGCTCTCGCATCTATTTGAATTCTAGTAGTGAATAAAAGAGAGAGAGAGAGAGAGAGAAACACACACACACACACAGAGAGCGATTGGGAGTCAATGCATGAAAAAACTTACTTGAAAAACCTACTGAAGAGCTTTTGGAGGTAAATTGACTCTTTTGAATGGTTTTTACACTAAATTTTGTAGTTTTTGTCACCTTCAAATTTAACATTTAGCAGTAAATCTCAAAATTTGTAGGTAGAATTGCACTAAACCTAGGTTTTTTATAGCATTGTTGAGAGAGAGAGAGAGAGAGAGAGAGAGAGAGAGAGAGAGAGAGAGAGAGAGAGGGAGGAAGCAAAAATCTCCCTTCAAGATCTTGCTCCCATACGCACTAGATAGAAAGGTTGAAGGTCGTGTTCGAAGACAACTGACGGTTTGTGGTGGCCAACCATAGCCGACAAAAGACAACTCACATTGGGACATCATGACAATTTGCAAATGCATATGCCTTGCAAAGTGAGCACACATTCGTTCGCCTCCACTATAAACGACGTTCTTGCCTTAGCCACGTTCCTACATATGAGTAATTTTAAAGGTGACTTGAAGTTTTTTACACTAAATTTCTCTAGGATTTGTAGTTTACTTGCCTTCAAATTTAGAATTAAGAGATAAACCTAAAAAAATTCAATTGGGATTACACTAAATCTCTTTCTTTGTTAACCATGCTCATAGACATAATAAATTCTAAAGGTAATTTGAAGGTTTTTAAATTTTGTAGGCTTCGTAGATTCTCTTGCCTTCATATTTAAATTTTATAGTTAAAACTTGGATTTTTTCAAGGACACACGATACTATTTACCGCAAACTTGGAAACCATGCATATAGTATACTGAATCACTTTTATTGTTAACCATGCTCTTAAACAATGAGAAATTTAGAGGTAATTTGAACATTTTTACAAATTTATTTTGGCTTTTTAAAAATTTTTGCCTTCAAATTTAGAAGTTAAAGGTAAACTTTAAAAATTATAGTTGAAATTACACTAAACCTTGGTTTTTTACGAGCACTGACCGATACACAATTTGCTATACCACAAACTTTGAAAACTTGCAAATGAGAAGTGTTAGAGGTGAATTGTCTACATTCAAAGGTTTTTGCACACACACACACACACACACACACACACACACACACACACACACACACACATACGAGAGAGAGAGAGAGAGAGAGAGAGAGAGAGAGGTTTTAATTTCATAGGAACACATCAAGAGACATCAAAGCTCTATCTGAGAAGTCATGAAATTAAGACCTGGTATATAAGAGGGAACTCTGATAACCAATCTACCACATTCAAAGGTTATTGTAGGTTCCTCTTCTTATTCACTGAGAGAGATCTCAACAACTCTTGAACTCAAAACTTTGTGTGTGTGTGTGTGTGTGTGTGTGTATAGCTGTTAAATCTTAGATAATAAGATATAATTGAACTTTTACATTCAAAAGACAGCTGGCAATGGAACAAAGAATAGATAAGTACAAAAACAATTCAATATTAGAATCATTTAAGTACAATTTTTGTAGGAAAGAGATCCTCTTTCAGTATGCAGATAGTAAAAGAACTTCCCAAATCATAAGTGAGTGTTCCATCCAGTGTAGGACAGCTTGCCAGTCAAAAAAACCTTCCAAGATAAGATAGAGTCCTTACCTGCATCCATCCAAATAAGATTACAATTCAGTTGGCCTTGGATGTGTTTTACAGGTATCAATGGACTATACCAATTGTTATCCATGTCCATCTTACAAACTTTTTTAAAACTTTATAAGCTAAGTCCATAGTTAGGAGATATATATTTTTAAATTTCCTAAAAGAATTCCAAAGTTTTTAGTCAAAGAGTATCATTTTGATTAGAAGGCCATCACTCCTTCTAATCCAAGTGGCAGAATCTCCCTATCCATATATTTTCATTAGTTTTATCAGTTTATGAAAGCTCCACCAAATGTAGTTTATAAAGAAGTTGTATTTATAGTCTGTGTATAAAATATCAAGCTAGTTTTTTTAGGTTAGAAACTCATCATAGTGAATGGAATTCAAATCATCCTTTAACTTGTACATCATTTACCATATACTTCTCTTAAGCATTCCAAGTAACAAGAAGTGTTGCTAAAAAACCCAGGCCTTACTCCGAACCATGAACAAAAGATATACCATGTTTAAAGCACCAAAATAGGATATCGACCAAAATTTAGGAAACTTTACAAAAGACATAACCGAATGCATTTCTGGTAGCATTCCTTTCCAAAGTGATGTCAAAGTAGTACATCCCCTTTCTTGTTCAAAAAACCAGTCTCAAAATGCCAACAGTAATTACCCATAATACCAAAAAAAGCACCAACTACTAGTGGGCAGGCTAAAACGTAACGTATAGTAAGGTTCGCTCAGAAACAGCCTTATCATACAGCCTGGCTTAATGCAAAACACACAATTGGTGTACAGAGGGTAGAATACCAAACCCCCTTTTTTTACCATATTATTCCAACTACGATTCAATTAGTAAAAAAAAGTAACAGCCCATGTAATCAAGGCAACACTTGTTAGCCGGCCAGCCTGCAAATAGATTAGTATGTATACCAAAACAACCTGTCTGTACCAGTTATTAGAAAAAGGCCCTAGCCAAACAAGCGGTGCAGCCATCGATAAGGTAGGGAACCAAAAAGTTTTCAAGAGCAATCAGTAGACAGTAAAGCTGTTTCAAGCAGAGGACCACATAAATCTCATGTATTAGCAACTAAAAAACATTTAACAGTAATAGTGCCCGCGACATTTACCATAGCCATCATGTCATGGCATGATAAACCATATGTGCTTTTCATCAAAGAGTAACATAACCCAGTATTAGAGCAAGAGCCTCATGCTTTTTCTCAAATGCGCCATTACGGCGATTTAGTATAAGCCAGTTACCGTCATCGTGACAATAAACAATTCGGCAGAACCAGCAGTAAGCTGTTGTGTGGAGGGTAGAGCACCACATACCCCCTCTATTTCCAAAAAAAAATACAGTCCCGACACAGAGTAATAGTTAGTTGATCAGGGCACCAAACCCCACCATCCTGCACAACAGACATTAGTAAGCAAGACAAGGAAATAACCCAAATTGTATTGGTTATCAGGGCAAAAAACGACATCTTTAAACCAACCATATGCAATGACCACCAGCCATAGGGTGGGGAAAAATCATAAGCAGTAATTTCAATGCAATATTTGGTAATCAAACAACACTGAAAAAGCCCTATGCTAGTTTTTACAAAAATAAGGAGGAGATCAACAACAAATAGCAGTGACCGACCTGAGTAACTTGAGTAGAGAGCTCCATACTTTGCAACAAAAACACAGTAGCAAGTTTCAAGCAATCACGCAGAGCACAACCAAAACTAAGTGAGGGGTAGAGATGCACCCTCACCTTTAAATAGAGCAGGGAGGGAGGTTGCCATAACTCCAAATCGCGCAGATATCCAAGCGTTTAGGGGGATCTCCAACAGAGCAAATGAAGCCGCCTGCGCGGTGCCATGAGGAGGTAGCCAGAGTATTCATGGCGGGGTTTCACCCAATGAAAAAAACTACTCAAGCGTTGCGACGGGCTAGGCCCGGTAGTGTTACCCGTAGGAGGTGGTAAACAAGACCTAGGAGGTAAGTGAGCTCGGGCACTCCATCAAGTGAGGTGGAGTGTGTAGTCCTTTCTAGCCACAACCTTATCACGCTTTTAAAGAAAAAAAAAGGGTTTTTTTTTTAAATTCTTATAGAGGAGGTAAAAAATATTTTGAAGCTCTCTTTTCATAAGATAAAAAATTTCAAGAACCAGTAAAGCAGCCCAGTGTGTGTGTGTAAAAAAATACCAATCCCAACAAGTCCCGATCCAAGGGTTAAGTTTAAGTGAGGTCCCCCCTTTTTTCTAAAAAACAAAGAGTACTAAAGTAGAACAATGTGTGTGTGTGTGTGTGTGTGTGTGTGTGTGTGTGTGTGTGTGTGTGTGTGAGAGTGTGTGTGTGAGAGAGAGAGAGAGAGAGAGAGAGAGAGAGAGAGAGAGAGAGAGAGAGAGAGAGAGAGAGAGAGAGAGAAAGTCTTTTGACTTTCCACTTTCATGGGTTTTTTCAATTCCTAATCTCACCCTTCACTTATGCAGTGAAGATTTTTTGAAAGGTTTTTTATTTCTCCGAGATTGGGGAGACCTAATCACTTTGAGATATTTTAACTTTAACACTCCGCAGCTCGTAATGGACATATGTAAGAAGACCAAGTCAATGAAGAAGCTACCATGGAAAACCCATCAGCAGATGACTACTACAAATTTGTGATCACCAACCTATCCTTGGATAGAATGCCATTTTGAGCACCATTTGTTTTATAGAAAATTGAATTGTAGACTACACTGTGTCTAAGAATCCCCACTCGTGAATTGTGGACACATCACATGCAAACTTCCCAACTTTTGGAACATATCATGTCCAACAACAATGCATTGTGTGCGCATCCATAGTGTTTTGTATGCATCACATTGGTTCCTTGCCAGATGCATGTGCCTTAAACTCTGGCTCATAGGTTCAAACACCAATAACTTAAATTCCGACACACGGGTCCAAGTCGAGTATATGGAGTGGAATGAGCTGGATCGCTTGATAGATATTCTAGAGTTAGACGCATATTAACTGGCCAAGTTTATATGATTAGATGGGAAATGCAGACTTCAGATGACCAGATAATAGATTCAAACTTCAAATGACTTGACATCATACCAGAAATGAAAGACCTAATATTATAAAACATGGAATGAGACAATTAAGAATGTGTATTCAAATTCACAATACGGTTCAGATTACCATGGTTCAAACTAAAAACTCTAGAATGATCGATTGAAAGGTACAAATGATACAACGAATGGCACTAAGTGCTCCTAAGCTATCCTAGGTTCTCATAGTACAAGATACAAATGAGTAGAGTACATCGTCCCAAAATAGGATTAGTGGGTCCTATTTATAGTTATCCACATTGGACTCTAACTAGTTGGCATAGTCGTATAGTATAGCGTAATAACTGACGGTAACTCCATCAGGCAACTCGAATAGTTTCTAGGTAAAATCTTGTGCAAGGCATCTCTCTAAGGTCTCGTTCCCACCTTCTACATCCTCCTTCCCTTTCTTGAATTTTTTCATATGAATGATTTCAAACTTTCATCTTTTGAGCTTGCCCTTCGTTTTTCTGGAAGCTTCTCTACATCAGGCCTCTAAACCATATGGACTGGTAGTCCAGTAGGTCTTGCCACCATGGCTTGGAGGTTGAGTAGCTATGGCCACCATCTGATCCTATAGAGTGTTGGAAGCTACATTTTCCTTCATGATTATCCAGTAAATGGTCTCTTGCTCCATTTGCTCCCTTCTTTCCATTGGCATCTCCACTTCATGAGGTGTCAACTTAGGTCTTCATGTCTTGATCATACATATTCTTCTTGCCCTGACTAGCTTGTGGTAGATGGATGCAATTAGTATCCACCTAGCTGGGTCTGGTTGATTGGCTTTTATATGTGCCTCAAAAGACACTTCAAACATCTCTCAAACCTATAACGCTAAGTTGGCTTTGCTAGCCAATTCCCTCACAAGAAATTTTGAGCTTCAACGGATAGCTAAAGTAAATTGTTTGTGTGCTTGATCAGTTGGTTGACCTAAGCTTTCCATTGGTTCGTCATTACTCTAAAATTGATGAGGTCATCCTTTAGCTGAGACCGTGTCTTTCTTTTCAGTGTCCTTGAGTACTGACTTCCATGCAACCCATAAGGAATTGATTTGCTCATACCAGTCTCTGATCTGATCTACTATCTAAATGTACGTCGTTTTATATGCAAGTTCATTGTAGATTGGACACAGAGTTGGGTAGAACCTCAATAGCTCATCTTTTTCATGGGCAAAGCATACATGAGAACTGATGAATTTTCTCCAACCTCAATATAATGCATGACTATTTCGTTTCAGCATGCATCATCTTTCAAAAAATCCTAATTAGATGGAATAAGCACTTCAAGGATTGTGGGCTTGCCTTTGCTGCTTGATGCAGTATGCTCTAAGATAGCAGCTACCTTGTGATCAAGGATTCTCCAACCAGTGTGCATATTTTGCAAGGTCACCTTAAGCTCTGTTCTGACATCCTTTAAATTTGGTCTTATTGCCTATAAATATCTCTTACTGGATTCCTAGACTCTAGACATTCACAGTGGTCAATTCCCTCAACATGGGACTACCATTGGTATCTGCCTGTGGAATCACATATTTTGGAATCCTTTCCAAGAATAACATTTGGATGAATAGGTAGTTGACATTTTGCACCATCATAATATATCTGAGCTTTCCATTTGGTGACCATTCCATATGCTACAATGAGCAACATTTAGAAGCGCTCAAGATCTGAATAGTGTCTTGATCATCAAGATACCTCTGAATTTGGAGTTGTTTTGCTTTTCTTAGCTTTTTGTTTAGATTGAGACATTGATTTGAAAATGTGGAGTTAGTGTCTGAACCACTCTCTATTTGAGCAATCTTTCCCTTATTTCTACATGTAAACACCATCTGCTGCTGAGTATGATCAACCTATTGGTTAGAGATTTGGTATGGTTGGTTGTCAGGTGTTTGGTCTAGCCAATTATGGTGTCTAGTCAGGCGATTGCTAGGATGCATCACGTGTTTGGCTAGCTTGAACAGTGCATTGGCTTTGATATGGGGCATCTGGATATTACCATATGTCATAAAATCTAATATCTAACCAACCCAAATGATTTTTTGATATTACAATGATCATTTAATGTGGGAGAATAAACGGGAACAAGGTTTAGAATATAGACATGTGCTAATGGATCTATCTCAACACGGGGGCCAAGGTTAAAGGGGATCCAAATGAGAGATGGTTTGTCAAAGAAAAAGGCTAGCTAATGGAGCTTAAATACCTTAGGGTTAGATTCATTAAAGACCTCCAAAGGTTAGTGTTAAAAATCCTTTGACCTTAGGTAACCTTAGGCAAGCTAGGGTTGTGCTTTAGGTGGGAACCCGGCCCAAGCTTGAGGTGCTTGTCATGCTTGTTGACCAAGGTGCTTGAGGTGTTTTTCGTGCTTGCTGACTAAGGTGCTTAAGGTGCTTAATGAATAAGTGTTAACCCTCACGGCTCACGGACACCCTATCACCTACGACGGACGTTGTAACCTACGGCGGACATTGTATTATTTATTTGGTAGAGTCAGGTATCGGGCTTGTCGGTCCAATAGGAAAAGGGTAAGAGTGATCGCCGATGAGAGGCGCACTCTAACTGGAACATTCAAGGGATTAGTTGGCTAAGCATGGGCGCCCAAGTGTGAATGGGGCGAGCTCATATAAAAGTCAACTAAACCTAAAATTCACTCATTCTCTCATTTGTGCAATTGAAGAGTGCTCTTGCTCCATCTCCTTCTTCTTCTTCTTCATCTCTTTGTGTGTGTGTGTGTGAGAGAGAGAGAGAGTGAGAGAGGGAGAGAGAGGGAGTGTGTCGAGCATTACGAAGGCACGACGGCGGTGAAGCGGTTGAGCGCGGCGTAGCGGCGGTGAGGAATCCTCCACGAAGCAAGCGTAGAGCGGTGAGTGACACACCATCGCCTTCTTTGAGCTTACTAGTTTAGGCTTGTTGTGTGCTTGGAGCCATTTGTGGCTCGCACACGGTGTATCGGCAAGTTCCTTGCATTGACACGTGCGACATACGCGCACAACAAGGTGCTAAGGTGCTCCATGACTAAGGTGATTGAGGGGTTACGGTGTTCAAAAAGTCAAAGCACATCCCTACTCATGAGGGGGCGAGCCCTCTTTGTAGGAGCTAGAGAGAGAACACACACACCCTCACACAAGGCAAGCTTGGTACAAAGAAAGCAACTAGGACACTTGTCAAATCTCCTCTTCATGTTGTCCTCATAGTGTGCCTAAAGCCTATTGGTTGGCCTCCCAAGGGATCCAATGATAATTTAGTTTATTTAATTAATTGTTTATGCATTTATCAAGTCCCAAGGCTACCCTTGTTGCTTGATATGCACTAAGCATGTGATTGGCCCAGAAGGACAAGGTCCAATCAAGTGCTAGCTACTACTGCTAGAAGAGGGGGTCGACCAAAGCAAGGAGGGGGCTAGCTTGGGGGGTATACTCTACCCCACACACACACACACACACACACACACACACACACACACACACACACACACACACACACACTCTCATTGTATGAGTTGCAAAGTGCAAGAGATCCATCTCCTTCTCCAAGCTTGTAGTGAAGTTGAGAGCCTACACCAACACTCTTGGCTATGGAATGCAAATCCAACCAAGAGTCATGCTCCAAAGCTTAAGCTTGCCATCTTCTCCATCTTCATTACTAAACTATATGTATGCTAAGCAAGAAGAGTGATGATAAGTGAGGAATTATTTCTTTTTCCTATGAATGCTCTTCCCTATCCTCATTCCCCGCTAGCTCTCTCCACCTTTGAAGGTGTTTGAGGCCTTGGGATTGAGGCTGGGGATGGTTGATGCTTTTTACAAGTCTATGTTATGCTCGTGATGCATGAAACTTTCCAACTTCATTGCATCACCTAGGTCACAAGGAACACAAAGATTGTATTGTACCAAGTCTCTCTTGATGGGAGAATCTATAATACAAAAATGTATTTGAGGGGGGACCGACTCCACATAAATTGGGTCCTCAAATGTTGTCAAGTTCTCTAAACTCTCTCTCTTGCAAAAGTATTGTTCATGCTAAGTTAATTAAGTACTATTTTTATGTTGCTACTGCTAATTAAGTTCACCCTCTATGTTCACAAAGTAGTCTCACAAAAATGCTCACTCTAATTCTCCTAATTCCGTTATTCTCAAAGTTCATAGGCCATTTCCATTACATTGGTATCAAAGCTATTGGTTTCTCTTTTCTTGATTAGAAGAGAGGTCCTCAAGTGTCCATGAAAGGTTGAGCTTGTTCATTGCAATAGGGTAAGTGAGACATGGATCTATTATCTTGGTTAAGAAGGACTTAATTCGAGGTACACCGTTGGGAACTATAGTCTTAATAATGGAGCCTCTCGGGGCTTGCCTTTGGCATAACCATTATTGAGCTATGAGCAAGCTCAGCTTGAGAACTAATTTTCAAAGGTAAAGAAGAGTAGCGATTAAGGTTTTTGAGGGTACCAAAGCACAAAGTAATCTATACATAAGTCTAATTAGCATGGCTGACAATAACCAAAAGAGTAGAATGAACATTCATAACTTTGATTTTTTACATGAAGGTGCTAATGATGATGCCCCCATGTTTGTCAATTATCTTGTTACTAGGTTGTAGCAAGCCAAAGTTACTCAACAACTTCGTGCTTATGGGACTTCCCTTCCTCTCCAAGAGGAGAGAGAGCTTAGGAGGCCTCTTGATGAGACCCCCAAAACAAGACTCTCTCCCATACAAGAGGAGGAATCCAAAGAACAAGAAAGAAGCGAATCCCTGAGTTCCTGTGAAAATGTGGCTCCACAAAGACGGTGGTCTAGACGATTGCCAACTCCTCCTAAGAGGAAACAATCAACCCACAGTCCTTCTCCTCGTCACTCCAAAAGGGAAGAGAGGAAACAAAGGAAGAAAAGGGTAAGAAAGAGGTCACCCTCTTCTCCTTCTTCTTCACCTTCCTCCTCTTCTGACAAAAGCAATAACTATTCTCCTAGAGAATACAAGAGGGGAGGACATCGCAAATCTTACCTTGCATGGCAAAGGTCCCAAAAGTTCAAGAAGTTCAAAGAGGGAGGATAGAATATCTCTTTTATCACCTATGATGGCACCTTTGGTGCTACCGATAAAGTATTGGCCTTCATTCAGCAATTTGATGCGGCCTTTGGAGACGAGGGCTTCATGGAGTCCTCCAAGCTACACCATGTAGCTATATACTTCCAAAAATCTGCTCGTCAATGGCAGGATAGCCTTTGTGGCAACGGCGAAGCCCCAAAGACATGGAAAAATCTACGAGTTTCCATCATGAAGCAATTCCTTGCAAGCGATACAAAGGACAAAGTGCTTACCGAATGGCAGAGTCTGAAGTTTCTCTCCCATGAGTCTATCCACAAATATGCGGACAAGTTTTGGGATTTAAGTCTCAAGGCTACTGTCTTTCAAAAGATAGACTTTGCCAAGCAAAAGCAACAATTTTGTGCGGGATTACCTGAAGAGATGGCCGAGTATGTCAACTCCCAATGGCCTGGTTCTATCGCCGAAGTAATCCACCACACTATGGTTGCTTTGCGCATCAATTTCCAAAAAGGGGCTATAAGTAATGTCAAGCCCATGAAAAGCAAAGACAAAAGTAATGCAAAGGGAAAAACCAATGCCCAAAATTCTTCCCAAGGAAATACCAATAATAACAACAACAACAACAATTGGTCCAAGGAGAAGGGAGTTTACAAAGGTAAAAATAAACTCTCTCTTGAAGAGCTTGAAGCTTTTTGCAAGGACCACAAATGTCTTAAGTGTGGGGAGCAAGGACATGGTTATCATTCTTGCCCCAAGGCAATGAGACTTCTAGAGCTTCCACCACCAAAGCTCCAAAAGAGGATGCTCATTGCAAAGGATCACCTCTCTCCTGTAATTACCCAAGGATGGAGTTTGCATGGGCCACAAACATCACTATGCACAAGATGTAGCCTGCATGTGGTCCTAACTGAACCATCCTTTGGAAGCTTAGAACGCTGCATTTTACCCAAAATACAACCCTCACAAACATGTTTGATAGGTGCTTTAAGAGGCAGCAAAGAAGCAACCATATCAGATTTCTGCAAACGCAGCAAATTGGCAAAATTCAGATGCCCAAAACGTGCATGCCAAAGTTTTGCATTTGAAATAGCCCTTGAATCTGCTGCATTTGCAAAATTTTGCCCACACTTGTCATACAAAGTGAGCTTATACAGCCCACGACACAAAAGGCCAGATGCAACAATTTCATCACCAAAATTGAGATCATGAATTGTACATCTGTCATCCACAAATTTCACTACAAGTCCAAGTCTAGCAAGTGCGGATAAAGACAAAAGATTCTTCTTGATCCCAGGTACATATAGTGCATCAACAAGTGTGAAAGAACTGCCATTTGCAGCAGTAAGCACAATCTTTCCAACCCCCTGAATCGGATAAGAGGCATTGTTGGCACAAATGACTGAATTTCCATGAGTGACAGGCTCAAGAGAGGTGAACAGTTCATGATGTGAGGTAATGTGCTTTATAGCACCGCTGTTGAAATACCACACATGTGAATCTACAGCAACTGACAAGCATGCATCATGGACAACAAGATTGTAAGTGCACTCTACACTAAAAGCCCATTCTGCATCAACATCAACATCACAGTCTCCTTTTACAGAAGACTCAACAATGGCTGCATTTGTAGTGGAATCAACATTTGCAGTGGAACCACCCTCTTTCTTCTTAGCCTCTTTGGCCTTCAACTTAGGACACTCCTTTTACAGAAGACTCTACAATAATGGCAACGCATCTTCTTTTTTCCCTTATCACCAGAATTTCCAGAAAAATTGCTACGAGCAAAAGCATTAGGAACAAAAGTTTTGCCACTTGCAGCAGAACCATAAGAAGTGGCTGCATTGCTGTTACCACCCTTTCTTTGAGAAGCAATAAAAGCCTGTTCAACTGCACGGTGTCTAGTCTTGTTTTTTGGAAAGTGACTCTTGCAACAGCAATGTGCATAATGCATCAAAATTGACAACTTCAGGATTTCCTTGGGTCATAAGTCTCCAAGTACTAGCAAAAGTCTGGTAAGAATCTGGTAAGGCAGTAAGAACAGTCTGCACAAGGAAACTGTCTGAAATGACTTCACCTACAGAAATAAGTTGCTCATTGATATCCTTGACACCAACAAGGAAAGTGTCCATATCATCTTCCTCATGCATAATCTTGGACTCCAGCTCTTTACGCAGAAGCAATTTTTGCCTCATTGCGACTTGCATAAAGACCAACTAAAATATCCCAAGCTTGTTTTGCAGATTTTGCTGAACGAATGCGAGGAACAATGGTGCGCTTCATAGACAACACAATCAATGCATGAGCCTGTGCATCCTTTACATCCCAACGAGCTTGTTTCCTGCCGTAGGCATAACAACTCTAATAGGAGCAATCCTTGCAGCAAGACCTGCAACATCCGCAACATCGCCTACATCCTCAGAACCAGGATGTACATCAATGCCCTGCACAATATTCTAGAAGCTCTTTGACACAAGAACATGTTGCATCATATAAGCCCACATAGTATAATTGTCCCCATCCAACCTGTCCTCAGCAGCAAACATCTTGAACACATCTGTGTTGTTGTCAGCCATGGTAAATGCTGCACCTGATGTGAAAACTGCCCGAAAAGAGGAGAAACAAAGCAAGAACAACTCGTGCTATATAGCACAAACCGTAGAAGACTGTAAAGCACATGTTATGCAGAAAACGGCACTGGCAAAAATTCTGCACAAAATGATGAAATAGCATGTGCAGTACTGCCTGTAGTGGAAACGGAGGCCGAAACGAGCCTGAATCAGAAACCTAAGCAAACTAAGCTCTACAAGCGCTCCCAAAATTTTTGTCGACCTGCGAACGCTCACCAAAGCTCATTGAAATAAAAGAAAGTGAGTAGGTGTGTGCTAAAGATGCTGGCGACTAAGCTTGGGAGGATGCAACTTGCGCTGATACCAAGTGTTGGAATTAGGGTTGTAGAGAAACACACACAGCTTGGAGAAGACAAAGGAATCTCAAGGCACACAATAGAGAGTGTGTTACTTACTTAGCCCTAGAGTGATGGGCGTATATACAATGCTCGGGGGAAAAAACCTCCTAAAGAGGGAAAAAATGCCCCAGCGGTCCTAGTGTGTTCACACACATCACTACCACATGTATATGGTAACATTATCTTGGGCATCATTGTGGCTTAAAATTTGAACCTTGGCGATAAACATGGGTTATAGGCATTGAAAATATGTAGGATTTGGCTCTTAGAAAATCTGGATACATTCATATCAGATTAAAGTCATTTTTTGGTTGGATACCTTCTGAAAAAGACTAAGTGTTGGTGCAAATTCTTGGGATGTCCAATTTGCCTCAAAATTGATGTGTAGGCTTGTAACAACATAATGAAGCTGATGGTAACAACATTTTCCAAAGTTGGGTTCATTCTGGCATAAGAGATAACGAGTGCTATTGTACCATTTTTGCAACCTTTTTGTATTTTTTCTTCATGGAGTGGTTGACCATGATGTCCCATAGCCTTGAATGTGATCTTGCAAGTTTTTGGGTTTATGTGTGTTCCCTTGAGTTAAAATTTGAAATTTGGAAGCACAAGTGCTTCTTTTGATGGTGGGAACAAAGTGAAAGTGATTTTTGTGATGGGTTTAAACTTTAGGGATGTGATGTAATATGTAAAGGATATCTGTGATGAAAAAGTGCAAGTTGGAGTGAAATCTGGGCCTAGAGATAATAAGCATGTTTATTATCTACCCCTGCAAATATTTGACCAAATTGACATCTATTGACCAAATTGACATCTAGTGATCCACACTTGTCTTATAGACTAGTAGGTAACTTTAGCCCCTCTTTGAACTTATTTTCATGCCCTTGAGTTTTTCTCTCCACTTGGTCCTTTGACTCTGGTAGTTCTCCCAAAAACTTGGTAGTGGTCATTTCCTTCAATCCATGCTTATGGACATGTCTCAAAGGTTGGAGCTGCACTGCCAAGTCTTGTCATATTCAGAATAGATTGTGGCTGTGGGTAAACAAAAATGCTTTGTAGTCCCAAGCTTTGCGGAAAGCTTTAAACTTCTCTTTGAACTTATTTTCATGCCCTTGAGTTTTTCTCTCCACTTGGTCCTTTGACTTTGGTAGTTCTCCCAAAAACTTGGTAGTGGTCATTTCCTTCAATCCATGCTTATGGACATGTCTCAAAGGTTGGAGTTGCACTGCCAAGTTTTGTCATATTCAGAATAGATTGTGGCTGTGGGTAAACAAAAATGCTTTGTAGTCCCAAGCTTTGCGGAAAGCTTTAAACTTCTCACGAGACAATGCCTTTGTGAAAAGATCTGCAAGGTTACCTTGTGTTGGCACATAAGCCAAGCTGATCTCTCCTGTTGAGAGCCTCTCCCTGACATAGTGGTAATGCACCTCAATGTGCTTTGTACGAGCATGAAAAATTGGGTTCCTTGCAACTTCCAATGCGCTCTGACTATTAGTGTAGATAGTGTTGGTAGTGTCCTATCCAACACCCAAATTAGCCATAAGGTGTCTGAGCCATATGCACTCAACCATAGCTATGAAGACTGCCCTATACTCAGCCTCACAACTGGAAGTGGCCACAGTAGGTTGCTTCTTGATCAACCATGATACGCATGAGCTACCAAGCATGAAACACAAACCACTTGTGGACACTCGAATGTCAAAACAACCAACCCAATGTAAGTCCGAAAAAGCATGTAAGTTTGGCGGCAATGATCCCTTCCTTGGGATAAAACAAGCCAAGATGTAAAGTTCCACTCAAGTAGTGAAAAATCCTCTTGACAGGTTGCCAATGCTTAGACCTTGGGCTATGCATAAATCTGCTAACCTGTGAGTTTGCAAACTGAATATCAAGCCTTGTGTTGCATACATAGATGAGGAATCCAATAGCAATTTGGTAAAGAGTGACATCTGCAGGATCACCAGCATCATGAAAACTCAATGTCAAACCCGTTTCCATGGGAGTGGCAATAGGTTTGCAATCCTCAAGTCCAAAGTAACATAGCAATGCCTCTATGTAACTTTTTTGATACAAGGCAATACAACCATCACACCGCCTAAACTGTATACCCAAGTAATGATGCAACAGCCCCAAATCTTTCATCTTGAAAGTAGCATTCAAATCAGCCTTAAATTAATCAATATGTCTCTTATTTGGTCCAGTGAAAATTATCCACGTAGAGAACCACAATGAGGAGTACATCACCCTCACACTTTACATACAATGTGCTTTGTGTTGGACTGTTATGAAAGCCTCATCTGACCATATGAGTATTAGCCTTCTCATACCAAGCATGAGGAGATTGCCTTCAACCCATACAAAGCTTTGTTACATTTGCACACATTATCCTCTTGTCCTTTCTTGACAAAACCGCGAGGCTGCGTTACATAAACTTCCTCAAATATGTCACCATTCAAGAAAACAGTAACAATGTCTGATTGATGTACATCCCAACCAAAATGAGCTGCCAATGCACATAGAAAATGCACAATAGTCATACAACAAGTGGGAGCAAAAATCTTTTTATAATCTATGCCTTTTTGCTGTGCATAACCCTTTGCAACAAGTCAAGCCTTATAGCGATCAATCTCACCATCCAGCTTGCGTTTCAACTTGTAAACCCACTTCGTACCAATGGCCTTTTTTCCATGAGGAAAATCACATAAAGTCCATGTGTCATTTTCTATAAGTGCATCCTATTTTGATTGCATGACAACCATCCAATTTTTTGAATTCTATGCTTCATCAAAAGATAGAAACGGCCAAAGCATAACAATCTGATGCATAAGATGCATGGTGAGAGCGTGAACTAGTGCAACTAGACAAAGTTGCATCCAATTAATTGTCATGCAATGTATGCACTAGCGATTTTGGCACACCTGTAGCCTGCTCATTTTCAACCCTTTCCTCGTCAAGTGCATCATGTACATCTGCATCAGTAATAGGCTGATCTGTGAGATTTTTAGAAACCCCGATAGACTGTACATTTGCCTCATTGAAATTTACATTCAAACTTCCACCATTAAAAAGAGGCAACAAAGTGTCATAAATGTCCTGTGAGCTTACATTACTGTTTTTAGTACATGACAACAAGGGCTGAACAGAATCTTCCACAAACACAACATCCTGTGAAACCAAAATACGCTTTGTTTGTGGATGAAACAACCTAAAAACTTTGCTTTCAGCACTATAACCAACAAAAATACATTTGACAGCCTTATCATCCAATTTTTTGCGCCGTGTTTGTGGCACCAAAGCATATGCCAAACAACCAAAAAACACGCTTGTGCTCAATAGAAGGCTTTCTATTATGCCATGCTTCATATGTAGTAATAGATTACAATGCTTTTGTAGGACACTTGTTTAGTACATAATTGACACACATGATGGCCTCAAACCAAAACGAATGTGGCAAAGCTTGACTTTTGACCATACGTCGTGCCATTTCCATAAGTGACATGTTTTTTCTCTCAGCAACACCATTTTGTTGAGGCATATATGGCACTCTACATTGGTGTTTTATACCACAACTAGCCAAAAATGCATTAAATTCACACGACATATACTCCCCCCCTTGATCGGAACGGAGGGTGCCCATAGTACATTTCAAGACATTTTTAGCCATAACCAAAAATTGTTTGAAGCACATAAAAGCTTTGGACTTTGTTTTAAGCGGATACACCCATGCATGCCTGGTGTAATCATCAATGAAAGTTACAAGGTAAAGGTAATTGCCCAGGGACGGAGTTTGCATGGGCCAACAAACATCACTATGCACAAGCTGCAACCTGCATGTGGCCCTAATTCAACCATCCTTTGGAAACTTGGAACGCTGCATCTTACCCAAAATACAGCCTTTACAAACATGTTTGATAGGTGCTTCAAGAGGCGGTATAGAAGCAACCATATCAGATTTTTGCAAACGCAGTAAACTGAAAAAATTCAGATGTCCAAAATGTGCATACCAAAGTTTTGCATCTGAAATAGCCTTAGAATCCACAACTGCATTTGCAAAATTTTGCCCACACTTGTCATACAAAGTGAGATTATACAGCCCACGACATAAAATGCCAGATGCAACAATTTCCTTACCAAAATTGAGATCATGTACTGTACATCTGTCATCCACAAACTTGACTACATGTCCAAGTCTAGTACGTGCAGATACAGACAAAAGATTCTTCTTGATCCAAGGTACATAAAGTGCATCAACAAGTGCGAAAGAATTTCCCAGCAACAATAAGCACAATCTTTTCAACTTTCTGAACCGGATAAGAGGCATTGTTGGCACAAATAATTGAATTCCCATGAGGTACAGACTCAAGAGAGGTGAACAAATATCGATGTGAGGTAATGTGCTTTGTAGCACCACTATCAAAATACCACACATGTGAATATGCAACAACTGACATGCATGCATCATGGAAAACAAGATTATAGGCACACTTTGTACTAAAAGCCCATTCCGCATCAACATCAGTATCACAATCTCCTTTCATAGAAGACTCAACATAAACTGCATTTGTAGTGGAACCAGCATTTGTAGTGGAACCACCCTCTTTCTTCTTAACCTCTTTGGCCTTCAACTTAGGACGTTGCTTGATCAAGTGATCATTAGCTTTACAATATTGGCAACATATCTTCTTTTTCCCTTATCACCAAAATTTCTAGATGAATTGCTGCCGGCAAAAACATTATGATTTTCCACTCGTGGAAGAACCATGAGAAGTGGCTGCATGCATTGCTGTTACCACCTTTTCTTTGCGCAACAATAAAGGCTTGTTCAATCGCACGCTGTCTAGTATTGTTTTTTCTGGAAAGTCACTCTTGTAATAGCAATGTGCATAATGCATCAAAATTGACAACTTCAGGATTTCCTTGGGTCATAAGTCTCCAAGTACTAGCAAAAGTTTGGTAAGAATCTGATAAGGCATCAAGAACAGTCTACACAAGGAAACTGTTTGAAATGACTTCACCTGCAGAAATAAGTTGTTCATTGATATCCTTAACACCAGCAAGGAAAG
Organism: Adiantum capillus-veneris; assembly: GCF_014529385.1. Classification (NCBI taxonomy): domain Eukaryota; kingdom Viridiplantae; phylum Streptophyta; class Polypodiopsida; order Polypodiales; family Pteridaceae; genus Adiantum; species Adiantum capillus-veneris. The sequence goes on from NC_140943.1 coordinate 3,899,916, forward strand.
TGTCCATATCATCTTCCTCATGCATAATCTTTGAATCCAACTCTTTACGCAACAATTGTTAACTGAGTCAACGTCAATTAACAGAAGCTGCTAAAGACCAAAGATGTACGGATGCACATTGAAGATCAACCAGAAGAAACAGTGAAGATTGGAGTTACACATTTTCCACATTTTTCCAAAATGGTCACGTATTGTAAATTCCCGATTTATTTTAAATCATTGTAATATTGTTAATGTGTTACGGGCTCAATGGGAGTTCCAAGATGTAAAGAATAGGTCAATTACAATGCCTAGGTTGCAGATTTAGTAAGTGGTGGAGCTCTAAAGGCCTTGGGCACCCGGACATTGTATATTTTTACCCTAGGTATATAAGCCAGTATGTAAAAGAAATTAGGGTTCTCAAGCTCATTTGTTGAGAGCACTCTTTGGTGAGAGCTCTTGAGGTGTGTGGCTATGGAGTCCTTGAGCTTCCCCTTGCTCATGAGACTTGATTAACACTAATCAATGATTCATTCTCTTTCACTATGCCTCTCTCATGATTCTTATGATTGCCTATGATGCTTAGATTAACTAGATCTTAACTAATTAGTGTATATCCCTCTCTAATCTTGTGTGATTGCCCTCTTTTGCTTGCGTGTGCATGTAGGTTTGATTGGAGTGTTGTGCTCGATAGATCTATGTGTGTGTGCTTGCCATTAGTGTGTTGCATGATAGGATTAGTGTTGTGTGGTTCTTGCAATCGTAGTATGTGTGATTGGGTTGATTAAAAGTGAAGAGAAGTGGATGTGGATATTGCCATTCATTGTTGCTTAGCTCCTCCATAGGCAGAGAAGCTCACCTCTTAAATTTAAACATTTGTGTTGCCACGATTAGCTCACTAACCGTGTGAGTGTTTCCATGCCCTAGCCGGGTAGCTCATCCCTCCGGATTGATAATTTTGTTAGTCATTGGAGCTATGCAACGATGGAACCCCTTTGGCGCCGTTGCCGGGGACGATGGCCTACGTTAGTGTAATTGTGGCATAATTGAATGCGTTCCCTCACTAATTTCACTTGTGTGTTTATGTTTTTGTGGATTTTGAATGTGTGTGCATGAAGCATTGTGTTTATAATTCCCTAATGTGTCATTGTATCTTGCCAATTGTGTATTTACACACTCTAATTTCACACTAACCCCTTGTTAATTTGACTAATTTTTGCTAACTTACTAATTTGCTATGAAGGATTGGAGCATTCAACCAATCAATTGATCTTCAACGGAAAGGTAATCAAGGTGGGAATCTCAACCTCCCTAGAATCAAAGAATGTGTAGAATTGTGTAGAGATCCCACCATGATGCAATGTAATGCTATGCTACGTTGATGCAATGCAATGTTGATGTTATGGATTTAAAATTTTACGATTATTCATTTTCATGCCATTGTAATGCCGAAATTTTTAAGATTTGGTGGCGCTTGAATTTGACAAGTTTCAATTGCTAGTTGGTGATTGTAAGTTGCTAATTGGGTGCCTAATTGAGTTAATTACATGCTTTGATGGTCAATTGCAAGTGTGTGTGCACTAAAATCAAGTGTGTCTGCATTCTAATTGAGTGTGTGTATGCCTAATGTTAGGTGTGTGTGCACTATTTTGCCTATGTTTGTGCACCTAGAAATCAATGTGTGCGTTATGATTTTTTAATTGTGATGATTGATTTGTGTTGTGCTCATGCCCAATTAATGATTTGTGAAGTCACATTGCAGATTCGACAAGTTTAACCCTTTTGCGCACCTAAAGATTAGTAAAAAAACTGCCAATTTTTTAGTGTGTGTGTGTGTGTGTGTGCCTAAAAGTGTTCAATTTGCATAATTGATGTGTGTAACTATTAATTTCTGTGTTTTTGTGCTCAAAACAATGATTTACACAATTTAATTGCGTCAAATTTTGACCTACTTTTATCGGTAATTTTGCCGGTTTAATTGCCTAGTCTTGATTTATTTGATGAAATTGTTTGGCAATTGAATTGAGATGATTTTGGCAATTTTAATTGGCTGCACTATTCCCCATTGTGTGGAGAATTGGTAGAAAATTTTTGGGTATTTTTCGGATAATTTTACAAATTTTTGCATTTATTTTTGATTAATCCCATTAAAAAATGATATTTTGCGATCTTTACGAGCTATTTTGTGTAAGCGTATTTACGGCATCATTTTGTTCGCATTCGTGCCCTCCATGGTCGAGTTTTGAGCGTTCTACTATTTCTAGGGGCCGGGTTGAATTTTGTGTCGTAAATTACATTTTTGAAAAAATCTGCTATTTTCGGTGTGCTTTTGCATGTCGAAAATGTTTGGTTGTGAATGTTGGTGATTTTCTAAGGTTCCTAGAATTTTCGGGGAATTTTTTGAATTTTTGTGGCAAATTTTGGGATTTTTTGGTGATGTTTTGGAGTTTCGGCAAATTTCGGCCATTTTTAGCATTTCTGGACGATTGGAAATTAAAAAATAAAAAAATTGATAAAAAGCGGGGCTCGACTTTGATTCCGTGCCTTGCGGCGCATAAAACTCTTCGTCGGATAGACCTTCATGGTCTCTTGGGACTGCTTCGTACGACGTTAAAAAAAAAAAATCTTCTTCTTTCTGTCATCCGCGCTCGTTCTGCGTGAACACACCCGTCTCCCTCTCTCTCTTCTCTAACTTCCCCTCTCTCCAGTGTTAGAAAAAAAACCGGGGTACAGTGTATTTTAACCGGGTGAAATCCTAAAATTCCGGTTAGATTTTGAGCTTGCCTTGAAGAAAACCAGGCGATTTCCACAAGTGTGTGTACTTACTGGCAAAAGCTTTAAATTTTGACCCAAAAACCCGAGAGAATTTTGAGTTTGCATTTCTTTCCTTCGATTAGTTCCAGTGTGACCTCTCTCTCTCTTAACTCTCTCTTTCTAACTCACTCTGCGTCTCTCTCCCCATCTCTCTCTCTCTCTCTCTCTCGTCCTCTCTGTCACTCGCCAGTGACCCAAGACCCACGCACCTTTTGTCTCTTTCCCTCTCTCGTACAGCTTGAGCGCGCCAGGCCGCCACGTTAGCAGGTACGCCAACACACACGCACGCCTGTAGCCCGCCCACAACGCTCTCTCTCTCTCCTTGCTTCGCTCCTGAGCCCTTGGCCCCTGCTGCCTGCACCCTGAACGGTGCGCTGTCAAGTTGCCAGCTAGAGGTCAACGCCAACGGTGGCATGCAGCGGCCAGTCAGGTAAGTGTTTTTTTTAAATTAAATAAAACACAAAAAAAACTCAAAAAGTAAATAAAAAAATTCATTTTTTCAAAAAGAATATAAATAGAAAAACACAAGAGTTCAAAAAAAAACATTAAAAAACCATGAAAAGAATAAAAAATTAAAAAAACAAAAAAATAAAATAAAAAAAGGATTTAAAAAATTACCAAAAAAATAGAAAAAAACATAAAAAAATCCACAAAAAATAAAAAAACTCATAAAAAATTAAATTATTTTTAAAAGAATTGACCAAAAAAATAACAAAATTATTAAAAAAAGCAAAAAATTCATAAGAATTTAAAAATGGATTAAAAAAATCCCAATAATTCAAGAAAATATTTAAAAGTCAAAAACTCCACATATAATTTAAAAATTGACCAGAAAAATCATAAAAATTGTAAAAAAATCATAACAGTTTACATAAAATTCTAAAGAAATAGAAAATCCACAAAAAAATAAAAAACTCACAGAACATCTCAAAAAACCCAAAATGCCACAGATAAATCACAAAAATAGTAAAAAACTCACAAAAAATCCAAAATCATCGTAAAATAAAAAGAAATCATTAAAAATTATAAAAACCATCGAAAATTCTAATAAAATTAAAACAAATTCTTAAAAAATTAAGAAATTACAAAAAATTTCACAGATTCACAGAAAAATTATAAAAATTAAAACTTTTTCACAAATATCGTAAAAAGTCATAAAAAGATCAAAAAAATTATAAGAAATTCAAAATCTCATAAAAATTAAGAAAAATAAAAAGGAAGTTGCCGAAAGTGCCAAAAAAAGACAAAAAGAGCCAGAAAGTCAGAAAGACACAGAAAAGCAAAAAAATCACACGTCGGGCAACCCGCACAAAAGCGAACAAGTAAAAAAGAAAAGCCGGAGAAGTGCATCGCAAAGCGAGCACAAATCGAGAACAGCGACCAGAAAAAAATCGAGCAAAATGTGCCGAAGCAAATGCAAATAGTGGGAAAAAGCTGAAAACGGTCAATGCAAAGCCGTGAGAGACAGACAAATTTCTAAATTTGTCAAAATCAAGTTGAAAATCAACAAATCACGGTGGATTGCAAATTAATTTGTTAAAGGCCCATTTTTCATCGTTTCAAAAGGTTGTAATTAATTTTGACACAATCGAGCTAGAGTTAATCAACTCTTATGAGATTGAAGAGCAGTCAAGTGCAAAAGTGCTTTGTCACAAGCAGATTTATCAAGACGAAGCAGCATAAATTCTGCTAATCAATACGAAAATCTGCTAGGAGATGGTTTTTACAGAACCAGCCGTCATGGACTCAAATCGAGATGAGAGTTCAAGTACAACAGAGCAAGCTAGTAGCAGTGGCAACACGTGCAGAACTGCAACATAGTAAATTTTGCAGCTATATGGCTACAATGGAGATAAAGTCTTGTATACAGATTCAAAAGGCCATAGATACTTGATGAGCAGTAAAAGCAACACAGGAGCCAAGATCCTATTGATCAGAGTAAAGCTAGATTCAAAGAACCCCCAGATGTTCACAGACTTCAGTGGAGCCAGGTATTGCAAGCTCAAAGATGAAGTGCAGATAGAAGTGCAAAAAATCAACCCAAGCGATTATTCAAAAAACTGCACAAGCCAACAAAACATCCATTTAGTGCATATGCAATCAGGGTCATTGTACATGGACTACAGTGGTCAAATGTACAGTCGAGAGCCAGAAATGCAAAATCCAACAGATCAGCCAATAGAAGCCAGTCTAATTGGAGAACCAAGCCAAAGACGGTACAAAGGTCAAGATGGAGAAATCTACAGCTTGATGCTCAGTGTTCTGAAAGAAGATGTGGACAATTTGGGCAACATAGAAGCAGAAACTCCTCAGCAAGAGCCTGACATGACAGAGCTAGTTGAAACACCACTAGTCATGGCGTATTGCTCAGATTGTGGACAAAAAGGTGAACATTTTTATGAAGATTGTCCAATAAATCCAGATAACAGAGACATATCAACTACCAAGCAAGGTACAAAGAAAATTGGAAATGCGAATCTCGATGTAAGTGCAACGAACTCGTCACTTGTTAACCCTCACGCACATTCCTATCACCTACAACGGATGCCGTATTATTTATTTGGTAGAGTTAGGTACCGGGCTTGTCGGTCCAATAGGAAAAGGGTAAGAGTGATCGTCGATGAGAGGCGCACTCTAACTGGAACATTCAAGGGCTAGTTGGCTAAGTATGGGCACCCAAGTGTGAATGGGGCAAGCTCATATAAAAGTCACCTAAATCTAAAATTCATTCATTCTTTCATTTGTGCAATTGAAGAGTGCTCTTGCTCCATCTCCATCTTCTTCTTCTTCATCTCCTTGTGTGTGTGTATATGCGTGAGAGAGAGAGAGAGAGAGAGAGAGAGAGAGAGAGAGAGAGAGAGAGAGAGAGAGAGAGAGAGTATGCGATAGAGCATTGCGACGATGGCACGGTGGCGGTGAAGCGGTTGAGCGCGGCACGATGGTAGCTCCTTCTTCTTCGCGGTGAGGAATACATTAAAGACATATTTGATAAATATTAATGAATAACAGATAGTCTGTCTATGAACAATATAATAAAAACATAGTTAAAATTGAGATTTTTATTAATATCAATGTTTTGTATTTCTGTGTTTTAGCTTAAAATGCATGGGTAGGCTTAAAATAAGTTGAAAAAGTAGTGGAGATCCAAAAATAGGATTTTTATGATCTGCGACCTAAAAGTTGCGTTTTCAGTCAAAAGAAAGACGTTTTTTTGCAATTCTATTCAAGTAACCTTGTAGACCAAACATGTTCCCGTCGTTTTGATTAACTGGACGACTATGTTCTGAGTTCATTTGACCAAGTTATGACAAAAACAACTTGCTAGCAGTAACAAATAATCTACAAGCAGCAATAGGATAGATTACAAACAGATATCTCTATTGTTTGATCCAATCAAGAAGTGATTATACTCTTTTATGATGGTACAAAATGATGTTTTGAATTTGATTATCATGTTGATTTGGTTGCACGAGTATGTTCTTGGCTATTTTGTAGACGATGCAAAAACCAATGTGTGAAATAGGATCTGTGCAAGGTTTCATGATATTGGGATTGTGATCGTGTTGAGATTCCGATTATGATCGTTGTTGCCATCAAGAGATTGAGATTGAGAGTGTGATTGTGATTGAGATTGAGATTGAGAGTGAGAGTGTGATTGAGATTGAGATTGTGCACAAGATTGAGATTGCTATTGAGAGTGAGAGTGAGAGTGTGATTGAGATAGCTCGGGGGTGGTCGGGAGGTTATGAAACCAACTATTCTCTTCTTGTAACTTTTATACATACAGACTCCTTATTTCATCTATTCATTCTACGTGCTCTTTATTTTTTATTATCAACGTATTTCGCTCTCCCGTGCCACGTCACAAGTGGTATCATAGCGATTTCAATCGTGTGATAGCGATGGAACCATACGAGCAGCGATTGAAGAAACAAGTGCAGATTGCTCAATGATTCAATAAAGATCTGAATAGATGCGAGAAAGTGGATAAAGGAAAGAGAATAGCTGGTGTAGGAAGACAAAGTGGAGGAGAAGATGGAAGTTAAACATGGAAACGGTCCATCGCCGTCTCCAAGAGATGAAGGATCAAGGAAGAAGAAACGAAAGAGGGGCGATGATCAATCCTTCACGAAGGTGAGCGTAGGGCGGTGAGTGACACATCCTTGCTCTCTTGAGCTTACTAGATTAGTCTAGTTGTGTGCTTGGAGCCATTTGTGGCTTGCACACAGTGTATTGGCAAGTCCCTTGCATTGACACGTGCGATGGACGCGCACATTTTTGGCACCGCTACATCGGGGAATGCCCTGCATTAAGCTCGAGTAGCAGTCTATGCTACTTTGTGGTGTATTTTGAAATGTAGGGAAGGTAGAGAAGGAAGGTGTGTGTTGAGAAGGAGTTGTTTTGCTACTATGTATTATTTTGTTAATAAGGTATTGAAAGGTACCATGTTTTTTCTGTTCATAAGGTGTTTTCTTTGTGATAAGGTGTTAGAATTAAGGTAATAGGTCCATAATGTTAGTTCAGTGTAAAGTACAATAAGTAGTTCTGTTAGCTAATGAGTTTATGTAGTAGTGTGTTAGTGTGTAACAAAAGCTGTATTAGTTGTAAGTAGGTAGGTCGTGTGTGTGTGCTTGCGTGCACAGCGCGGCCGCAATGACCTTATCTCAAAACAATAAAAAAATATTTTATTTCATTTTATTCTTAAAGGTAGGACCAGGATTGGGAATATCCTCTAGACCCAAGCCCAGACCCAAGCCCAAGCTCACGCTTAGGCTCAGGCCTCAGTCCCCTTTTAAAATTACGTATTTTAGTCTCATGCGTAGGTAAAAATTTACCTTTTTGGGAGCCAACGGAGCTTCAAGTAACCGAACGCTGTGTTGTAAAGCACACCACAACCCCGTGAGAAATACACTTGTTTCAAGCTATCACACGCTCTAATCCAAAAACCGATCATTAAAAAACATAAAAAAACGAGTGAAAACGGACGCCTAGAAAAATAAGTGGTTAACCTTTGAGGTTATTTGTTGCCGATGCTTGTAAGGTGCCAAAGGCACATGTATATGCGCTTTGGTTCTGTGCTAGAGGTCGTGCAACTAGAGAGCATTTCAACTTACGCAAGTTCTCAATATCCATCTACCTTAGGTTCCGGGCCCTCGACGGGGACCCAAGGTAGTACAAACCAAGACCCAAACATAGCGGCTAGTGACTCTTCCTCTGATTACGATGTCATGGAGGGTTTCCCAATGCCTAATCCCAATAGCTCAAGCCAAGACATGCATGCCATGGGTCCTGTAAGGTCTCTGACCCCGATCAAAAAGAGCACCATTGTACCATGAAATGAACACAATGGAAAAAGTTACTATTTTTAGCAGTTTTCCAAATTCTGTCAGTGCCATGATGTTTAGAATGTTTTAAAGATTCGAAATGTGAATTAAAATAAGTTTTGTAAAAACATTCCAAAAATAGTAAGTTTTTGGTCACCCGACCTGTCCAGTTTTGACCGTCTCGAAAAATTGCACCCGAACCCCGAATTTGAAAAAATGCATTTTCGGACCCCGAGGGCTGCTAAATATGGTAGGTACTCGGGCCAGTACGCCTTAGTTAGAGCTCAGTATAGCAATTTACGGCATTAAAATCCGACTCGTATGACCCGTTTTAGCCTAAAATCAAATTTTCCAAAAATTGAGCGGGGAGGCACCGAAGCCCGAGGCTGTGTGGGAACAGCCTCCAGGCCACTCCGGGTCAGCTTTAGAAGCTAGGGGGCGCCTTTTGTCCTTGTGGGAGTCTTGGGAGAGTTTCCAAGCTTGCACCTAAGCGTGAGAGCCAATTAACCAAGCCAACTGGACACTTGGTGGGTAGGAGACTGGACTTGCCATGCTTAGCTGGAGTAGCTCCCAGATGCAAATAGCAAGCAGGGTCGATTTTCAGCTTGAGGAGGCCTATTTAAAGGTGTGCTCACACACACAAACACACATGCTCACACACACATCCAGTACACACACACACACACCTACACACACCTTGGGGAGGTGCTGCCGGTACACACACAGTTTTTGAAGGAGAAGCAAGGAGGGAGGTGCTTCCGAAATTCTCATCTTGAGGATTCATTGGATCAGAAAATCAAGAGGATTCTCAGCCCTAATCACGGTAATTATGGTTTAATTCCGGTTCTTCTTAATTCTCATCATTATTCTCCCAAATTCTTCGTCTACTATGCCTACTTTTAGCTATAATTCCCAATAGCTGCTCTCCAAGTTTACATAGCTATACTCCATTATATAATCATCATTCAATTAGCTAATTTATGCAGCCATTCATCATTCTTAATCAATGATTAATACTCGATTAGGAAAGATTTCTCTCTCTAGGCAGCATAGTTAATAAATTGTCAGCCGCCATCGATAATAATGTAGAATTGATGAAAATTCATTCTTTTACCATTCAATAGTATTGTAATTAAATTAAACTCAATCTTCTCTCACATTAAGATGTGATTAAGGCTAAAATTAAACCGTCATTAGGCCAATAAGAAGAGAATTTTCTATCACACATGCCTGCGGTAATTCTGTATCTTCAAATTGCACTAGAAAAGTGATTGAGCTTGCTTACTTCATCTCTCTTGTAAATCAATTTAGTAAAATTTTGAATTTCTTAATCATCTAAGTTAAGTGATTAACTTTAGAGCCAGTTCCCATAGGGCAAGTAAAGAATTATCCATAAAATTGCTAGGTCTCGAAGGAAAAATCTAATCTCTTGCATAAGGAAGATTCATTAATGATTCTAATATGCAATTTGGTTTGTTATGATGCTCTCGGACCTTAGCTCTTTTTCTTCAACTTTATCATTTAAAGTAGTGAGTATAAAATGGCCCCGGTTAAGAGAAATCGTTTCGGTGGTGCCCACGACCGCGAGGCAGGAACGAGCAATGTAAATGGAAAGGGAAAAGCTCCCATGGACGAACAAGCACCGGCCATCTCACGAGCCATTGACGAAGAAATGGAAGAGGTAGGTCACAATTTTATTCAGTTGTTTAATTAACATTGCACATGTTTAGCTAGGAAAGAACATATCCCCAAACATGTTGGACAAATCTGACAGAAATTTCGGCATTTGAATTCATTGTACATTTAAGTCTAAGGTAGGAAAGAAATGATTGATGGATATACTGTTTGCAATAGGAAAGAATGTCTGCTAGGGAAAATTTAGCTCGACATGTTCATTCTATTTCTAATGTTGAATTAGTCATGTTCCCCCTACTGATCACAGGGGGCAGAGTTTCTCGTTAAGGGCTCTTGATCCACGACTTGCTTTCTATGCGGTAGATACCCACGACTTGATTTCTATGCGGTGGGAACCCACGTCTTGCTTTCTATGCGGTGGGAGTGTCCATGTCGTGCTTTGTATGTGGTGGACATACCTAGTTGTATGGGCAGCTAGGCGACAACAGGAGGAGTAAACTCTCGCTGGAGGGGGGATGTTGTACCTCCAGAACATTGGAATTTTAATGAATAAGTTTGAGTAGAATTTTTACTAGAATACTGTCTTGGTGCCGCTTTGCAATACTGATTGAAGGGCTGTCTTAACGAACATTGTGATTCGGAATTTAATCAAGGAATGCTTATGTTGAACAATCATTGTGGTAGTAATTAGGACACACAAGGAAGTGTGAGTGTGGGGGTGGAAAGTGGGGGCTTGGCTCAGGTTGCCAATGCCTATGAGAAAGGTGGTCCCGATTGGTCGGGAACTCTCTGTCCCCATAGTGTTTAAAATCGATACTAGTAATACTCATTGCCCTTGGAGCGGCGAAGTCTCAAATATACGTGCCTCTGAAACATGGGGAAAAAGGCACTCAAGGTTTCTCTCCTCTTGGAAGGTGGGTCTTAGGATCGTTAGATAGGTTAAGTACGCTTCCCCTGCAAGGTGGAGCTAGATCTCATTGCTAGTAGGCTCGAACTCGACTCACTTTGTGATGAGAGATCGTCCGCTAGTCGAACCCTGAACCACTTTGTTTGCTTCCGGTATAGATCTAGTGGCCACCAGGTTCACATTAGATCCGCCGTTTGATACGGCGGGGTGGGGACCTCACACATGGTATCAGAGCCTAGGTTAGGCTGAGAAATAAAGTCGTATTGTTTGAATATTTAGAAAGGAACTGAAAGTATACAGGTAGCTGATCCGAATTCCTTGCATTGGTGTTGCAGGAAGACGCCATGCTAGAATATCAAAAGTTCCAAGTGTTTGAGCTTATTTATGAGCAAGCTCGACGATCCCCAGTTTACCAATTCAGGCGAGATGTCATGGAGATACTGATGAAGGCTCATACGCCACACTCCACTCGCATCGATAGAGGATGGGGGCTTGATTGGACACTTGCAGGAGGGGTTTACTACATCAATGCTCGAAAGCTAGGATGCCTGGCTACCGATTTGAAGAAGATACGTTGGGGAGAAGAGTTGAGGGTGGTGGAGTTATTCTACTTGCTGCCTACCCGATTGGACCTGACTATTTCAGGCGACTCCAATCAAACCATCAACGAGACTGGCTCTTGGAAAAGGTCACCGAGGTGATCCCAGTGAACAGAGTCAGAAATTTTGGAGTACCAAAAGAAGAATCCCGGCTTGATATCTTAGTTTATTATCCACTCAAGGATGAGTACAGGAACTACTTCACAAACAAAGTAGTGCATCATGTGAACACCATCTCCTAGGCGTATTTTATACGCAATCCAAAAAGCCATGTAATAAGTTGATCATCAGTTATCCTAAACCTTGAGGGGTTTCGATTGTAATAAATTTTCATCAATAAAGTGCTTTTTGTCTCTGAATCTCTATCTCTTGATAAAGTGAAATCTTGAATTTTATTTAAAGTCTCGTGTCTATTTTGAAATGCAAGTAATGGTATCAAGAATCTCGTATAACCCATGTAGGCACCGCCTGTTGCTCTATACTCGGCAGCGCAAGAGAAGAAGCTCCTCCTTAAGCAAGCCCAACCTCCGATCTTTAAGGGCGAGGGGGCAAATGTCGAGAGAGATGCGGGAGTGTGGATGGAATCCATGGACGACTACTTTGAAGCTGTGGGAACCCAACCCGTAAATCAGACCATGCTTGCGATGTTCCGCTTGACTGGCGATGCCAAGATATGGTGGAAGCAACATTGGAGGGACCTGGATATTAAGGGATCTTCCCAATCCTGGGAAGACATCAAAGCTGCGATAATGGGGTGTTATTTACCACCTGCCTATAGAACCTTGAAGATGAATGAATTCTTTTCACTTCGGTAGCTGACTTCATCCGTCGAAGAATATTATGCAAAGTTTGTCACTCTTCGGAGATATGTTCCTAAGATGACCTTGGAACAACAGGTGGCGAGGTTCTGCCAAGGGCTAATTGACCCTTTGAATACTAGGTTGGAAGCTCTCAGGCCGACAACACTACAGGATGCCTTGTTGAGGGCCAAACCTTTAGCTCTTTAAGTACAAAAGGTTAATCAGAACAGGAGGAATCATTGGGCAAAAAGGGCAAGGATGACTGCTTGGAATAACAGACCAGCCAACCAAGCTTATGACCAGCGTCCTATTGTGGCTACCACCACAACCATGGAGTTTCCAGATGTTCGATGCTATGGTTGCGGCGAGTATGGACATTACAGATCCAAGTGCCCCAGGAACATTCATGCAACCAACGCCAATGCCATACCCTTAAATACCCATGGGTGTGGCCAAGCTAATGGAAGAGGAGGAAGTGGAAGGATGAACAGAGGGCGAGGGCGTGGAGCTACCGCCAGGGTGAATGCCGCAGTGGTACAACCAACTGTGGGTGATGAAGCAGTGGAGAGAGCAACCCTACATGCTGCAGTTGACAACCCCAATGGTTGCGAGCAATACGCAGTCATTCATACGTAGGATCTCTCAGAGGTGAACAAGTTAACTTCCTTATAGATTGTGGTAGCACTCTTTCATTTCTTTCACCCAGATGCATGAGGAAGCTCAAGCTAGATAAGTATCCAACAAGCAAGCTAGTTGTAGAATTAGCGAACGGCAAGGAAGTAGTATCTCAGCACTCTGCAAGAAAAATCGACTTTGATTTAGGGGGACACCCAACTTCTGCCCAATTTCGAACCCTACCCTTAGGATTCTTTGATGGGATACTAGGGATGGACTTGCTAAAGCAAAATAGGGCCCACATCCATTGTGCACAAGGGAACTTTACCTTTACAGATAACTTGTGTAATGAAGCCTTAATCCAGGGAAAAAATGGGAAACCTAGGGCGACTCTAGTTAAGGCCAGCAGACTCTTGAAGGGACTAAGAAAGGGACATCAAATTTATGCGGTAAAGCTCAACAAGGTGGACCAATCAGATACCTCACTTCGACCAAACTGGTTGAGGGAGTATGATGATGTATTCCTAGACCTTACGAATCTTCCGCCACATAGAGAGGTAGATCATGAGATTGAGACTATCCCTGGATGTGAACCTATCTCAAAAAGACCTTATAAAATGTCACTTCCAGAGGCCATCGAACTTAAGGAACAACTTAGGCAACTCATTGAGCAAGGATTCATTCGACCCAGTACTTCTCCTTGGGGTGCTTCAGTTCTTTTTCAGAAGAAGAAGGATGAAACCTTAAGGCTATGCATAGATTATCGTGGACTGAACCAGGTAACTGTCAAGAACAAGTATCCAATTCCAAGAATTGACAAACTCTTGGACAGACTCCACGGCACCAAAATGTTTACAAAAATTGATCTAAGGTCAGGATATTACCAAATCAGGATCAAAGAATCAGATATTCCAAAGACGGCTTTCAACACTAGGTATGGACACTACGAATTCACAGTAATGTCTTTTGGTCTAACAAATGCTCCTCCAAGCTTCAATCGACTTATGCAGGATATTTTCAGACCTTACCTGGATGATTTTGTCTTGGTTTTCTTTGATGACATTCTGATCTATTCTAAGAACGAGGCAGATCACGAAGAACATGTTCGCAAAGTACTTGATCTTCTTCGGGAACACCAAATTTACGCTAAAGAGAGCAAATGCACCTTTTGCTCACCAAAGGTCAATTATCTTGGATTTGTCATATCGGCTGAAGGGATTTCAATGGACCCAGACAAAGTCAAGGATATCGTTGATTGCCCTCAACCATCCACCATCAACGAAGTAAGAGGATTTCTTGGAATAACATGATGGTACATGATTTTTGTCAAGGATTATGCATGTATTGCTGCACCTTTGACGGAACTCCTAAAAAAAGGAATGAGGATCGAATGGAAGATCGAGCACGAGTTTAGCTTTGCTAAGCTAAAAGAATTCTTGGTCTTAGCTCCTATTTTAAAGCTTCCAGACTTTAGTAAAGAATTTGAAGTAGCAACCGATGCGAGCAAATTTGCTCTAGACGGAGTTCTTACTCAAGAAGGGAGACCAGTGGCATATACTTCGCGAAAGCTGAGGGATCACGAGAAGAATTATCCTACTCATGATTTGGAGCTTTTAGCGGTTATACATGCACTGAAGTTATGGAGACATTATCTTCTTGGGCGCAAGTTTCAGCTGGTTACAGACCACAAGAGCTTAAAATGGATTTTTACTCAACCTATTCTCAACATGTGACAACGGCGATGGATAGAGCTATTACAGGAATATGACCTTGACATAAAGTATAGACCAGAGGAAAATGCAGTTGCAGATGGTCTTAGCCAAAAATCCTTTCTCGGAGCTATCTCTATTGCAAATAACCCTATCTGGGATAGAATCAAAGAAGCATCCTTGGTAGATCCAGAGTACCAACGTATAGTATCATTAGTTCAGCAGAATAAGATGCCTGAAGCTAAAGATTACTCTCTTATGGGAGGATGTCTTTACTACAGACATAGACTCTGTGTACCCAGAGATCCAACTGTAAAGAAGGCTATTCTATATGAAGCACACGATAGCCCTACATCTGGACATCCAGGCTATGCTAAAACTCTTCATGCTGTCAGGAGGAGTTATTTTTGGTATGGAATGAAAGGAGACATACTTCGCTATGTGAGGCAATGTCTTTCTTGTCAGCGGATAAAAGATGAAAGGATCAAGTTACCAGGGCAACTTCAACCTCTTGACATATCCCAGATGAAATGGGAATGCATCGGTATGGATTTTGTTACAGGATTACCCTCTACAGGAGGTTATGATTCTGTTTTCATGGTTGTTGATATGCTCACAAAAGTGGCTCATCTAATACCCATAAAGACAACCTTTACTGCTTCAGATGTTATCCGGGTATTCATCAAGGAGATTTTTAGGCTACATGGTCTACCCAAGCGCATCGTCAGTGATAGAGACACCAAGTTTACGTCAAAATTTTGGACTTCTCTTTTCCAATCTATTGGGTCACAATTAGCCTTCAGTACAACGTACCATCTGCAGACAGATGGGCAAACTGAAAGAGTTAATCAAGTCATCGAGGACATTCTCAGAGCCTATTGTTCGCAAGAACCAAAGAAGTGGTTACAATATCTACCTTTGGTGGAGTATGCTTATAGTTCTTCCGAACACAGAAGCATTGGAATGTCACCCTTCAAAGCTCTTTATGGACATGACTGTTTAGCACCACTGAACTTCTCAGATCCAACCATCAGGGTAGAAGCCTCTAGGAAGATGCTAGAAGATATGGAAGCTCAGACTAGAGCTATTCGCCAGGACATTCAGGAAGCTCAGGATAGGCAAAAGCACTATGCAGATAAGTACCGTTTGGAAAGAACTTTCAAAGAAGGGGATAAGGTTTTTCTACGAGTCCGACCAAAGAAAAGAAACTTATCACTAGGCAGATATAAGAATCTAAGCCCAAGGTATTGTGGACCATTCGAGATCGTTAAGGTTGTGAGTGATCAGGCCTACAAGCTAAAGTTACCTGCAAACTTGAAGGTTCATGATGTATTCCACGTCAGCTTACTCAAACCCTATATTCCTAACCCTGATCAATTCTTGGACTCAGATCAGATAGTCATGCTAGCACAAGGAGTTCTCGAGCTCCAACCTGACTATGTACTTGAAACAAGGGAAAGGAAGTTACGCAACATAACTATCACGGAGCATCTAGTAAAGTGGAAGGATTACCTTGAAGAAGATGCAACTTGGGAGGACGAATAAACGCTCATAAAGGATTACGCAAACACATTCTTGAGATGAGGACATCTCAAATGTTTCACGTTGGGGAGGTTGTAAGGTCTCTGACCCCGATCAAAAAGAGCACCATTGTACCATGAAATGAACACAATGGAAAAAGTTACTATGTTTAGCAGTTTTCCGAATTCTGTCAGTGCCATGATGTCTAGAATGTTTTAAAGCTTCAAAATGTGAATTAAAATAATTTTTGTAAAAAATTTCCAAAAATAGTAAGTTTTTGGTCACCCGACCCGTCCAGTTTTGACCGTCTCGAAAAACTGCACCCGTATCCCGAATTTGAAAAAAATGCATTTTCGGACCTCGAGGGCTACTAAATATGGCAGGTACTCGGGCCAGTACGCCTTAGTTAGAGCTCAGTATAGCAATTTACGGCATTAAAATCCGACTCGTATGACCCGTTTTAGCCTAAAATCAATTTTTCCAAACATTGAGCGGGGAGGCACCAATACACACACACACACCTACACACACCTTGGGGAGGTGCTGCCGGTACACACACAGTTTTTGAAGGAGAAGCAAGGAGGGAGGTGCTGCCGAAATTCTCATCTTGAGGATTCATTGGATCAGAAAATCAAGAGGATTCTCACCCCTAATCACGATAATTATAGTTTAATTCCGGTTCTTCTTAATTCTCATCATTATTCTCCCAAATTCTTCGTCTACTATGCCTACTTTTAGCTATAATTCCCAATAGCTGCTCTCTAAGTTTACATAGCAATACTCCATTACATAATCGTCATTCAATTAGCTAATTTATGCAGCCATTCATCATTCTTAATCGATGATTAATATTTGATTAGGAAAGATTTCTCTCTCTAGGCAGCATAGTTAATAAATTGCCAACCGGTAATAATGTAGAATTGATGAAATTCATTCTTTTACCATTCAATAGTATTGTTATTAAATTAGACTCAATCTTCTCTCACATTAAGATGTGATTAAGGCTAAAATTAAACCGTCATTAGGCCAATAAGAAGAGAATTTTCTATCACACATGCCTGCGGTAAATCTGCATCTTCAAATTGCACTAGGAAAGTGATTGAGCTTGCTTACTTCATCTCTCTTGTAAATCAATTAGTAAAATTCTGAATTTCTTAATCATCTAAGTTAAGTGATTAACTTTAGAGCCAGTTCCCATAGGGCAAGTAAAGAATTACCCATAAAATTGCTAGGTCTCGAAGGAAAAATCTAATCTCTTACATAATGAGGATTCATTAATGATTCTAATATGCAATTTGGTTTGTTATGATGCTCTCGGACCTTAGCTCTTTTTCTTCAAGTTTATCATTTAAAGTAATGAGTATAAAATGGCCCCGGTTAAGAGAAATCGCTTTGGTGGTGCCCACGATCGCGAGGCGGGAACGAGCAATGTAAATGGAAAGGGAAAAGCTCCCATGGACGAACAAGCACCGGCCATCTCACGAGCCATTGACGAAGAAATGGAAGAGGTAGGTCACAATTTTATTCAGTTGTTTAATTAACATTGCACACATTTAGCTAGGAAAGAACATATCCCCAAACATGTTGGAGAAATCCGACGGAAATCTGGCATTTGAATTCATTGTACATTTAAGTCTAAGGTAGGAAAGAAATGATTGATGGATATACTGTTTGCAATAGGAAAGAATGTCTGCTAGGGAAACTTTAGCTCGACACGTTCATTCTATTTCCATGCGGTGGATACCCACGACTTGCTTTCTATTCGGTGGGAACCCACGTCTTGCTTTCTATGTGGTGGGAGTGTCCATGTCGTGCTTTCTATGCGGTGGACATACCTAGTTGTATAGGCAACTAGGCGACAACGGGAGGAATAAACTCTCGCTGGAGGGGGGATGTTGTACCTCCAGAACATTGGAATTTTAATGAATAAGTTTGAGTAGAATTTTTACTAGAATACTGTCTTGGTGCCGCTTTGCAATACTGATTGAAGGGCTGTCTTAACGAACATTGTGATTCGGAATTTAATCAAGGAATGCTTATGTTGAACAATCATTGTGGTAGTAATTAGGACACACAAGGAAGTGTGAGTGTGGGGGTGGAAAGTGGGGGCTTGGCTCAGGTTGCCAATGCCTATGAGAAAGGTGGTCCCGATTGGTCGGGAACTCTCTGTCCCCATAGTGTTTAAAATCGATACTAGTAATACTCATTGCCCTTGGAGCGGCGAAGTCTCAAATATACGTGCCTCTGAAACATGGGGCAAAAGGCACTCGAGGTTTCTCTCCTCTTAGAAGGTGGGTCTTAGGATCGTTAGATAGGTTACGTACGCTTCCCCTGCAAGGTGGAGCTAGATCTCATTGCTAGTAGGCTCGAACTCGACTCACTTTGTGATGAGAGATCGTTCGCTAGTCGAACCCTGAACCAATTTGTTTGCTTCCGCTATAGATCTAGTGGCGACCAGGTTTACCAACATCAGATCCGCCGTTTGATATGGCGGGGTGGGGACCTCACAGGTCCACGGTCCGGGCCGAGTGTGCTTAGCCGCATGAGGGAAACCTTTAGTAGAGCCACTCGCTCTGAACATGGATCTAATGATGTAAATGAGGGGGGTGGGGAAGTAAATTCGCCATTCATGACCAACATAGACCCCATGCTCTTAGAGAGTGTACACATGAATACTCCATTCACAGCACCCCCTGACTCTTCAGAGCTATTCCCCTCCGAGGTCATATTACCTGATGGTAGAAGCCTTGCCGAAGTGCAAGAGGTTAAGCGATATATCATCGCGGCTAGGGAAAAGGAAATTGAGAGCTTACGCAAGGTGGAGCAATGAAGAGAGTTAAAAGAGAAAGCCTCTATGTCAATATCATTTCTAGGAGAGCAATTGAGTGCTCTTGAATTAGCGACCACTAAGGTTCAACCCATAGAGAGCAACATTGCATCTAGCTCAAAGAACACCCCTAACACCTTAAGCCTAGATGGAGCGTTCTTAAATGAGAACTGGGAGTACTAACTACAAACGAAAAATCTAACCGACCTTTACACAGGTCACACCTATCACATGGGTTGGTTATATGTCCTACAATCCACAAGGGGTGCTACTAGCGTGGACGATCAACAACAAAGAGTTTGTGAGGTCATCCATAGGGTTATTGAGCTAGAGAGACAGAACAAGGGGATCCATATGCCTTCAACGGGTCTCATGAGATTCTTGGATACAGGAAAGGATAATCAACCAACCTTATCGCAAATGGAGACTCCCTCGGTAAGTCCGATAGATCCCCCATATGTTGTTTCGCGAGGGGTCTCAGTGCAATCTGAGCCTACAAGTGATAGCTTTACTTTTCCAGGTCTAGCTGATCTTTCCCTTGATGACACCATGGATACCATGCCTACCCTAATGATGCGTATGCCAAGAAACACGCCATGGACCTCATTTGTTAGTAAAGCACCGCTACATGGTAGCTCAATGCCGACAATGGCCCCTATAAGTGTGTACCAATCGTATGCACCTATGGGTCTTCGCACTCATGTAGCCCCTACCCCTCCCATTGTTTCAACAACCTATGCTCCACAACCACAACACCCAAGATCTTATTTCCATGGGACCATACTGGCTAGCATTAGCATGTCACATCTGACGTCTGCTATGCCCAGGGCCACACATATGAACTTTGGACCGCCACATGGCACAACACTGTACCAAACGTGGAACCCAAGGGCTTCCTATGTGCCAAGCCCAATGCCAATACCTACTCCATATGTAGTCTCTGGAGCACCTCCACCCACGGTTCCTGCTCACTTAGTTGACTTGGCAACATTTGCTCAAGCTATCGGTCGATCTATTGCTGAGAATATGCGTAACATGCCCTATTTTAGAGTAAAATTCAATGGAAAATGCAATGCCTGTGGGAGGTATGGTCATCAAGCTAAGGATTGCATAGTATTTAAGCGCACGATGGCTAGGACCAACCTTAGCATGGATAGACACACCTCGAGTGCCTGCATTGATGCTGGAACCACCTCTTGAACAAACATCACAACACTTGGTCCCTAGGGTCCAAAATGTTGTTCAAACTACACCTTTACCACCTCCAGTTCTAGGTCTACAACCACCATATCTGAGAATCACTTCAATGAATCAAGTGGGTTGTGAGTCCTCTATTGCTTGTTTGGAAGGCTATGAGGAAGATATAGACCCTAATATTGCCTATGGAATGGATGCACTTGAAGAAAGTCCACAATACTACATGGAGGACTATTGGGGACAAGTCAAACCTGTCTATCAAGTAGTTGCTCTTGCTGCAAGAGGCCAAAATATCAATTACAGCTAAGAGACCACCTCTTCAATGCTATGAGTGTGGAGGTCCACATCGTGTGGCCGAGTGTCCTATTAGGCTACAAAAGAACGCCACACTAATGCAAACTGATCAAGCGAGCACGTATACAATGCTGATACTCATGTGTAATCGATGTGGCATAGATCATTTGATTGCCCAATGTCCAAATAATCCAAATGCACCAAAGATTACGCCATTAAACTTGATTGAGGTTACCAAGGAGCCATCACAAAGTACACCTGTGGTACCAGTAAACGTACTCACACGACCCTATAGAGGAGATCGATCGAGTCAAGCAATTAAGGAGTTTGGTAGAAGATACCCAAAGGGATCTAGAACCAGCACCTAGGCAGATCCAGATTACAGACACAGTGTTCCCTACGCAACAACAACCTCACCAAGTCCATAGACCCTTAGCCATACCTAGTGTCATCCAAGAAGAAAGTGACTTAAAGTCATGGGAAAGTGGGCGTACTTACTTCTTGATGGAAAGAATGCTTACAGAGGGGCTACCTCATCCTATAAAAAAAATGGAGATCCCATCTTCCCCACGTCAAGGGATTGAAGCCCAAAAGGTGCCATTAAACATTGCGAAATTGATGGATTTGATGTCTTCAGAAGTTAGAACCACCATCATGTCCAAACTATATAAAGACCTTGAGCTAGTCTCAGCTTTTCGAGCCTTCTTCAATGGAGAACTAAAGTTTGGGCTACCACAATTTTCACAGATGGATGGAGCTGGGGAGATGCCAATAGAGGAGAGGAACACTTAGATCCATAACCCAACCTAGATGAGAACCTTGTGGTAGAAATACCTGTTAACAAGTTGGGACAATACTTTGAGGGTGATGAATCTAATGCAACCATACCAATCACTACTAAGGGATTAAATGTGAAGGGAATCCTTGATGGTGGCGCTGGGGTTAGCATTGTGACTAAAAATTGCTGGGAAACTATGGGAAGACCTCACCTTGCGACCACAACCATAGTAGTGAAGATGGCCAATGGATCTATTGTTAAACCTATTGGGATGCTAGAAGATCTCAAGATCAAGGTATTTGGACATAAAATAAGAGTTATCTTCATTGTTATGGATCTCTCCAAGCACACTATGGCATATGAGATGATCTTAGGACGTCCTTTCATGAGGGAAGCAAAAATGGTGCATGACTAGTCTAAAAACCATGTCTACTTGCACTGCCAAGGTTCTGTTATTCGAGTGGATCCTATAACTGGTTGAACACATCCTCTAGGAAACAGGTTTATAATTGATCATAGATCTAACACCATAGTTCAGTCGACCCCATTGCACTATTTTTACACGTGTAAAGTGGACACTGATTTTGGGGAAGATTCTCCTTATATGGATGTTCTACCTGTGTTGGGAAAGATTCTCCTTATATGGATGTTCTACCTGGGATGATCGAGTCTAACAATGTGGATTGAGTCCACCCAGCAGCAACCACAGACACTTGGGGAAACAGGGGGACAACCTGGGTAACACCTGAGGGGGATGAAATGCCATCACTCGTACCCTTAAATATGCTACAAGCAATGCATATAGCTTCTGACAAGACTCATCCTAATATAACAAAGAAAACATACAAGTGGGTCCCTAAAGCTTCTTTAGCGACCATAGCTAGTGCTAAAAAACAAAAACAGAAGCCTTGTAAGAAACATTCCACTCGCCCCAAGAAATGTAAGGAAACGTGGCGGTGGATTCCCAAAAAACTATTGGAAGCCCAAGGCTACTATGAAGGAAATGATCAAATCTGGTGCCAAAACGTAAATTGGTACTCTTACTTGTCACTTGACCCATGTGAGCCCAATCCTGTAGCTCCAAAATGAATTGAAGATCGCGAAAAGGAAAAATTCATGGAATGCTACACACCCGCTCCAGAGCTAGTTTGGTTTCCAAGAAAAAACCAATCTATTTGACCTAGCTCAGGAACAGGGAGGTCAAATGAAGCTTCTTGCTCTTCATGTAGTTCCTGTACGAAACTTGAAGGTTCGACACAACCTCCACCTACCATTGTATATATCCATACAAACAAGGAGGAGTTTGCACCTCCCGTTGTAAGTTCACCAGCTACAACAACGTTGCAAATAAAATCATGGGAGAGTACCTTACCACCATTGCTACTAGATGAAATGCATAGGGCGATCGAAAATTATTGGTCAAAGTCTTCACCCATAACAACTTGGAACAATTGGTTTCAAAAGGTGACGACATCATTCCAAAAGGTATTGCTGACATCCATCATTCACTTGCTTCCCTCTCAACCTTCCTTCCTAACCTCTCTATCTCCAATCTTAGGGAATGTATATATAAAGCCTTATACTAAAAAGAAACAAAAATAGTAAAGAGCAAGAGCAATTAGCAAACGAGTATGCACAATAAAAGCTAAAACATTGACCTAGACCTACACATTCACATCCAGTACACTGAAACAAAAACTTATGTCATCCAACACCTTTGATCCTCATCACTCGAGTGATGGAGGGTAGGTAAGATTAGTACGATAGGAGTGTTTCTGTTTTAGAGTTTAGTGATTAGCAAAGTTCTTTCTTCCCACTGATGTGCCTCCTAGAGGTATTCTTTGTGTTTCCTTGTGTGTACAGGAACGTGTTGCTGTGATTAGGATTTGGACCTCCATGGAAGCTTTCTCTCGTTCACTCTTCAAACCAAGCGCGATCATCAACACAAACAGGTGTTTTTTCTCCATTAGCATTGTCCCTTATCTTTTTTGCATCTATGTTTGTCTGCTTTAATTGTGATTGGTAGCATAATATTCTGCGCATTTGCTTAGTATCAAACATTAAATTCAATGTAATTTTTTGTCATAATCACTTGTCTAGGTTTAAAAATCAAGCACTCCGACTAAGCTAGTTTGACCAAGCTAGGCATTAGAGATCTTCTCTTAATACCATGGGGAATGCCTTCCTAATAATCAATGGTTAGTTAGGTTCTTAATCCGATTTAGGAAGCATTGTGTGCGATGTACTAGGGCTTTCTAGTGGGCTTAGTCCCTATTGACCTTTAGCTTAAGTATTATAAAGGGAGTTTACTAGTGTGATGAGCTTGGGGAGGGTAACAATGTTATATGACCCCCCAAAGTTACAAAATTAAAATGCTGGAAACGAACAAACAAACAAAAAAATCAAAGTGCCACAATGTAAAATCTTAAGCTGGAAGAGAAATCTCAGCTTGATTTGGTACTTCACTCACATGTATATCTATGGTACTAGAGCCCTAGAGGTTCCCAGTGTGGGTGCTTTTCCTTGAAAAGCAAAAAACCCAAGGCATACATATTAGTATGGAGCCTGATTTACCCCTTGTAATTTTTTGCATTAAAAACGTAGATTTGTAAGGCCCCCATTATGAGGAGAAGCCATCGTGCATGAAGAAAAATAACTCGCCAAAAACCAAAATTTTCACGCCCAGTCTCGAGCCTAAGCTCAAGACTGGCTTCATCGGAATATTCCTTTTCGCCGGAATATTATGGTCGGCCGGCCGGCCGGAAAGTGGTCAGAAAATGACCGGTTGGTTGGCAATTGGTCGGAAGTCAATGGCCGGTGGCCGAATTCAAAAACAGACTTGTCTTCTTAAGGGAGGCCACACATGGGCGGACTGGAGGGTCCGATTTGGTCTTATCTACACAAGGGCGGCTACACATGGCTGCCTCTCATGAGAGAGGACAGCCCTTTTGGCCTATAAAAGGAGGCCATTTCTACAAACATTTCATAGTGTGAAGTTGATGCAGCAAGGGGGCTGTGAGGTGGTGAGAGTGAAGCAAGGTGGGAGCTCCAAAAGGGTATAATCCCTTCGTAACCTACTTCTTGTTTTGAAGTACTAAAGCCATTGAGTGGCTGCTTTCCCGTGGACGTAGCCCACATTGGGTGAACCACGTATATAGTGTATACTCTCTTTCTCTCTCTCTCTCTCTCTCTCTCTCTGACCTTCCCAACTGTTTATGCATTTGATTATATTACAATTTAATGTTTATTGCTGACAAATGGTTTGAATTTTTTGTTACCAATCAATTTGTCTGTCTACTTGACTACATATGATTTTTAATTATATATGAGAACGCAATTACTATGCCAATGTTGTTTGATCTTGTAGTGATTGAAGAAGGCTAAGGACATACATCTCAAATGCTCTTCCACCTCGATGAACGAGCTTCAACTCAATAACTTCCAAGGACGGAATCTACATCAAGAAGGGGGACATGTTAACCCTCACACACATTCCTATCACTTACAATGAACACCGTATTATTTATTTGGTAGAGTCAGGTACCGGGCTTTTTGGTCCAATAGGAAAAGGGTAAGAGTGATTGCCAATGAGAGGCACACTCTAATTGGAACATTCAAGGGTTAGTTGGCTAAGTATGGGTGCCCAAGTGTGAACGGGGCGAGCTCATATAAAAGTCACCTAAACCTAAAATTCATTCATTCTTTCATTTGTGCAATTGAAGAGTGTTCTTGCTCCATCTCCATCTTTTTATTCTTCCTCTCCTTGTGTGTGTGTGTGTGTGTGTGTATGCGAGCGAGAGAGAGAGAGAGAGAGAGAGAGAGAGAGAGAGAGAGAGAGAGAGTGCGATCGAGCATTGCGACGACGGCACAGCGGTGGCGAAGTGGTTGAGGACGACACGACGGTAGCTCCTTCTTTTTCGCGGCGAGCTATCCTCCACGAAGGCGAGCATAGGGCGGTGAGTGACGCACCCTTGCTCTCTTGAGCTTGCTAGATTAGTCTAGTTGTGTGCTTGGAGCCATTTATGACTCGCACACAGTGTATCGGCAAGTCCCTTGCATGGACATGTGCGATAGACGTGCACATCACTTTTAATTCAATCGAATGATTTTGCATTACCATTAGAAGCACAAGTAAAAACACCGCAAGCTCAAAATGAGCATAAAGATGCAGAGACACCTGAAAAGCTTAAAATTGATTCTTTGAACAACAAATTCTTGCATGAATTTAGTCAAGGTGTCGAGTTATCACCAAAGATTAAAAAGACTGTTAGGATTGCAAATGATTTTTCATCCACTGCCACAAGTGTGCAATCATTCACGAGTCTAAGGGACACATCAAATAGAATGAGGTTAGCTTTGTATGGTACACATCATTCATATGCACACTATGTAGACTAAAAAGGGAAAGTGTACAAAAAGGATCAACCAGTGTTTGAACGGCCCACATACTAGCTCATAGAAGTACATCCAATGATAGATAAAAAAGGATGGTTTATTTCAGAGGAAAGAATCTATTATAGCGCATCCTCTCTAGAGCTGAAGGATATTACCCGAGTGAAACCAGAAATCTGTTCAGAGCCAAACTCTCCTCCATAAAAAATCAAGCTTCGATGTTGTGACCAAACGAGCATATACTTTGACCAAAACAATCGTAGATATAGACAAGAGTCTAACATCTATGATAGATTGGGTCCTAAAATGATAGAAGCTCATATCATAGGAGACCCATGCCAGATAGACAATATCAAGGCAAAGATAATGCTATCTATAGCTTAACTTGGGGAATAATTTGTCATGTTGGAAGGAGATACATAGGAAACTATGTAGAAGATTTACAGATGCCAAATGTCAACAGTGCTATCCAAAGTGTGCCTTCAAAGTCCCAAAAGGTGAGACTAAATCAGAGCCAAAAAATTTTGAACTCTTACAATGAAGCAGGCTATAGTGATCACCCAAGGAAGGGGGAGCTGTAAATCCATCAAGCTCAACTTCTGTACCAGGAAATGATACACCAATTAGAAGCCCTAGAGCCTTCAACCAACAGACCCCTTCAAAGCAGAAACCATTGAAAGATCATATTCCATCAGAATCTGTAGACAAATGCCTCTATGAAGATCATTAGGGACAAAAGTTTCAGCTAATCTCTACAAATCAGGGTCAAAAGCCGACAAATTCAATAGTGTTCAAACAGTTACATGTGACCAAGCTCACATATGCATATCAAGATGCACATGGTAACGAATATCAGCAAGGTCATGACCTTATACAAACCCATATGGATGGCCCCGACTGAAGTCAAAGACTATCTAAAGATGATGCAAAGCCTCAAGCTGCCAAAACATGTGACAAAAAATTCAAAATTAATGAAAGCTAAAGTCCAGAAAGATACACAAAGGACACCACCAAAATCTCCTTCGAAGAGATAGATTTTGCCAGAAAGTACAATGGATCTTTTAAGGTCCAAGGTTACCCAAATGCAGGTGGACAATGCTCAACAATTGCAAAAAGATGCAATATCGCAGTCATACGAGTTAACATCAATTGAAGCAACTGGTCAAAGCAAAGAAAATGTAGATAAAATTCAACCAAAGGATGCTACCACAACAAAAGCAACCAATATAGAAACAAATCATGAGATGATCAAGTGAAACATTGTTGGTCAAGTGAAGTAAAGCTAGATTTTCAGTTAGACAAGAACCTCATGTCTTTTTGCACTTGGAAAAGATGTGGCCAACCACAACTAGAAGATGCTTCTGAATTTGTGATCATATTAGGAAACAAACGAGTAGAATGCTGGGGAATCATCTCCACCACCATTGAAGTAGGTTCACACATCATCATAGTTAAATTTCATGTGATCAAAGCAAAAGATATGCCACCCAACATCATAATGAGAATGCCAATGGCCCAGAAGATGTTAGAGATATAGAATGCAAACATGACAGAGTTATCAGAGACATCAAAGAATGAAGACCAAGACTGGTCACTTGCGGACGACATCACAAGGTCCTCAAGCACAGTTAAAATGGAGACTGATATTAAAGCAGACCTTATTGAAGATGATTCATCTCCATTGCACAGAACTTCAGAAGAGCTTAAAGCAAATAAGGCAATAGCAACCACAAAAGCTATTGAGTAGAGAATGCCACCAAGACAAGAAGGAAAGAAATTTAAAAGTGCAAGCAACCAGGAAGCAATAGGAAGTCCAAAGATCAAACAGACATTGCCAGCTAAATCAGCTGATGCAAGTCAGATTGGAAGACAAAGTCTTAAGTCACCTTCCATAGAGACACAGCTAGATCAGATGAGACCATGGAAAAAGCAGGACAAAGATCTTCAGTAGAACCAGCAATGAGAATAGATGTAGTTCTCAGCAGTACAAATGGAGCAAGTGTCAGATGTAATGCTCTACTCTACTGGATAAAGAAGCAAGGTGCAATATGGTTGCAGACAACATTCAGAGCATTCTAGAGATTACTCAGGACAAGCCAGATAATAAAGAAATCATGGGTTTGCATACAGGTAAAAAAGAAATGGTTGCTACCCTTAGCATCCAAAATCATGAGGAGCATGTAAAGTTTCGGGTGAAGCCTTCAAAATACATGCTTGAAGATGTCATCCTTGGATATTAGTGGTTAGATCAACACAAGGCCTACACAGAAGATAAAATGCTAATACTCTCTTTTCCAAGAGATATCAAGCGGCAGGTACATGTACCATTAATGCTAGATTTAGAGTTGCAGAAATCACAAGAATCAAAGACAAATCTTGCAGACAAAGGTAAGGCCAAGGCTCCACCGATTAGCAAGAAGATGTGACAACATATGCTTCTACATCAAAGAACCCTCATGGATCAGCCTCTTCAAGAAAGAAAGACTTTCAAAACTATATGTCAATTGCTGACCCAATTCAAACCTCTAAGGAGACACCCAAAAAAGAAAAGATATATCAGCCAAAGTACTCAAGAAAGCAAAGGAAAGTCAAGCAAGTGTTATTTCAGAGCAGTTTAGTCAAACTCAATGATCCGGTTTGGATTAAGGACAAGAAATCAACTCAGAAAGACAAACACATGGGATGGATAGCATCACAATGGAGCTTAAAGGAACATAAGTACTACAGAGGTAATAGACAGATATGGGTACCAAAACCACAGGTTAGGGCATATGAAGTAACTTCAAGTCCCTCCCAGGAAAGAAGACCCACAAGATATCAACCTCGACAGTATCCTAGGATACCTAAGCAGCAGGTATACAACAGAACAACACTGAAAGATGCTAAAGTCACCACAACTTTCAAGAGGATAAAGAACAAAGACGGATCTCAAAGAATCTTCCTCTTGGACAAGGATTCTACAAAGGATATACAAAGATTTGGCTACCAATCAACCACAAGACAATTGCAACTACACCAGACTTGCATGAAGATCTCAAGAACTCAACAAGACCTAGAGCAAAGAAAATTCAACAATGGAGAAACAAAGGTCATCAAGAGATTTGGATTCCTAAGTCTTCCAATGTTCCTAGTCAAAAGTCAAATTTCAACGATCAACAGAGGCCTACAACAAATCAAAGACTCCTATCAACATGCCTATTTGGAGAATCAAACAAATAATGGAGTCTTCACAATCAAAGAAGGACAACCCAAACAATGAGAATGCAGATTTGAAGAAGCTAAAACAGGTATGGCAAAAGAAACCTTCAATGCCAACTTGGTCCTTCAGTAATCCTCTTTTTGAGGATTCAAGATTAATTTTACCTGAAGAAATGTTTGTAGTAAGCAAAAGAATGTAAAAAATAAAGTTGCCAGGGTGCAAAAAACACTCTTTGGCATAGTCAGAGTCGGGCTGTTGAGCCATAAAATGAGCAAAGCATTTGTCCCAAAGCTTCAAGTCATATTAAACTCTGTGCTAAGAGTCATAGTTATTAGGCTTACACTCAAGCTGGAAGAGTTGAGAATATCTAAGTCGTGTTGCTCATGCTGGATGAGATGAGCATAAGAGTTGAAGTCTATTAACTTACAATTGGTGGAGTGTCGTAGAGTCCAACACTCATGCACAATGCACAGTAAGATGAGAGCACATATCCCCATCAACAAAAACCATTCTTAAAGGGGTGCTAGCTTGCAAAGCCATGTCATATGCTTTTATAGCTACACCATCTTTCTATATAACCCCTCAAAATATTTCTTGCACAGCATATTGTTTTCCATGCATTTCTGTGTATGCATAAATAGTAGGTCCCACCATTGGACATAAGCATTAGAAACTCTTTTTGCTTCCACCTATGCACCGTGAGTGGACTACAACAGGCAAAAAACCAATATCATGCTAACCAAAAAAGCCATGTAGTGGTGTCACTACTGAGAGAATAGGAAGCTTGGGAATTGCCCAACATTTCCTATCGCTTGGTGTTGACCTAGGTGTTAAAGCCATTACAAGCAATGACAAAGACCTTGGGGCATGATACTTGACAAAAGAAAGACACGTCATGCAATAAGTCACTAATGAGCGAATATGAAGCTTGGGGATTGCCCAACGTTCCTATCACTTGGTACTGACCTTGGTGTTAAATCCGTTATAAGCGCCACCAAAGACCTTGGAGCATGATAACCGACAATGAAAAGACAAAATTCAGTGAAGTCAATACTGAGCAAAGCATTGTTTGGATTAAGGCTGATTGAATTAGGAAAGATATGATTGATCATCCTCAAGACACCTCCGACTCCTTGGTATATTTTGATGAATAATGATGGCTTTCCAGCCATGGATAAGTCGGTTACCCCCATGAACGATGAGTTTCAACTCCGTGTCATGTCTTGATGTTTCTACATAAGTTAGGATATCATTTTTATCCTAGAGGAGCCGCCCGGTTGTACGGGCAATTGGTTTGGTGTATGGGCACCCCGAACCTTGGGTGGGGCTTTATCCACCCCGGATTGTGAATAAGGAATGGGTGCCATTTTTTTTCACCCTTAGGTGGTCTTGAGACAAGAAGAGTACTGTTCATGGTTTTGTGGACTATATTTTGATTGAGAGTACCCTGTCTTAAGTTTAAAGATGTCTGTGTGCTAAAAGAATGCTTTTCAATGCTGTCTTTAATACTTGATCGAAGGAATCACTGTGACAGAAAGTTTAAAAAAGAATGCATTACTTTAAATGTCAAAACAATGTGATAGTAATTAGAAAACAAAGCAATCATGTGTGACTGCGGGGTGGTAAGTGGGGATTGACTAAGGTTGTCAATCATGGACGGGTGGACCTGATTAGTCAGGTAACTATGCATCCCTGCGCACTAAAAACGTTTAGAAAACTTCTTCACTTGGAAGAGGAGTCCACCAGCGGCTGTGCCCTCACATATGTTAGGGGGGAAAAAGCGTTGGTTGAGGATACCTTAGCCCAACTTGTGGAAGTTATAGGGCCAAAATAGTTTTGGACTTTTAATATGTTGTCCCGATTCCGCTGCGAGACAGGACTAGGTCTTCTTCTAGGGCTATAGACCCAAGCATTGTCAATGGTAAAGGTCTATTCCTTGGATTTTTCTTGTATAGAGACTCTAATTTTTATTAGGCCTAGAGACCTGTCAAGGACCCCATCCCAATTTTGACATTGGTGGGTTGGGGATCTCACATAGAAGAACATATTAGATACAATGGGAAAAGTTTTGCATTATGGGAATTTTAAAATTGGTGCATTTTGCATATTGTGGGATTTTTTCACATATTTTGGGAATCTCTCTCTCTCTCTCTCTCTCTCTCTCTCTCTCTCTCTCTCTCTCTCTCTCCAATCATGCACATGCAACCAAGGATATTGATAGTTCTTGGAAAGAGGTGGTGTTTATAAACACCATAAATAAAGAGAGATGAAAAACAAGATTTGGGTTTTTATGATTTCCAAGGATTGCATGCATCCTTATGAGATTGGATTTCTCTAGTTATATGAACCCTTAATGTTGGACTTTCTTAGCTTCCGTTTTTGGTATCTTTATTTTTGTATATGGTCCTAGATTTTTAGGTCTCCGGGAACAAAAAATTGCATCAACCACTTCCCAAACACGAGGATATCATTTATTCTCCATTCAAAGACCTTTTCAACAATCACCATAGACCTCAACATTAGTCAAGCCACTTCTTCTTGCACAGGGTGCCCAATATTGTATCATTAACTTCTTATAGTTTCTGACTTTTTATCCATGTCAATGTCTAACACAACCATCGCAATCCAGATAGGATACACATCTTGATACAAAGGAATCAGTAGAACAAAGTCTCCTTGATGGACATCTCCAAATGGGTTGAATTCCTTCCTTTGTTTATCTCTTTGAGACCCACAACAATGATCATTGAGTTATTCGTATCCTATAAATATTTTGGTATCTAGTTGGGTGTCCATGGAATCACCAAAGCTAAGACCATGAGTTATGGGCCAAAAATGCATGTACAACCCAGCCTGTGGGAGGATGGGTTTATCAATCTCTTGTATTACATCATTTTAGTAGTCTATCATAGGTTTGTAATAGTGTGGAATGATTCCACATACATGCAAAACAGAGAACTTGTTCGGTCTCTTATCTTTGGAGTTCTCTTGAAGATAGTGTGACCTCTTTTTTTTTTAGGGCTGCAACTCTTGAGAGATCATTAAATTCTCAATGGACACCATCACCATTATGCACATATCAAGATACACATAACATTGCAATGCAATTTGGTCTTGAAATGTGACTTACATAATGGGCCACTTAATCAAATCGGCACATTCTACCACAAAACTACTTTCAGGTAATGCATTCTCTTGTGGCCTTTGAACAACCACACCAAAACATTCCTTCCCAAGTTCCTCAAAGTTTACATTTTTATATGAGATGACATATAACACAACAACCTTATACATGACTTAGGTTTTCTCCTTGTTCCACAAAAACACATCTTTGCTCCTCCAAAATCTCTAGTTTTGAGATCAAGTTTGTGTAATTGGAGGCTCCTTTAAACCTATCTATCATGTCTCATCTTCCATTTTCAAACCTTTTAACATCACCTTGGTCTAATGAAGAGAACTCCAAATTGCATTTTGGAGATATTGTGCATCCATAGTTGAGAATGGAAGCTCCACATCTTCCATACATTTCTTTACAAACACTAATAAATTTTCCTCACCAATCTTAGTGCCACTGCAACAAGTTTTAGGATCTAATCTAGAAATTTAGCCAATGCCAATGCATTCCCTCCCTAGCAGCATATACACCTTGTCTCCAAAAAAAACCTTCATACCTATAATCCATCCAAATCAAACTTAGAGGCTTTAGTATGAAAGATTTTTGAAATAAGAATTTAGATAACATAGATTCTAGAGAAATTGAATTGAAGGCAAAATATCATTTTGAAAGATAACAAGTAAAAGAGTAACAAATGAAAATCACATTCTCAATGGATATTAAAGCTTGTACTTAAAAATTGGTCATTGGAACCTTATTTTGTATAGTATGGTCGAATGAACATTCCTAAAATGAAGAATACAACTCCACTATTCTGTATGGATACCGAAAAAGTCTTATCAAAGATATTCTTACTTTATATTGTGCATTCCAGCATGACCTTGGCTCATTGTGTCCTATCAAGGTCTTGTGAGCAAGCATCAAACCATGTTCATGGGACTATAAGTTTTTTTTGCATTCAAGCATGTCATGACACCAAGCATCTCATCATGGGATTAGGATGAAGCATCAAAGATTGGATTTTGGACCAAGCATTGGCTCATAAACATTTTCCTAATAGGGAATATGGTCTAAGGATCATTGTCATGAGAACAATCTAGGTCCTAGGACCAAGAATCCAAGATTTCAAATTCTTTTCACTAAGCATGCCAGTGTGTCAGTGTGGTCTTGGGAACAAGCATCATATCATGAACTTATGCGCTAGCACCTAAGCATGATCGTGGCACCATGGAAAACTTTTGCATTCAAGTTCAAGAATTGTCATCAGATAGAGCATCCAAAATGGGCCTTTGTATCATCAAACCTCTAGCCATGTCAATGGGAAAAAGTTCTTAGGACCAACCATGACCACTCTTGCATTCATGCATGGCCTTAAGACTAAGCATGTTAGCATGGTAGAGGAAGCCGCCATAGATTTTGCACTCAACTATGCTCTTTGGAACATCCTTGTTCCAAGAGAGTTCCAAAAGAACAAGCTTGGTCCTAGCCCCAAGAATTAAATATTTCAAACTCTCATGACCATGTGTTTGAGTATGGTCTTGGGGAATGAGCATCATATCATGGTCTTATAAGTTGACATCAAAGCACGGTAGTGGGACCATGAAAAATTTGTGCATTCAAGTTCAAGAATCATTGTGTGATGAAGCATCCGAAATTGGCCTTTTCTTGAAGCTTTCAACCATATCCTTGGGACAAATATATGGGGCCCAACATGTCCACTCTTGGCATCATGATCTTAGGAGCTAGCACTCAAGCATGGTCCCAGGACCATGGAAAATTTGTGCCCTCAACTTCAAGCATTCTCATGGGATGAATAATCCAAAATTGGCCTTTGGATCAAGCTTCCAATCATGCCCTTGTTGGGGCAAAAATCTTGGGGCCACTCTTGGCATCATGATCTTAGGAGCTAGCACTCAAGCATGGTCCAGGACCATGGAAAATTTGTGCCCTACACTTCAAGCATTCTTATGGGATGAATAATCCAAAATTGGCCTCTGGATCAAGCTTCCAAGCATGCCCTTGTTGGGACAAAAATCTTGGGGCCAACCATGCCCATTCTTGGCATTCATGTATGGCCTTTGAACCCAACATATGGCCACCCTCCAAAGTCGCCATGCGCTTTTTGCACCAGTAGTCACTAGTTTCCACTTTCATGAGAGAGACGGAGATAATCATTTGGAAATGGTGTAAGAGGGAGCTCACAGGGGGGCAAAGTGCTGGATTTTGTTGGGCATATGTGAGTGCAGACAAAATCACATATCCTTTGATCACTCAAAATTCTTATCGATAACATTTGTTATCTGTGTAGAGAGATGACCTAAAGCAAGTTCCTCTTTATTATAATATTTTAGAACCAAATGAGTATCCAATTATCACAATCTTGAGCTAGGACTACCTTCAATTCCACTATATGAAAAGCCTTTGGCCCTTCATGTGTCTCTTCAAATAACTTGTGAGTAAAGACTAGAGACAAACCTTGCTCATTCAAACTACAATTTACCTATGATCTATTTGCCAAACTTTAAAGTAATACTAATGACTCTAGCTTTCACAATTCACACTAGCACACACTACAATTTAATCAAAATAATGAGTCCAGCCCAAAATTAGAGATAATCATGAGTGTAGTGTAGTGGTGATACAAATATTGCACTCAAAATTGGAGGAAACTTAAGGTGAAGAAGTAAGATGCCTCCTTACAATGGCCTAAAAACACCAGTGGCTAGCTTCATCAATTTATGGCCAAAATCACCTAAGAGGGCTCCAGGATAGGCTTGCTAGAGATGCCTCTGAAGGGCCCTCAAACTGGGTTGCATTTATATGCTCGTACCAAAAGAATTATACGTATAAAATGCTATTATATGCCAAAATCCCAAATAATCACCGAATACCCATATTTTTTTACTTTTGACTGAAAGATATTTCAATCGAAGTATCTTTTGATCGATAACCGCCTATATAAAGAAAATCACTGATTTCGATTGAAACCAGCGAGACTGTCTTCTGCATTGCTAGGCTTTGAGAGACTACCCAACTGGAGAGATATAGTAGATGTACTGATAGATAGAGACTATTGAGGTATCACTTGTTATGTGTACTAAATTTTTTTTTGTGTTGTGCTAGACTCGTGTGGTGTAGCAGTTTCTCTCTCACCACAGAGTTGGCTTGCAGGTTATAGGCCACTTTGTGGTGTGTAGCCATCCGGCTCACTCCAAAAGTGGGTATAATTTAGTCTCTCGCTATGCAGCCACTTGGCTCACTGCAGGGAAGGGTTCTAGGACAGACTTCTCGTGTAATGTAGTAGTATATCTCTCACCACAGAGCTAAGTTAGAATTTAGTGGTCGAGTTGTGGAGTGCAGTAGG
Source organism: Adiantum capillus-veneris (assembly GCF_014529385.1). NCBI lineage: Eukaryota > Viridiplantae > Streptophyta > Polypodiopsida > Polypodiales > Pteridaceae > Adiantum > Adiantum capillus-veneris. Next base: position 3,934,985 of record NC_140943.1, read on the forward strand.
CATGATGCTACACCTCTCACTTTAGAGTGACCTATAGGTTTCTCAATTTTTAAATCAGGACAAAGTTGTTGGCAGATGTGATTATGGCAGCTTTGTCCTTTGCACCAAACCCAACATGCTCTCTTACTTTATGTAATGCCTCTGACATATACCAATAAAATCGACCAAATACGAAAGAGTCTTTGTCGACTATTCGCAAAAGATCTACAAATGGTTTGGCCAGAGTGAAAATTCTCTCTACATTGCACCAAAAAATTTGCAAGTTCACAAGCTGCACACATTTTGTGGCTACCTCTTGGTAGCTAGGATACTTGTTGAGCCAAGCATCCCATCGTCTATCAGCTACCGTCTCAATCAAATCAAGCTTCACATCTTGCAAGGTGGCAAAATAGTATGCGGTTGCAAACCTTGTCGCACAAAATATTTGTAAAGTATTATTGAGTGATTTTGTTTGAAAAAAAGCATACAAAAATTGATGCTCTCTAATAAATTTCACCACATGATTTGCATCCATTAGTGTTTGTTATATGACGGTAATTTTACCAATGTCTTTCAATAGCAAATTAAGAGTATGCATTGCACATGGTACCCAAGTAATCTCTAAGTACTTAACTTGGATAGCCCTCCTTGAAGCCTTGTAATTGGATGCGTTATCTATGACAATTGCAGTCACATTATTTGGCCCACCTACCCTTGCTATGGCACGCTTGTATATCCTTGCTAGATAATTGTTGGTCTTCTCTTTCAAAGAGGTATCAATGGATTCTACGAACATGGACCCTCTAGGGTTGATAAGCATCACATTGATGAGCGGCTTCTTATGACAGTTTGTCCATCCATCCGACACTATGGTGCAACCATATGCAAGAACAAAGTCTACCACCGTGCGCTTGAGGATGGCTTCTGTACTGTCTATCACTCTATCTAGATACTTTGTGTGCATCTTATTATAATCAAGAAGCACAAACCCTTTTTTGGTTGTGCTCATTAAAGAATCTTGAAATATGGGTTGTGCATAGCATTGAATGATATACCTCATGCCACAAAATCTTGCATCCATTTCAAGTGCAACTCAAGCAACCATTGCTTATCTAACGCTTCATACAACGTTTGACCATTGGATGATGCTTTACTAACTTTAGTTGAGCTAGGATCTGGTGTTGCTGAAATTGAAGCATGTCCATGAAGAGGAGTTGGCTAGGAGTGTGATCATTTTCTTCCATAGGCACATGCTCTATCCTCTCATTGACATCAGACATTTCAACATCCGTCGCAACTTGTTTGGCAGCAACACTTTTCTTTTTAGTTGTAAGAATTTGCTCTACTATGCGAGCGTACTTTGGCAATCTAGCATGAATATCTCTTGGTGGAGCTGTACACTCTGACACATTATCAAGGACTTTAAAGAGATGCTCTTTGATTCTGGTTGCATTATCACTGAACTCTTGGTTGCAGGTCTTGCATTTCAATTGAGATGTATTTTTTCCAACACGTAGATCATGGACGTAACTCCACTCATATCCTTTCACCATGTTGACAGAGGAATTTAATATGCTAGAAATAACAAATCTACCTGTCAATTTTGAGGTAAAAAACAATTCAAAGCAACGAACTACACAAGCAATGCTCTATCAATCAATATAGTGATCAAAATCTATCCACATTATCAACAATTAGACTCACGCTACATTATCAATTAAAACAATAAGCAATGATATATTATTGTTCTTCATGTATAAACTCATGTCAATCAAATTATCTTTTCAAATGCAAAATAACTTCATCACTTCAAAAAAAACATTTCAATCACAATGCTCACATTGCACTACATCGATTTATCTAAAGTGCAAGCTTTTGGTTTTCACACATTACGATAATCAATAATCTTAATCACTTATTTAAAACAATACAAATAAATCTCATCACATCACGTTGCACTATATCAATTTATCTTAAGTGAAAGCTTACGGCTTTCACACATTACGATAATCGAAAATATTAATCAAATCTTGCAATTGATTCTCATTGTAACATGAGGATTAATTACAAACCTTAACGATTGTCATATTTATCTGAAGTACAACCATGAAGTTCTCACACTCCACGGTAGATCTTTGAGCGCTTATATATCTGCAATGGATGCACGTGTACGATCACATAGTATGATAGACGTAGCAATCCAAATAAATATAATTTAATATCAATGTATTTGGACATGAGATTCCTAAATATTAATTCCAGTAAGAGCATAGTATGATGGCTCTACATAGGACAAAAAAATTCTACCTATGTTCACTTTGAGGTGAGAAAATATTTGCATGTCAAAATCGAGCATACCTAAATAAAATTGACCTCTATTCTATTATATTTTTCAGACTGATTACCTCATATGAGAGTACACTCTCCACACAATGGCAACCTCTAAGTTATATCACTAATTCACTTCCACATGTCAGTAAACTAATCACATAGTAAGTGAGTCCTATAAAATAAACACCTTGTATGAGTGAGAGTCTGAGCTCTACACAACATACAAAGCTTACACAATTTGAACCTTTAAAAAATTGATTCAATTTTAATAAAAAATTAAATTGATTTTAAGAAAAAGTAATTTAAAACTATTCTAAATTTCATTGATTTTTGAATCATTGAAAAAATTTATTATTTTTCTCTGATTATGACATAGAATACCTTTTGTGATGAATAATGGTTTAAACAAGGCGCGCTGCCGCTATATATAGTTTTTTTTTCGATCAATGTATTCTTTGATCGAAAAAAACTTTGATCGAAAAACCAGGAAAATATACGGTTGCCCATTTTTGCTGACATAGCACTGTATAATACGCCCGTATAATATGAGGTAATGTATAATATGCTTGTATATGACGTATTATACATATCCCGTATAACATATAATGCAACTTAGCCCTCAAAATCCTCACATGGATCGAGATTACCCTTCTCATCATACAAGATTTGATTCAGCTAGACACCATGAGGACATGGACGCAACCAACATGAGATCTTGGCATGAAGCTGGCTTTCTATAGATAGGATCTTCTGTAGCCCAAAGGATGGATATCTGATTTTATGTGCCTATATGGACAGTCATTTATCCCATGGGATTCGATGTGTTATTGGCTAGATGCACACATCATTGCATCAGCCTAGAGATTGAGACTAGAAAATTTAGGACAATACTAGTAGAGGCTAGGATTTGCCAATTGTATCATATAGAGCTAGAGACAAAGTTTCATCACATATATCATTGTCCGGTATACTATGAGATACGAGGCCGCTTTCATTGTCTATTTAGAGAGGCAGACACAAGGAGAGTCTCTTGAAGATATTAGATAGTGGGAGACATTCACAAAGGGTGATCACTAACTTCGCTACAGTAGAGACCCAACAATCAAATGAGCAAGCCTTATAGGCTGAAAGCAAAGGTTGGTGGACAAAAAAAGGGCTAATTTGTTTTCCACCTATTTGGTGCTGTGGAGGGAAAGTTTGGAGGCAAATGGCATTTGTATTTCTATTTTTTAAGATATAATGGTATTTCTAAGAAATCTTTGTACAATTTCATAATGGGCCACCCTGTGTGAGAGTAGTGGTGTCATTTCTATGGAGGAAAATTGCATTTGTATTTCTTTTTTTTTTAATAGATATAATGGTATTTCTAAGAACTCTTTGTACAATTTCATAATGGTCATCCTATGTGAGAGTAGTGGTGTCATGAGTGGATGTAGTGATTCCAAATTTTTCACCTTGCATTTGAACGCAAGCTGCATAGCGTGCTCTCTGACTCATTGCCTTGCACAATCCTGAGCTCTCTCTCTCTCTCTCTCTCAGCATCCCATGCACTTGCAGAAGCTCTACTCTCTTGCGTCAGTTCTCCAACGATGAGAACCCCAAAGGCCAAGGGAGCTATTGCCAATAGAGTGTCACCTTCAGCATGCAAACTAAAATTGAAGGCCAAGGAAAGAATGTCCTCCCCTGTCCAAAGCGGCAACAAAGGTGTTTCCACCCCATCCTCCCAAGAAATGGAGTCGGAGCACAAAACCAGTCCCAACACAAGGGCTAGTGTAAAACACTGCAAGGTTGCTAATATCGACTCCGAACGGACCTCACTCCTCTTTGATAAAGATGGATTAAAATCCAACAAGTCAAGAAGTGGTACACTATTCATTGGCATCAAGCTTGTGTTAATTAAATGTTGCATGTTCACTCCTTGTGCTTGATGTGACATTTGAAGTTAAATGTACAGTACCAAATTTGGTACTTTGGAGTACCAAATTTGGTACTCTCGAGTACCCCATTTGGTATTGTAGGGAATCACACCACATTTAATCTATATCTCAGCAATTTTCTCTGATGTTTTTCACATTTCAGGTAAGAATAAAACGGAGGAGTACCCTCAACAAACCTAGTTTTGTTACACAACACAAGACCTGCATGAGGAGTACGGCCTCAGTCTAGAAGGAAAACTCCCTAAGGACCTGAATTGATGAAGGCTTGCCACCTGAGTAGTGGTAAACTATTTTCAAGTACAAGTAACAAAAGAACAACAAGATCTATTTAAACCATTTGTAGCCACATCTAGTGGAAGACTACAGATTTCTATTCTCCAAAGTTTATCAAGGGCCCCCTTCATGTGGTGAATTGACCAACAAATTTTCTAGGTGCTACGCTTTTAAGAAATACCATGCAACAAAAAATGAATCACCGGGGCATAGAGTAGCATGGGCCCGGTTTGGGGAAGGAGTGTTGCAAATGATAGCATCTAGGAATGGTAGGCTTGACCATAAAATTGAGCCATGGAGGAGGCAAAATGGTTCCTCCCCTATAAGTTTCCTAATTTTAGATAAGAAGACTCGGATGACTCAAAGTGGAAGCAACATCTACATAGAACCAAAGCACGCTAGCAGAGGGATAGTGGTTGACTACCTACCTGATTTAGAGGCATTGCAGCAAAGACTAATAAAGTTGGTGTCACATCCAAGATCGTCAAACCTAACAGACTTGAAGGCCTCTATTCAAGGAAACAAGGACCATCTACTGGTATATGAAGGTAAAGAGGGCATGGCCAAAAGTTTGATGAAGGACATTAATACCCTAGAAGCGCACATTGTTCTGCTATGGTAGCAAATCCATGTCCCCTGCGAAAGAGATTAGAGAGGTTGAGGCCGAGTTGGGAGAAAGTGAGCGCTTGTTACAACAACATGGGGTTTCCAAACATATCCAAAATCTCCAAGCTGGGGTTCAATAGTAGGAAGTATTGTACCAACTACAATGTATTATAACAACCAAGGCGGGTACTACCCTTCGAAGCGACAGAAGATGAGAGAAACACATGGAGTTGTGAGGTCGGTACAACCTCCACCTCTTGTGTTTCCACCTAAAGAAAGAAGGTATGAGATGGACAAAATGACATTGCGGTTCATTGTGTCAGAATAATAGCTTAGCTAGGTTAGAGCCTATTTACAGCCAAGAGGAAAATGCAAGAAGAAGCTCCTGAGCTAGAGACAAATTGTCACAAAAGCTGTGACAACCACTTGGTCAAACATTGTCTTTAGACGGATATCACTCAAGGAAAAGCCTAATGTCTTGATTGTGGTGCCATTCACTTGATCCTTGACTATCCAAAAAATTCAAACCCATTCATAAAGATCTCAACAAATGTCTCAGGTATCATTCAGCTACCCAGTAGCTCAAAAAACAAAAACGTCGTGCCAGTTCAAGTAGTTACAAGAGCACAAGCTCAAAAGGAAGCTGATGAAAACCTAGAGATAGAGAAAACAAAAATTAATGCGAGACCAGAGATGGATGATGAACCAAAGAGTCTAAAAACCAAGAGCAAACAAAATAGTTGGAAAGCCAGAAAGTAGGGACGAGAATAGAAATCCCTAGCTAAGGAGCTTACCCAAGCTAAAGAGAAGATAGAAAACACGAGGAAAGGGTTGCACCTTCTCTTACGCAAATGTCTCAACCTCCAGAAGAACTATCCATGGAAGAGAAGTCGAGAAGTGCTAGTTTAGGACGATCAATCTTAAAAGAGAAAGTCAACGAACCGTTATATGTCCTCATTAGGAAGAGAATGGGATCTAGGAGGGCCTCTTTATTTGGCAGTTTAGGGAAGTCAAAGCTCTAGTATTAAGAAAGCAATCAAAGGAGAGCTTTTGAATTCAAAGAGGAAAAACGGATAGCTTATTTGAATTCAGATTTTCCCCCAAAATAAAATTTAAAATCTAGCAAACAAACCTATATCAAGTAACATATCTACGGAAAGAGCTTAGCGTGTAGATTATAGATCTATAATCTCCATTCAAATCGAAGATCGTATGTAGTAGTTATGGAATGCCAAAAATCATAAAGTTGTACCTCCCCCCCCTCTTTTTTTTTTTTGGGGGGGGGGGGGGGGGGGGGGGGAAGTGCATCCTTTGACCATTCTTACACCTCTCTTCCACACCCATCATTCTTGCACACATGGCATGCACCTATTCGTCAAAATGTTAATTACCTCCATAATCTCATGGAAAATAAAGAGGCCCTCCTAGACCTTATCCTCTTCCTAATGCTTAAAAGCCTATGACGCACGACTCAAAAACATCCAAACCCAAGAACAAAGGTGGATGGCATATCCATATGAGGAACTAGAAAATCAAAGGCTTGAAATGTTCCAGAAAATGGTTCAAATAGCCCAAGATTTACTAGAACCACCAGTTGAAAAACCTGAGGATGTGATCCTTGTCCCAGTTACACCAGTGTTCCCACCAAACTAGGAATACATAGAGCCAAATTCTACTCACAAGCATGGACCAAAGATCAAGGACTTAGCATTAGAACCAAGGATAGTGTTGAATATCACGGATAGCTCTTTTGAGGTATTTCACCTAGCTATACCTGAGGGTTGTAAAGAAATAGATGGTCTTGATGAACTGTGGAAACAAGTCAAAGAGGCCAATGAAGCAAGTGAGCTAAGAAGACAAGACATCAATAGTGCAACACACAGTATACCTTCACAAACCCAAAAGGTGAGATCAAACTAGAGCCAAATAGTCTTGAGCTTAGCTCATGGAGAAAGAAGCAGGGATCACCCTAGGAAGAGGGAGCTGCAAATCCATCAAACTTAGCTCCTAGACCGAGAATAGTAAGAGGCCTTAAAACTTCTAGTAGAAGCATCAAAGGATTATATGGTTGTTGGGAGTTCTCAATTGACACATATTCCTTCAAAATCTATCGACAAATGCTTGTATGAAGACCATTAAGGACAAACATTTTAGATGATTTCCACAAGTCAAAGTCAAAAGCCGACCAACCCAATAGTGTTCAAGAAATTGCATGTGACCAAGCTCAATTGCATATAGAGATGCAAATGGAAATGAATAACAGCAAGTCCATGATCTTGTATAGGCCCCTACGGATGGTAAGCCTAAAGTCATAGATTTCTCCAAGATGACGTAAAAGGTATGTACAAGTAATGGGTGATTGGATGCCTCTGGTGTGTTCGATCGGGGTAAGAAGCACATCGTCTTTACCCCAGCAATCTCCCACATAAAGGAAAATGTGTCGATAAGTGGTAAGACTATAGGACCTAGCAGTATATACATGAGGTATATGGAGGAATCTCGTCTCAACCTATGTCCGTTGGCTCTCTCAAAGCTGATGCATGTTGCCGTATAGACTCTAGTGGTGTGCGGAAGTGTATATCTCTGCTAGAGCTAGCATGCATACCGTGCAGGTATCCTGTAATGACCTGCACTACTCTATGATGCATGTCATTGTATAGACTCTACTGGTGTGTAGAAGTGTATACCCCTACAAGAGTCGGCATCCATAACATGCAGGTATGGTGTAATGTACTACATTACTCCATGATTCATCATGCTATTGTCATTGCGCGATTGACATCCCCAACTACAAACACTCCCACTAAAACTACTATGTTGTTCTTGATGCTAGGAGATCGTACACAAGATTCTTGAACGTTGACAGAATGTGTGCAAACTTTGCAGCCCTAGCCTCCCCTATGCTATTTGCGTGCACTACATCATCAAGACTACACATCATGTATGGATATTTCATCACAGACACTGGGATGGCTACGTTTTGAAGAAATGAGCGAGTACAACAAGGTTTGGTGTACATCCTCTTTTTACATGCCAGTTTGCTATGTCCACCAAACAATCTTTGACCTCAATTATATGAAGGAAATACATGTACAAATGCTTAGCCTCTCTCCATCATAGTATTCAACATCCATCTTGTACAGTTACAATGAAGACAAAGTTTAAATATAGAAAAGAACTCATCAAGAAGAGCACAAGAAATAGAACATTGTATATGGGTTGATAGATAAATGCCGCCTTTCTTAGTTAATTTTGTCCATACATCATGCAGCCCCCCCAGGGAGCCAAAAGATACATACTCTTTGTTAAAAGACACATCCCTCAAAATATGTCCTTTCCTAACTTATGACTAACTATCGCCTAAAAGTTTATTGAATGACTCTTGACTAACAACTTACTAGCTGCTGCTGACTAACTACTTCCTGATTACATACTAATAATATATAGGCCCTTTCCAACAAGAAATCAGAATGCAGAAGTGTAGAAAGCCTTGGATGCAATCTTCTCTTACTATGATAAAATTCATTAGGGAAAAAATGTCCTCTCCAACTTCAAGGGATAGCTCAACCAATGTAAGAAAGCTATAACAAATGCTTGTAGCTCAAATCATGTTAGTCGTCATACTAACAAATACACCATTTTCTATAACTTTGAGCCCAAGTATTGTATTTTTATCTTGATTAATGAGTGCAATTCTTGTCAAGTCCAAACTTTGTTATTTATTCTATTCATGTGGAGATGTATAATTGGTAGCTCACTTGATTCTCCAATTTTTTCATGTCCTTTATTTTTTCATTTTATTGGAATTTTATATTTATATAGAGGCGTCATTATTCTAGATTTTAGGAATAATCAATGCAATACCTTTTTCTTTCCGTCATGTATATATATTGTATATTTGAGAATAATCCTCCTCCATACACATGATCATGATCACTTGTGTGTCCATGTCATGCGCTCATGCATGGGAGACTCACTCTTGGAGCCTTATGAAAGTTCAACTAAAGGGGGTCCAACTAGAAGACTTTTGTGGTGAGAAAACATTGGTATTTTGGTGGAAATTTTGGCATCCCCTTGCACTCTGCTTTTAAATAAGTGATCAATATAAAAAACTTATCTCACAATCTCAACAACATGCATAATTTTTTTGTGAAATTTTGGAGCTCATGGTGCCGAGATATGATTTTTTTGGTGGACCTCACCTACCCACAATTTCACACAAGGAGTCATCCTAGTCCCTTTCACTCCTTACATGCTTCCATATACACACACCCACTCTCCATCCCTCACTCAAATGTGGAAATTGCATCTTCTCTCTCACCTTTCTTACCATTCCCCTCCCTCCTTACTTTCATAGCTTCAAAACCATGTTTCTACACATATACACACACTCTTATATCTCTCTATACTCACTTGCATCTAACAATTCCTCTTCATCCTTTCCAGAATCATTTAAAATCAACACAAAATCTCAAGTTTAACCTCTACAAATGGGATATTTTCAGCATCAAGTGCCCAATGTGTCTACTTTAATGCAACTTTGTTGACAACCAAAAGCTACAAGGAGGACTAGAGTTACTAACCGCTTCATCCATTGGTGTACATAGGTAAAATTTTCTAATTTTTTATCGCTTTCACACACTCCATGTGATGGCTCATCCCTCTTGAGGACTTACCCATTGTAAATTTCCATATAATGCACCTTGTATGCATAACTCGGTCATTTCTCAAGTTACTAACCTACTAGCACAAACATCCATTGGCATAACCCTAATAGGCACCTTACCTCAAGACATGTACATAGTAAAAACTCTCTCTCTCTCTCTCTCTCTCAATTTAATTTTCATCTACTATAAATAATGCCCTTCTCTTGAGCCCACATCCACGACTCAAGCAAACAAGGGAGACCCGCCATATTTTGAAATTAAAAGAAAATCATGATCTTGGTTTGTTTACTTGTAAAGTAGAATTATCATAGCCCTTAATGAGGGGTCTTCAACCGATAAATAGGCCCCTCTTCTTCCTTGTAAATTATCTCACACATAGCACCCCAATACTGTATATAAGAAGAGAGACTAGAAATAGTCACCATATTGTGAGTTTCATACATTGGTGCACTATATTTTTTGATGCTACACATTGCAAGTGAGAGAGAATGAGTGCCATATCTCAAGATCACTAGTGTACATGCTCTTCCATCATAAAAAAAAGTAAGGGTTGGTGCGTAAAAAGTGTTTAGTGTGTTTTCATTGCCTAAGTCTTGTCCATTGTATGGTGGTAAGAGGTTTTTCACAACCCTAAGACAATGCATGTGAGATGGAAACTGTTAGCATTCACTAAGTGCTGGTCTAGTTTCTTTGCAAGCTCCATGATAGCCTCACAAGAAACATCCTCACTATGCAAGTCATAAACCAAATACAGTAGAGAATCCATTCCTCTCTCTCTCTCTCTCTCTCTCTCTCTCTCTCTCTCTCTCTCTCTTTTCTCTACATCTTTATTGATCCACTTGATGTGTGTGTGTTTGCATAAGATTGCTTGTGTGTGTTTTTTTGTGCCTCTTCTTGGTTGTAATGAACATTTTCTTGTAGCCTCGTTCACATCCCATAACTAGGTGGTGCCTCTTTTCTTGTTTGGGTTTGGCTATGGATTTGTTGTTGTTTTTTGTGCTTGTGGCTACCCCAATCCCAATTGAGTAGCATGAGAGCTATGAGGAGCGTTTAGAGGTTGCTTCTCTTGTTGCCCAACTGGACCGCCTCAATTTTGGTGCCCCCATGAAGGATGGCTTTGTGTATTGCTATTTCCTATTATGTGGATGCTTAGCCTTTAGAATAATCAAGTAGGTTGTATGAATCACAAAATCTTGTATGACCCCATCATCTCTATTGCAAGGAAAAAGGTACACATCATTTTCAGCAATAAGCTACAATTTCAACATGTAATTCAAGGAATTTTAGGTCCTTGTAGGTTAGGCAAAATAACCGCATCAGTGAATCCTTTTATCTTGCCTCTCATTAGGTACAAACTCAATTTGGATGTTTATATTTTTATTCTATTTTAAACATTAGGCTATCATAGACCATGGATAATGTATTAGGAATAGAGATTTGTCCTTTTCACTTTACATCACATATCAAGATAAATGTTGCAACTAGTAGGAAGATCCATTTTCAACAACGGATGGTGTTTATGTTAACGGTGCTCAAAGGGCAGGAAAAATCCTTGCATCACCACAACTTGTCATCTTGCCTCTTATTGACTATCATAGATAATTTAATCTGCATATTTTTATTTTTATTTTGAATATCACAACCTAGCAAACATTGTGTATGTAAATGTTTTTAAGAAATAAAAAGAAAGTGTGCACTTTGCCGCGCGTGTTGAAGGCTGGGAACTTGTCAAAACACCGTGTGCGAGCCACAAATGGCTGCAATCACACAACTAGAAGATCCTAACAAGCTCAAAGTAGCAATGTTGTGTCACTCACTGCTCAATGCTTCCGTCGTGAAGGATCCTGTGTCGTGAGGAAGAAGGAGCCGCCATCGCCGTCATGTTCAGTCGCCTCGCCACAACCGATGCCGCCACAATGCTTGATCTCTCTCTCTCTCTCTCTCTCTCTCTCTCTCTCTCTCTCTCTCTCTCTCTCAAGCATACACACACACACACATACACACGTGTATGAAGGAGAAGGAGACAAAGATGGAGCTAGAGAACTTCTTAGCTTGCACCTCCAAAATGAGGATTTTGGGTCAAATGGACCTTTTATAAGAGTTTGACCCATTCACACATGAGTGCCCACAATGGTTGATTGTCGCAAAACTACTGTAAAAATAAGATAAGTGGTGCACCTCTCATCACCAATCACCTACACACCTATTGGATCAACAAGACCAATCCATGACTCATTCAAATAAATAATAACGCGTCCATCGATGAAGGTGATAGGGTCTCGATAGGGCGTCCGTGAGGGTTAACATGCCCCCCTTCTTGATGTAGATTCCATCCTCGGAAGCTATTGAGCTGAAGCCCGTTCGTTGAGTTGGAAGAGCATCTAAGATTGAATATCCTTAGCCTTCTTGATCACTACAAAATCAACCAAAATTGGCACAGTAATTGCATTCTCATATACAATTAAAAAGCATATGCAGTTATAGGCACACAAATTGATTGGTAATAGAATATTAAACAATTTGTCAGCAGTAAACATTAAACTATAATACAATCAAACTCATAAGCGATTGAAAAGGTAAAAAATTAAACAAGTCTGGGGTCGCTAATTCAATGATCGAAAGGCACTAGAGGTCAACTATTAATACCATGGGAAAGCTTCTCAATTTCCTCTGGTCAATCAAGCTGTTCAATCTCATGAGAGCAAAGTATTTCATGTTCGAGTGCTGACTAGAGGCTATACCTAAAAGACATTCTAGTTAAGCTACAATAAAAGGAATTGCTTATGGAATCATGGCATGAATTATTTCCTTTGTTTGACCCCAAGTTTTTCACATTGATTTCATTTTGATGTGTGTGCTTATTTTGTATGCCTTGGGCTTTTTGCTTTTCAAGGAAAAGCACCCACATTGGGAACCTCTAGGAATCTAGGACCATAGGCCATACATGTGAGTGAAGTACCAAATCAAGCTGGGATTCTCTTCCAGCTTAAGATTTTACATTTGTGGCACTTTTTGTTTTTTTTGTTTTTCATTGCATTTTTATTTTGTAACTTTGGGGGGTCATATGACATTGTTACCCTCCCCAGGCTCATCACACTAGTAAATTCCCTTTATAATACTTAAGCTAAAGGTCAATAAGGACTAAGCTCTCTAGAAAGCCCTAGTACATTGCACACAATGCTACCTAAATTGAATTAAGAACCTGAAGTAACCATTGATTATTAGGAAGACATTCCCCATGGTATTAAGAGAAGATCTCTAACGCCTAAATTGGTCAAACTAGCCTAGTCATACTGTTTGATTCTTAAACCTAGACAAGGGATTGTGACATGAAATTGTATTGAATCTAATGTTTAGCACTAAGCAAATGTGTTGAATATTATGCAACCAATCATAGTTAAAGCAGACAAACATGGATGCTAGAAAAAAGAGGCAATGCTAATGGATAAGAAACACTTGTTTGTGTTGATGATCACGCTCGATTTGAAGAGTGAACAAGACAAGGATTCCATTTAGTTAAGAATCGCAATTACTACAATGCATTCCTATACACACTAGAAAACACAAGGAATACCTCTAGGAGGCACATCAGTTGGAAGATGTACCAACCTTTATTGAACACAATGAACACAACATAAAGAACCCTAACCTAATTATTTGCATCCCTCTAGAGGGTCAAGGGAGCAGGATATTGAATAGATGGACGGGTAGCCGTAGGTCTAAACCCATATCCTCGTTATCGTCGAGAAAAACAAAGTCATCATTTGTGAGACCATATGTGTCATCCGTGTAATCATGTAACTCTTCCTCATCATTAGAGGCACAAATGTTCACTAAGAAGGTTACTAAACGTCTATAGTCATCTTGGTCAAAAGAGTAGGCATGTGAAATCAAAGAGACGCTCTGTACTAAGTAAGGATCAATCATGCTGAATATTATGCTACCAATCACAGTTAAAGTAGACAAACATGGATGCTAGAAAAAAGAGGCAATGCTAATGGACAAGGAACACCTATTTTTGTTGATGATTCAATTTGAAGAGTGAACGAGACAAGGATTCCATTGAGTTCAAAATCTCAATTACTGCAATGCATTCCTGTACACACTAGGAAACACAATGAATACCTTTAGGAGGCACATCAGTGGGAAGAGGTACCAACCTTTATTGAACACAATGAACACAACATAAAGAACCCTAACCTAATCATGTGCACCCCCTTAGAGGGTCAAAAGAATAGGATATTGAATAGATGGACGGGTAGCCCTAGGTCTAAACCCCCCCTTGTCATCGTCGAGAAATACAAAGTCATCATATGTGAGACCATACATGCTATCCGTGTAATCATGTAACTCTTCCTCATCATTAGAGGCACAATTGTTCACTAAGAAGGTTACTAAACATCTATAGTTATCTTGGTCAAAAGGGTAGGCTTGTGCAATTGCAAAGACGCTCTGGTACTAAGTAAGCATCAGCTGTGGTCAAGAGGCATATCAGCCATTCTAATTCCTCAAAATTCTTCTCACACGCTAGCGTATCTACCAATTCCCATTCATAGGCAAGCACCGGGTAGACTATGTGAAACACTTGTGAAAAGTAAAGAGGGTACCTCTCACTCAAGGAAGGAGTGGATGACTCTAGCGTACTAGCCATATCTATACACATAGACAAATTTTGGTTAGAGTGCAAGTATTATAAGGGTGATGTCAAAAGGTCGTGTCCTTGTGCATAATGTGTTATTATAAATTTGTAGGTTTCCAGATTTTTGTTTGGTGGCTCTTGCTCTTTTAATTTTTTATTTTTGTTTTCTTGAGTAGAGGGCTATTATATATACATTCCCTAAGATTGGGAGATTGAGAGGCCAGAAAGGAAGGTTAAGAGGGGAACAAGTGAATGATGGAGGTCAGCAAACACTCCCCCCTTCCTTGGGTAGATCATACCTTTTGGAATGATGTCGTCACCTTTTGAAACCAATTGTTCCAAGTTGTTATGGGTGAAAACTTTGACCAATAGTTTTTGATCGCCCTAGGCATTTCATCTAGTTGTAAGGGTGGTAAGGTACTCTCCCATGATTTTACTTGCAACGTTGTTGTAGGTGGTGAACTTACAAGGGAAGGTGGAAATTCTTTCTTCTTTGTATGAATATTTACAATGGTAGGTGGAGGTTGTGTCGAAGCTTGTATTTTTTTATATGAACTACATCAAGAGCAAGAGGCTTCATTTGTTTTTTCTATGTTTGAGCTTAGCGAAACAAGCCTTTCTTGCTTGGGTACCCAAACTAGCCCCGGATCAGGTGTATAGTGTTATGTGATCTTTCCCTTCCCACGATCTTCAATCCGATTTATCGTATAGGATTTGACTCACATGGGCCAGGTGACAGGTAAGAACACAATTTATGTTTTGGTAGCCTTGGGCTTCTAATATTTGTTTAGGAATCCAACGCAACGTTTACTTACATTTTTGGGAGTGAGTGGGGCGTCTCTTACAAGGCTCTTGCTTTTTAGCATCAACAATGGTCGCTAAAGAAGCTTTAGGGAGCCATTTGTATGTTTTCTTAGTTATATTGCAATAGGTCTTGTGTGTCTCATTTTTTGTTTCAACTACAAAAGTTGAATGGGCTATAGTTACAGATGGTTCAACCTCGTGGGCATGCACTAATTTGGGTTGTATTTTCTCAGGGAGATGATACCTCAGGGACTATCACTTGAGCGGCAGGACTAAGAGGTGGTTTCTGTGTTGTGACACTCCCAGTCCCCCAATCAATAGTGTATTTGTTCTCTATCATCCACATGCATCCTAGGTTTATATTGCCATCCATAGTTCCAGCAAGCATGACCAAAAAGTCTTGAGCCAAAACCCCGTTGTCATAACTGACATGCCAGATTCCAAAAACCGTAGTTTTTTTCTTGTTGACACCCTTGACTTGGATAGTACTCTCAGATAGAGATGGATTTCCTAATTGACACCACACTCCATATGATAACAAATTATATTTAGCACATGTGTCCAATAAGGCGTTATATAGCACTTTCCCATAGGTGCTATTTAACACAATAGGGTATCGTAGAGGTGTGTCAGAGTCCAACCAATCACCCTCTATTTCAATGTAAAATGCATGTGTTACTCCAAGGTAGGCCTCTTGTTGGCGTCTTATATGTTGTTGTCGCTCCTTAGCCTCAATTGAGCTTGTATCTTCTTCAATTCTGATTGTGCCTCAGTTGCCTTTTTTTGATGGATGGCACATATAGCTCCTCTTGGCTTAAAGGATCATAGTATCTTTTAAATTTACTCCCATCGAGCCAACGGTTTCAACTCCATCACGAGTTTTCACACGAATGGTACCTTGTGGGGTGATTTCGCATACTCGCTATGGTCCTTTTACTTCATATTTTACCTTTTTCTTTCTGTTACACACTCCATACATAAGGAATTTATCCCCAACCTTGATATCCTTGTTCTTTAGATGACGGTCAAACCATTTCTTTCTCCCATCTTTCTCCACAAGTGCATTTTGCACAGCCAATCGCCTTTCTTCATTTAGCCTCTCAAGGATATATAAGCGCTCAACTAAAGGGTTACCATCCCAACCTTCTTGTGAAGCTACCCGTAAACTAGTAATTACAAACTCCCATGGCATAACTACTTCTTGGCCATATACCATCTTGAATGGTGTACAATAATAGCCACTTTGTAAGCAGTACGATAAGCCCATAGAGCTCATATCAGCTTCAAATCCCAATATGTACAATGAGCTTCCACTGTTTTGGTCAAGATAGAAATTAAGGTCTTGTTAATGCTCTTAGCTTGGCCATTTTCTTGTGGGTAATATGGTGTAGACTTATGGTGGACTATCATGAAGTTTGTCGTGAGTTTTTTTATCAACCCATTTATAAAATGAGTACCATTTTCACTCACAATTTCAAAGGGACAACCAAATTGTGTAATAATGTTCTCAAAGAGAAACTTGGCAATTGACCTTGCATCAGCCTTGCGTGTTGCCCTGGCGTCCGTCCACTTTGTCACATAGTCAGTGGCAACAATAATATATTGAGATTGAGTGTTACGAGCTGTCAAACTAATTAGGCCTACAAAGTCTAAATCCCATTTTTCAAATGGTTGAGTCACTTTAATAGGATGTAAGGGCATATTATCTTTTCGTTGTCTGATATTGTAACATTGGCATTCATCACACCCTTTTGCAAAAAGTGATGCATCTTTGAATAAGGTAGGCCACCAATAGCCTGATTGCAACACCTTTCTAGCAGTTGGTTCCCCTGAGAAATGTCCTCCGGCTATACTCATGTGGGCTTCTTGCAGTATGTATAAATACTCATCCTCACGAGCACAACGCCTAAGAATATCATCCTTCCCTAGCTTGTAGAGAGTTCCTGCAATTAGAGAATAAGGTTCACATTCCTTTAATAGTTTTCGAGATATATCCTTACGAATCTCTTTGGGTGAAAAACCATTAAACTAAAAATTTCAAAATCTCCTCACTCCATTCAGGCACGGTCTCGACTAGGAATAGGGAAGTATTGGGAAATTCATCATTGATTCTAGTAGGGGCTTCATTGTTGGGTATGTGAGACAAATGATCCGCCATGACATGTCTTTTACTAGGTCTCACCACAATGGTAAAATCAAATTCTAGAAGAATTAATAGCCATCATGTAATTCTTTCTATGGAACAAGGTTTATTTACTAGATACAACAATGCTTGATGATCCACATAGAAAACAAACTTGTTGGCAAGAAGGTAGTAGCAAAATTTCTTCACTGTGTAAATCATAGCTAAACCTTCCCGCTATGTAGTGGTGTAGTTCCTCTCAGCATCATTTAATTGACGACTTGCAAAGCTAATGGGGTAGTCCAATTTATGTTCTCCTGGTTGAGCTAGAACACATCCAATAGAAAAGTTTGATGCATCAATATGCACATGGAAAATTACATTCCAATCGGGCACTCATAAAATGGGAGCACTTGTCAAGGCCTTTTTAAATAACTAATAGGCATGGTCACACTCCGCGGTCCAGTGGAACTCGAGAAGAAGTTTGTACAATGGGCGAGCTATCTTGGTAAAGTTTAAAATAAACCGCTGGTAATAACCAGCATGGCCCATGAACCTTTGAACTCCTTTATAGTGTGTAAGTGGTGGAAAATCATCAAAAGCTTTAATTTTGCTGTCATCTATGGAAATACCATTTTTGGACACTATATGCCCTAAAATGACTCCATGTTTAACTCAAAATTGGAATTTGGAAGGGTTTAATGAGATGCAATACAATCTGCACTTTTCAAACACTTTTATAAACATGATATATGTTCTTTCCAAGAAGAATAAACACAAAGGTTGTAATGAAATTGGCCTATTTAATTTGAGAGTAGCGGAAATTAATGAGTGTACTTTTGAGAAATGACTTTGTGAGTATAGCGGGTGAACATAATTGAAGATAGCAACATAATCATAGCAATTAGTTAACTTGGCATGAACAATACTTTTGCAAGAGAGAAAATTTAGAGAACATGACAACAGTTGAGGACCGGATATATGTGGAGCCGGTCCCCCCTCCAATAGGCATTTGTATTATGATTTCTCCCATTAAGAGAGACTTGTTACAATACAATCTTTGTGTTCCTTGTGACCTAGGTGATGCAATGAAGATGGAAAGCTTCATGCATCACAAACATACCATAAAATTGAAGAAATCTTTAACTATCCCAAGCCTCAGTCCCAAGACCTCAAACACCTTCGAAGGTGGAGAGAGCTAGCAGGGAATGAGGGTAGGGAAGAGGAAGAAGAAACATTTCGTAGGAGAAAGAATTAGTTCCTCACTTATCATAACTTTTGTTGCTAGCATACATAATAGCATAGTAATGAAGAAGAAGGAGATGGAAATCTTAAGCATTGAAGCATGGATCTTGGTTGGATTTGCACTCCATATCCAAGAGTGTTGGTGTAGGCTCTCAACCTCTACTTGCTTGGAGAAGGAGAGGGAGCTCTTGCACTTTGCATAGCACACAATGAGAGTGTTTGTGAGTGTGTGTGGGTGAGTATACCCCCTAAGCAATCCCCTAGCTTGCTTGGGTTGACCCCCCCTTGTAGCTCATGCTTGAAGCTCATTGGACCCCTCCAGGCCTAGCCAATCACAAGCAGGAGGCATTACAAGCAGCAAGGGTAGCCTTGAGACAAGTGTCCCCCTTTCCCTTTTGAGAGAGAGGGCTAGATAAATGCTAAATTAATTAATTAAATCTCCTAAATTATTATTGGACCCCTTGGGTGGCCAACCAATAGGCTTCAGGCACACCATGAGGGCAACATGAGGAGTAACTTGACAAGTATCCCTTTAGCTTTCTTTGTACCATGCATGCCTTGTGTGAGTGTGTGGGTGTTCTCTCTCATCCCCCCTCATGTAGGGCTCGCCCCCTCCTTGTAGGGATTGAATCTTTGACTTTTTGACACCTCAAGCCCCTCATTCAGAGGCCCAATTCCCTCCACAAGCTTGGCTCATAAGCACTTTAAGCTTGGGCTGGGTTCTCACCTCAAGTGCAACCCTAGCATCTCAAGCATGTCAAGCACCTCAAGCATCTCAATAATTAAGCACCTCAAGCATCTCAAGCACCTCAAGCACCTTAGTCATCAAGCATGAAAAGCAGGACAAGCACCTCGAGCTGGGTCGCGTTCTCGCGCCTCAAGCTTTACCTAAGGTCAAAGGCCTTTTACACACATTATTGGAGGTCTTCAATGAACCTAACCCTAAGGTCTTATGCTCCATTTGTTAGCCTTGCTCTTTGATAGACCATCTCTCATTTGGGCCCCTTTACCATTGGCCCCGTGTTGAGATAGATCTACAAGCACATGTCTATATCTTAACACTTGTTCCCGTTTATTCTCCCACATTAAGTGATCAATTTAATATGAGAAAATCATTTGGGTTGGTTAGATATTAGATATTCGATTTTATGACATTACCTCTCTGTTGAAATCATAGTCGTCCTCGACTATGAGGTAGAAGAGATAAAGCCTTAGTCATTAGTCAATTTTACTTAGCGCTAGAAAATCCCTTTTTACCCTACGACATCTTTCCAAGATGGATGACTAATCCATTTGGTGCTTGGGAGACATCGCTGCCGCAAGCATGTCTGCTCTTTAGTCCATTTCATTCTCCCAAAGTAGAGTGACAAATTCTACTTGGTGTTTGAGAGACGTCGTCATCACAAACATGATTCTAAGTATGCATACTAGTTAAATTTGTGCACAATTAAAAATAGGATCGACTAGTCTTATAAGACAAAAACATGAGTCATTTAAAAGAAATTTGTACATTTGCTTACTCTAATGTAGCATTGTAAGCATTGACAAGGTTCATAGTATCCTTAAGTTGTATTCCTTGCATCCATCTAGCATCTTCAAAAGGATAATTTTTGAACTTAATAAGATACCGTCGGATAATCTTACCATGTCGTAGTACCTTGTCTTCATGCCGAAGAACAACGTCGGGTTGTAACACCTCTTCTTGGTTTTCAACTTCGGGAGGGTCTTCAATAATTGGTTCAGTTGGTGGCTCTCCTTTGTAGGGCTTAAGTAGGCTTACATGAAAGGCATTGTGTATGAGCCAGTGGTTGGGCAACTTGAGTTGATAAGCTGTCTCATTGATGGGCTTCAAGATTTGGAAAGGACCATAGTATCTTTTTGCTAGTTTAGCATAATACTTTTGATGGCCCGTAGGATTTTTTCCCGTTGTTTGCCTTAATCGAGCCTTAGGAAACTTGAGTAAGACCCAATCATTTTCTTTGAACATTAAGGATCTTTTGTGCTTATCAGCAGCAGCTTTTTGCCTTTGTTGAGAGATGGATATAGCCTCCTTAATCTTTTGAAAAGATTCTTGTAGGTCACGGCTATATTCATCGGCGGCGAAGATCTTCCCATGTACTTTGAGTAGCAAGGGACTTTTAGGTCTTCCCTCAATGATCTCAAAAGGTGCTTTTTTCGTAGAAGTATGTACAGTATTATTGTAGGCATACTCTACAAGAGGTACGTACTTTTCCCATTGTGAGCGTTGATCTACTTCGGTAACATAAGTCTTGAGTAGATCGAGTATCGTAAGATTGGCTATCTCACTTTGGCCATCCGTTTGTGGGTGATAGGCCGAAGAGAAATTCAATCTTGTTCCTAGATTTTCAAAGAGACCTTTCTAGAAATTACTGGTCATTCTAGGATCTCTATCTGATACGATGGATGTGGGTAATCCATGGTGCTTGAAAATCTGAGATATGAAGAGAGTTGCCATTTGATGTGCCTTAGTAGTCTTTTTGACAGGAATAAAATGTGCTTGCTTGCTAAACCTGTCAACTATTGTCCATATTCCTGTATTCCCATGGATAGACTTGGGTAATCCAAATATGAAATCCATGGATATACTCTCCCATGGTGAGTTTGGGATAGGCAATGGCTGGAGTAATCCAGGTTGCTTCCCTCTATAATACTTGTCTTTTGGCATACTACACATTTTGAAACATACTCTTGTATGTCCACTTTCATGGTAGGCCAATAGAAGTACGTCTCTACTCCTCGGAGAGTAGGTTGAATACCTCTATGCCCCGCATATGGAGGAGCATGGGTGTTGAGCCAGCAGAGGATCACACTCACATTTTTGCTCACACTCATCATTTTGTAACCATTGATTGTAATAAATGTCTTTCCGACATTAATTTTGATTTGAGCCATTCATTAAGTAACGGGACTCAATTGAGTTTCCAGCTTGTAATCCCGACGTAATTTCACTTGCTGATGTAATTAGTTAGAGATGTTCTCACCTCCAAGGCTGAGGTACATAAGCCAAAGTTTTTGTAACTGAAAAAGGGGGGCAGATTATTAATCAAAGTGAGTTTTTGAGCGCCGTGACTGTGTCTGAGAGAGAGAGAGAGAGAGAGAGAGAGAGAGAGATAGATAGATAGATAGTTCTATTATCGTCCTGGGAGGTCAAATATGACCTATGGGACCAAATGAACATGTCACGTGGTGTGAGTGGAGTTCATAAGTGACTCTCGATGCTCAAAAATGGTTGAAATGAGCGTCGCAATAGAGAGTCCACATCGTGGTTGGGAGAGGAAGGTATGTAGGGAGAGCTCATGGCTGAATATATGGGGAAAAGAGGACCTAATGTGGTCAAAAGCTGAGCACTCAAGTAGTGTGTGATACTCACTCTCTCGCACTTGACGAGGGCTTAAGGTGCAAAGTCGATGACACTCCTCGCCAGTGCCCCAACGTCCTGTCTCGCAGCGTAGAGAATGGGAGCTAAGACGAATGGAGGCAATGGTGCGGATCGCACTCAACGGGATGGGCTCAAGGATGTAGGAATGGGTTCGGTTACCTCGTTCCGAGAAGAAGAGAGATTTGTAGTTTGGGGCAACGTGTGTGGTGTAATGGCTGAAGCGAGAACCTCCAGATTTCTCCCAAGCCATGATACATTGGCGTTGTAAGAAGGCCTCATTAACTTGGGAGTCGATCGACGCATCCTTGACCAAGTGACATGCATCCCATCTTCCAAACCATTTCTTGATATCAAGCATCCACCCCGAACTTAGTATTTTGCTCTTGCATGTCTTTTGAACCTTTTGACTTGCTTCATATGCGATTCTAGGAAGTCGATGCAAAGGGCTACGTTGTGTCTTATGCATGTACTCCACAACCCTTTCCATGCCCAAGACCTCAATGGGAAGCGATCCGGACTCAAGAAGTAAGAGCATGTAGGGTGTTTGTGTCTTGACTTGGAGAAAGTTGGTGAGAAAACGCTTTTGGACATTCTCAAACTCTTTCCAAGTAGACTTCCCGATGCTTCCACCCCACACCTCCACTCCATAAAGAAGCACCGGTGTCACCAATGTGTCAAAGAGGTACTTTTTGAGAGCCCAACACTTGATCTCTCCTGCATTGCACATGTTCTCAAATGCATAATAAGCCCTCTTTCCGGCTTCCAAGCGACGCATTGCACAATCCTTCCATTTATGATTGGATGGAACCTCAAGGCCAAGGTACTTGAAGTGATCTACCACTTCAAGTTTCTCATTGTTGTATACAATGCATGGATTTTCGTCATTGAGGGTCTTTACAAGCATAACCTTGGTTTTGGATCCATTCACGATCAGCCCGCTATGTAGGCAAAAGCGTTCCAAGACACTCATAAGCTTTTGTGCATCTTCTAAGGTATGTGCCAAGAGCACTACATCATCGGCATAAAGCAAAAGCATGATCACCGCATTTCCAATCTTAACCTCTTCTATGCCTTCTTGCTGCATAAAATCAAGAACCATGTATTCCAATTCATCAATGAGTAGCCCAAAGAGGGTTGGGGAAAGTGGGCATCCTTGTTTGACACCAATAGTGCTTGCAAAAAATTCTGAAATTCCATCTCCCATACGTAATCGACATATCACTTTTTGGTAGATGCGAAAGACTGCATGCATAAATTCTCTCGGCACTTGAAGGCTTTGCATACGTCTCCAAAGATTTCCTCGCGGTACCATGTCAAAAGCTTTCTTGAAATCCACAAAGCAACAATACAACTTTTTTCCTTTCAATCGAGACGCTTCCATAAGAACTCGAAGAGTGACAAGGTGATCAATAGTGCTATGATGCTTTCGAAAACCTGCTTGGCCAAGCGCACGTTTGCCATTCTTTTCAGCCCATTCACTTATCTTCATCTCCATGATACATCCAAATAACTTTGCCATCAAAGAACCAACCATTATAGTGCGATAGTTGTTCACATTGTTTACATCTCCTCCTTTGTGCAAAGGTTTGATCCAATTTGCACTCCAATCATGAGGCATGCCATATTGAAGTGCAAGGTTAAACATATCGCATATCCAATATCGTGTTTTCTTGCTTGTCCATTTAATCATTTCAGCCTTGACACCTTGAAGGTCACCTGCCTTGCGAGTAGCAAGTTTCTCAAGCGCGCGGCATACATCTTCAATGGTAAAGAAGGGAGACATAAATGGAAGGGAGCTACAACCCTCCATCTTATCAACATTGGGTTGCTCATAGAGGTTCTTACAATGCATATACATATCCTCAAGAGTCAAGTCACCAAAGCTCTCAACGCGCTTGCCTTTTAGATTTTGCCAAAACTTGCCACATGCATGTGCTTTCTCTTGTGCTAAAAGAAGTTGTTTTTCGACTTCCCACCTTCTCCTCTTCTTTTGAACAAGTGCTTTGTATGTGTGTGAACATTCCAAGTAAACTTCCTTGTCTTTGATTGCATCCAATCTTAGCAAGTGTTTTCGGGCTTGACTACATTCCATGTCAAACCATTTCTTCTTGGTGCTACCCTTCTTAGACCTTTTGCAAGACATGTGTTTCGCCGAAAAGCATTCCTTCGCACAAGAGAAAATTACTTCTTTGAAAACTTTCCACTTGCATTCTAATGTTGGGCTCCCTTGATGCTCTATCATGATTAACATTTGGTCCACCATATCAGCATATATAAGTGCTCGTTTGAAGTCTACACGTAGGTACAAATGATTCACATCATGATTGGAGGCTACATGCTCGGGCCGTTTACCACACTTGAGGTCAATACATAACATCCTATGATCCGATTCCGGATTCCATTCACCAAGTGTAAAGCTTTGTATGCATTCTAGAGTGGCTTCTGAGAACAACATATAGTCAATCACGCTAGCACCATTGTGCTTTCTACATGTAAAGTCATTGGTGCCTTGCCATAGAGATACACCATTTGCAATGAGCATTCCGGTACTATTGCACATATGTAGAAGTGACTTTCCATAGTGATCCACTTCTTTTGCATCATTAGAACTTCGATTATACATGTATGAGTCATCCACTCTTCTTGATACATGCGGCATGTCGACTTGTTGTGTGTCGTGTTGTAACATATTTGTGCGAGCATTCATGTCTCCAAAAACAATGACTTCACCTCGATCCTTGTAATAAGCAATGTCTTCCTCTAGTTCAACAAAGGGCTGATCTCTATCCATATTCAAGCGAGCATAAAAGTTGGAGTCATAGTGAGGAATGTAGCAGCCGGCCACAAACATGACTTGACCATTTGGTGGGCTGATTTTCAGCCATAAGTAGCGTTTATACTTATCTTCTTTGACAATGGAAACATCTTTCAAACCCTTTTTGGTCATACATGCTATGCCTCCTTGGCCTCTTCGTTGCTTTGCATTTTTGGCCCACATCAAAGAATGTACATCGTATTTGTCAAATCCAAGAATTCGTTGCGCATCATGCTCCCATGTTTCGACAAGAAGTATCACATCGGAGTCATTGGTAAGCTCATCAATGCCAATTCCCGCATTCCATGGATACCCGTTACAATTCCAAAAGCTTATTCGCAAGCGTGAGTTGGTCTCATAGATCATGTGTCCCTATTTGTTGGGTGGACTTGCATCCTCCTCAAGTGCCTTTTCTTCTTGAGATGATACCTTAACCTTCTTGCTTCTTTCCTCGTATGCTTTGCGACGTACATTTTGTTGCATAAGAGTGCGATCCTCATATACATTACAACCCGTTCCTTTGAGGTAGATCCAACCATTGTCAAGGATGATCTTTCTCTTTACCTCATCAGCCATGGTACATACAATAGGTCTTTCTCCCGAGCGAGGGACTCCTTGTTTTCCAACTCGATGTGCACCATAAGCCATGATTCCTGACATGCCAAAGTGTGTAGCAAAAAACTCTTCAATAGCAACCGCAAGAGATTGGGGTGTTTCCATGCTTTCCTCCTTGATTCCACGAATGACGATGTTCTTTGAGCGTTTTTGTCGTTCTTGCAATTCTTGAGTGTCCACATTCTCTACATTCTTTGCTTGGACAACGGCTTGCGTGATAGGAGATGTAGAAACCACATTATCCTTACATATATCAGCCCATGATTTGGATGCATTTCTCATCTCACATACATCATGTCGTATTGTATCTATCGTTTCCTCTTTCAATACATGATCACTCTCAACTTTGCTCAAGCGCTCTTTCACTACATTCATGTCCACAAGAGAGCGTTTACATTCTTGAACCTCATTCTCAAGATGCATCAAGCGCGTTGTTTGCATTTCAAGAACCTTCTTGAGGTGCTCATTCTCCACAACGAGAACTCTTAAAGTACCATTCTCCATTGCAAGTGCGCGCAACTCTTCACCTTGCTTGTTGACGGTTTCTTGTAACGAGATCAAGTAAGCCATGATCATTGCTTCCGTTGTTGTAGACGATGTGGTTGGATTAGCATCCAAATTCCTTGGAGATTTTGCATCATTCTCCATGGCGAGTGTGGCTTTTCCACCCTTGCGAGTTTTGTCTGACATTGCCTTCAAGTCGGCAACAAAAACGCAAAGTTTTGACAGTTTTTTCAGTTCTGAGATGCTGTTACAGCAAAGCCTTCCATTACACAGAAAAATTCTGTCTTTACATCAATGCGTAGAGGGCTTCGTGCTCTTCGATTGAGGCTGTAGATCACCTAAATCGGAGTTCGGATGAGCAAGTTATGGTCAAAAGAGAGAGAGAGAGAGAGAGAGAGAGAGAGAGAGAGAGAGAGAGAGAGAGAGAGAGATAGATAGATAGATAGATAGATTTTATTATCGTCCTTGGAGGTCAAATATGACCTATGGGACCAAAGTTACATGTGATGTAGTATGTGTATGGCTGATGAGTGACTCTCGATGCTCCAAAATTGTAGTGATGAGAGTCGCAATGGAGAGCCCACACTTTGGCTGGGAGAGGAAAGTGTGTAGGTCTAAGTTATGGCTGAAAATGTGAGAGAAGCAAGTTCGGATGTGATCAAAAGCTGAGCACTCTAGTAGTGTGTGGTACTCAGACTCTCGAACTTGCAGTGAGCATAATGTGCACAATCGATTTGACTCTTCTCCATTGCCCCAACGCCCTATCTCGCATCGAAGGAAATGGGAGCTAAGCCGAATTGCTGCGATAGTGCGTATCGCGGACAAGGGAATAGGCTCAAGCATGTAAGTGTGAGTACGGTTTCCTCTCTCAACGAAGAACATGGTTTTGTAGTTGGGGGTAATATAGGTGGTGTAATGTATGAAGCGTGACCCACCGGATTTCTCCCAAGCCGTAATACATTGGCGTTGTAGAAAAGCTTCATTCACTTGAGAGTCAATTGAAGCATCATGTAGCAAGTGTAATGCATCCCATCTCCCAAACCACTTCTTTATGTCTTGCATCCATCCCGTGCTCAAGATCTTGCTTTTATGTGTCTTTTGAACTTTTTTGCTTGCTTCCCATGCAATTGTAGGAAGTCGATGTGAGGGGTTTTGACGCATCTTTATCATGTACTCCACAACCCTTTCCATGCCCATAACCTCAATTGGAAGAGATCCCGACTCAAGAAGTAAGAGCATATATGGTGTTTGTGTCTTAACTTGGAGAAAGTTTGTAAGAAAACGCTTTTGGACATTCTCAAACTCTTTCCAAGTAGACTTTGAGATGCTCCCGCCCCACACTTCAACTCCATAAAGAAGAACCGGTGTCACCAATGCATCAAAAAGATACTTCTTGAGAACCCAACACTTGATGTTTCCCGCATTACACATGTTCTCAAATGCATAATATGCTCTCTTTCCCGCTTCCAAACGACGCAAAGCACATTCATGCCACTTGTGATTGGATGGAACCTCAAGGCCAAGGTACTTAAAGCTCTCAACAACTTCAAGTGTCTCATTGTTGTACACAATGCATGGCTTCTCCTTATGGTTGGTTTTCACAAGCATAACCTTTGTTTTGGATTCATTTACAATCAGCCCACTATGCAAGCAAAAGTTCTCAAGGACAACCATAAGCTTTTGTGCATCTTCTAAAGTGTGTGCTAGAAGCACTACATCATCCGCATACAACAAAAGCATGATTACCGCATTGCAAATAGTGACCTCTTCAATGCCTTCTTCTTGCATAAAGTCAAGTACCATTCTTGCATAGAGAGAGAGAGAGAGAGAGAGAGAGAGAGAGAGAGTCTTATCTGCTTGCTACGCGAGCTACGGAGCCGCCATTGGAGAAGCGACACCGCCATTGTCTTAGCAACGGCGAGAGCTACGCATAGATACCAAGAGTGCGTGCTATTGGCTTCTATGTGTGATAAGTTCCTACGAGCTTCAGTGTGAGTTTTCTTCCAACTCGTGTGTCGGAATGGAGCGTGCAGCATATCTATAGAACCACAACGAGTAGAGCTACACATTAGTACCATCGGGGTCAAGTTTCGATCACCTGTATTTTTCGGCCTGTCTTCATACGCGTTTACCGCACGGAGTGGTTATAGGTTGATTTTGCAGTTCAAGTCTTTAGGGTGTTGTTCTTACCTAGTGTATAGACTTCCCCTTCAGTTTGAGATCGATTCAATGATTCTTGATCCTGTTTCGTATAGCATTCGTTCGTAGTACGGATTTCAGTCACTTGCGTATTTTAGAACTTAGATTTGATTTCCTTAGTAGTGATTGTCATTAGAAGGTCGAGTAGGTGATTTGACACCCACCTAGTTGTTTCCATGCGCCTACGGGTCAAGCTCCGTCCTCGTCTGAAAAATTCTGTTGTTGGTTGAGTTCTCGCTATTTAGCTTCCGCTAGCGACGTAACCGCCTTAACATTTGGTGCCGCTGCCGGGGACGAGAGCCCTAACTACTTTGTATACTTTAGTTAGAAAAGATCTAGGAGTGGTGGACTCCGAAGATCTCGAGAGATACTAGGAAGTGGGGTATTCCTGGGTCTTCCGTGTTGACAGTATTTTTAGTTTAGCTTAGATTTGTTTGTTGTTTTGTTGGTGTTGAGTAGTTGTTGATAGAAGAAGAATTT
Source organism: Adiantum capillus-veneris (assembly GCF_014529385.1). Taxonomy (NCBI): domain Eukaryota; kingdom Viridiplantae; phylum Streptophyta; class Polypodiopsida; order Polypodiales; family Pteridaceae; genus Adiantum; species Adiantum capillus-veneris. Next base: position 3,963,601 of record NC_140943.1, read on the forward strand.
GCTAGTCCGTGAGTGACAGTGGATCTCTTTAAAATCACAATTACCAAACCCATTTTATGATTAGGAATAGCTTAGGTAGGACTTCATTTGATCCTGATCTGGAGCTAGTAATCATTGGAGTATTTGCTTGATATGGTTGATTGCATGATAGATCACTAAACCGTCGAGTTAGTAGTGAAACTTGCAATAAACAAAAGTTAGAGAAATTTTCTGTGTATCTGGGAGCTGCTGAGCACTTGAGAAAGCTTTAGGAAGGATTCTGTGCCAAAAAATTCGAAATCTGCAACTTTAGACATCATACGCGTATGATGTCTAAATGACCAAACAGAGACCAAAACAGAAATTTTGACTTTACTAGAGTGTTCAAAAGGGGGGTTATACCCTAATTTCAACTTAAAACAAGAGCATTAACACTCAAAGAAACCCAAAAAGACAAGCCGGAGTCCAAGAAACGCAAAGAATAGGAAATTTTGGATTCAGATCTTGTTTTTACATTCAAACCTGACAAAAACACTTGAAACTCAATTATAAACATTGGAGAAGGCTGAAAACCAAGAATAGTCAAAATCTGGGATAAAAGACATCATACGCGTATAATGTCTTTTAGCACATCCACTGCTTATTTTTGATATCTGACCTGACAAGATTGTTACAAACATTGTAGAAAGCATAAATATCAAGTCTTGACCCAAATTGATGAAAAAAACATAATACGCGTATGATGTCTTTGACCTAATTTTGGACATATTTTGATACTTTGCCAACACAGATCCATTGTAATAGCTGTCTAGAGGTTATATTTCAAGTTTCATCCCATTTGGATCACAATTGACCCAAAACAAGTCAAAAGCGGAAAATTGCCAAGAAAAGCCTAAATTAGCCATAACTTGCTCAAACAGAGTTCAAACTAAATTTTGTGAGTGGACAGAGCATAAGGGGGCTACTGAGAGTGGCATAACCAAAATAGTCCAAATCTGTGAAAAAAGACATCATACGCGTATAATGTCTTTTTCAGCATAACTGCAACAAAATTCTCACTTGATGAAACAGAAGTTGTCAAACTGACAAGATTAAACAATTGACCAAGTATCAATCAGTTTGGATCAATTCTGACCACAAAAACTTGGGAAAACAAATTGCCGAGACAGAAAAGTTAAAGTCCTTTAGGGGAATTGATGAATTTGAGATCGGGCAGGAATCTCCAGAATAACCAACCAAAACAAGCGGAACAAGCAAGTGTCATATTAACCGAGGGAAGTGTAAACCAAAGTTGGGTGCAACCATTAGAGACGATCTTTGAAGGAAGTATTTCTGATACTTCTTCGGAGAGATCTTACGAGATTTTCACCGAACACTTGGAACACTTGAACCTGAACAACAGAGAAAATATGGCAACAGGATCATCAAACCCTTCCTCCACAATGAAGCTATTTTTCATAAAATATCAGTACGACAATGAGCAAGGTGCCAAGATCTACAAAGATGGAATGGACCGCTATTGTGTAAAGATAGAAGATAGACCTAGTGAGTTCAAGGACTTAGTGCTTGTGAGCTATAGCGGAGATAGATATCTAGATGACGAGGGTACCATGTACTTGGTAGTCCTAAACCCTAACATTGTGGACAAGTGGGGATTGATGGGCACCAAAGCCAAAGTAGATGAAGAACTCGAGGAGAAAGCACCAATAATGAACTTCCCTGATGCAAGGTTAAGAAAAGACAATGAAACTACAAGGATCAACACTGATAACATCTATGTGGGGCTATACAAATATAATAATGGGGAGCAAGATCTCTATTATAGATGTGAAGAACCCTACACCAGAGAGTTGACAGACCAAAAAAGACTTTATATCTTTACCTACACAGAGGGATCGGAAGTGAAAATTGCCGCTTACGACAAGTATGGGAGGCAATACTCAACAATGGGCAAGAAAGAATTAGAAGGATATACATACTTTGGGGGACCACTACATCAGTATTATGATACTTCTAGCTCACAAAGACCAGCACCAACAAATGGAGTGCAAAACCCAATGACGACAGGAGGACAAAGAACTCAGGCTGCTGACTCTTTCAGTCAACCTCAGTACTCGAAGGCCGGACCAATGGGATCATTACATTCCAGAGAGTCAATGGATACGAATCGAGGTAGTGCAGTTCCAATCCCCACGTATACCACTCCAGGTCCAAGGTTTGAAGCGGAACCATCACATTTACCTCCTAGTAGTAGACTCAGGGTAGGGGAACCGACAAGGGTAACCCATGAAGTCCATGATGCTAGAGAAAGCTTTAGCCGGGACACAGGAGCAATGAGATTGGTAGCAAACCATAGACGTATGAGACCATCTCAAGTAGCCAAGTGTATGCCAAAGAAGTATGGTGGTTCAGGAGATCCGTATGCACATGTGTCACTCTTTAAGCAAGTCTTAAGAGCTGAGCAGATAACAAATTTCCATACACAATACGAGGGATTTGGTCTTACTCTAGAAGGTACGGCATTGACATGGTTTCAACCACTGAACAGAGGGGGATTCCATGACATTGACCATTTGCTAAGAGAGTTTGCTGAGGAATTCTCAAAACGAGGGATTAAGCACAATACGGTCTCACAAATATATGCTTTTAAACAGAGAGAACACGAAAAAGTGAAGGAAGCTTCACTTCGCTTCAAACAATACATTGAGATATGTCCAGTACGTGAATGACCACAAGATGACATACTATCTGTTCTCTTTATTGAAGGATTGAGAAACGACACTCTCAAGAAGGATTTGCACTTGAAAGCTTGTACAAGTTTCGAGCAAGTAACGAGAGCAGCATTGTACTTAGTGGATAACTGTACGGTTTATGGAGAGGTGTCAGCGGATACAGATTTTGCATTCAGTAGCTCTTCCTCCATAGCGAGCGAGACTACCACTAAAAAGAATATTCAAACAACAACCATGCCAAATGTAGAGCAAATGATAGAAGATGCTCTAAAAAGGATGGCACCATACCAAAAACCATTGCCAAAACCACTGAAATGGTGTGCTATTGAACAAAAATGGACAAACCATCCAACAGAGGAGTGCTATTACAACAAAGGGTATGTAAGGGAGCGTCAGTATGCACCTCCTGCTCAATTAGCACCACCTCAGGTACATCCAGTACCTCGATACCCAACGGGAAATGTACCAGGACCTATGGGGATAGAAAGACCGCAACCGGTATTGGGACAACAACCACCTTTACCAGGAGCAAGACCAGTGGACATTAGATATGCACCAACCTTAGAGAATCAGGAAGAACAAGCCTTAGTGCCTGTTCAAGCCTATTATGAAGAATCTGGTGCACACATGTCTCCAACTGTGTATTGCCCACTAGAAGAACCCAAACAACCAGAACCATGGGGCATGATTGGTAATGTTGGAATACCAACAGTTACAAGTGCTTCTGATGAAGAGAGATACAATTTGGACGCAAGAACATTGATGTTCATAGCTCATGGAGGGTTAACAGGACAAAGACCATCCTATCCACAAAGGACGAATCAAGTGGGACCAAGACCAGCACTAGGACCCTGTTACAAGTGTGGAGGTGACCATCTGATGAATGTTTGTCCACATACGGAAATCATTAGAATTAACGCTTATTGCACTGAGTGTGGGGTTACTCACTTCATTGAGGATTGTTCAAAGAATCCAAACAAAGTGCAAAAGACGACATTGAATATGCTAGAAACTATTCCTACCAGCAGTGGGTCTGAAAATGAAACTCTGATACCAACGCAAGTTGTTACTAGAGCTCAAGCTAAGAAAACCACTAGAGAACCTGAGAATGGAAAGTTAGCGACTGAAGTGGTTAGTCAAGGACCGCGGAGTCAGAGAAACACATGGAAAGCTAGAAAAGCACGCATGAAGTTGAGAAAAGAACGTGAAGACGCTATTCTAGCTGAGGAACTAAAGCGAACTAAAGATAGATTAGAAAAACGTGAGAGTCAAAACGGGAAACAAGAGATGAGCCCGGAAAGAACGAAACAAAAGAGTATCAAAGAAACAACGAGCTTAAGCTCAGGGGGATCAGTGCTAGTCGACAAAATACACGAACCATTGGACGCACTGATGAGAGCTTACGAAGCTAGGTTAAAGAACAACCAAACACAAGAACAAAGGTGGATGACATACCCAAACGCGGAATTGGAAAAACAGAGACTTGAAATGTGCCAGAGAATGATCGAGACTGCACAAGCCTTATTAGAACCACCAAGAGAAACAATGAATTGTGGAACGGAAAACCCAATTCAGCAAGAGACTATCATTTCACGGGTAGCTGAAAAGACTCACAGTGCACAAAAGTCTGAAGATACACACAAGGATGACCGCATAGTACTGAACACAACCGATCAGGAGATAGAGAAATTTCATCAGTCATACAGAGGTCTTACGGAAGAGATGAGGATTACAATGAATTTTGGAAACAAGTGAGAGAGGCAAACTTTGCAAACGAGCTAAGTTGCCAAGCTAATCAGACAAATTGGGAAAAGGACATCAGGAATCGTCCCATAGTGGAATTTGAGGCAGGATCTCAAGTGGACTTGGATCTGCAATCTTACTGGGGAGATGGGGGCTCTGTTAGAACAATGGAGAGCAAACCTCATTCACTGAATACCTTACCTTCATACTTAGGAGAGTATGAAGCAAAATCCGAGATTAGAGCACTTCCCTCACGAAGAATCTCATCAGAAAAAGTCATGGACTCGCAAGGATTGATAGAGATCTTGTCAACACCAGTGACATGCACTATCACTCTAGCTGAGCTTTTGAGGCTAAGACCACATATGTGGACCACTGTAGGAAAATGCTTGGAGAAATTTGGGATAAAAGACCCAACATCGAGACTGCAAGAGGGTATACAAGAGCTGAGAAAACCACAAAAGAACGCTAAGCCTGTACCCTTAAACAAGGTCGGAGAGTATTGCGAAGGTGAAGAGGGGAATACAACCTTACCAGTTGAATTCCAAGGAGTGACCACGATGGCAATACTAGACAGCAGAGCTGGGGTAGCCATTGCTACAAAAGAAATCTGGAAAAAATGGGGGAAACCAGCAATAAGGAAGACTAGGTTGAAACTCCAATTAGCAGATGGACACATGGAGAAACCTATGGGGTTATTAGAGAAAGGCGTAGTGACTTCTTGCGGCATTGAATACGAACATACTTTTGCTATTGTCGATTTTGGCAAGGAGAATAACTATGATATCATACTGGGAAGACCATTCATGAGACAGTTGAAAATGGTCCAAGATTGGGGCTACGATCACATATACCTGAGAAATATGGAAACCACTACATGTGTGAACCTGAAAGACCATAGCTACAAAGATGTGAACCGAACAACGGTAGAGGAGTTTGATTCAGCTACTTTGGCGGGATACGAATTTCCAGCTTGGTTAGGTAAGCCCAAGGAGTTATGGATGTGTGGGGCCTCGAAATGTGGAAGTCCGAGGCGAGAAGAATATGTTTTAGAAAGGGCTATCGAAGATGAAACTTATATAGGAGAACCCTTTCTAGAGGACACGCTTGAACCATTAGAATGGACACACATTCTAGCAACCCTAGATGTTTGTGCAATTCCGGATGGTCCCACAACGAAATTTTGCAACAAGGACGGGTACGACGTGGTTCCGTACTTCATGCTGAGAACTATACTCGAAAAAGAAACTGAAAAGAACGATACACTAGAAAATCTAGACGAGCTTTGCCTAAAAGCAGTAGCTTCTATCTACGCTCAAAAAAGGCAACAAAAGGAATTTTTTGATAAGCATGTGCGGACTAAAGAGTTTAAGGTTGGGGACTATGTCCTAGTTTACACTCTGAAACAACATGCTAAGAAGCTTAAAAAGCGAGGGATGGGACCTCTGGTGATTAAAGATCTATCACCAAGTGGAGCCGTCAAGCTTGCTACATTAGACGGAGAAGAAATGCCCAATTGGATTAGTGGATGCAGAGTGAAAAAGTATCTTTTGCCGCTAACCCAAGACATGCTTCTCAAAATACATCAAGAAAAGCTGCGTGTCCAGAAAAAGAAAAAGATTGTGGAGGAAGCGCAGGCCGAGACCAAAGAAAAGAAGATAGATCCAGTTCAGCAAAAGAGAAATGATTATGAGGATCTGGTAGAGATAGGATACACCGAAGAAGAGGTCCTTGAGGTAGTTTATGGGATCACCCTACAAAAACAAGATGAACGGAGGAAAAAACAAAGAGTAAAAAAGAAAGTGAAGAGAAACTGGACGAACCGAAAGTACTAGAAGAGCCAAAGCCAGTGGAGGTGGTGGTGGAAAGAGCTTTAGAGTTGACAGATGATGATGAAAAAGACATACACATGGTGCATGAACTGCTCAGCAAGATAAAAGAAAGGTCCAAGGCAAAGGAAGTAGAGATTGAGACAGCCAAACAAAGGGAAGCGGAGTTGTAGAGAAAATTAGAGAATGCTATGACTGAATCTGAAAGTCATAAAGCATCACTCTATGACGCGGAAAACGAGAGAGACGGCTTGATACTCCAGCTAGCCGAGGCTTCAAGAGAAGTAACAAGTGCACAGGAAGCAAGGGAGCAGATAGAGGATGAGTTGGAGGCGGCTAAGGATGAGCTCATTGAGCTAAGGGAGAGAGTCGAGCTCCAAGAAAGAACAATCACTAGACTCAGGACTACCCCTAGAGCTAGCAGAGCAGGAACTGAACAAGAGGGAGCTATCATACCAGCTTTGGAAGACCAGGTCCGAAGATTACAAAGAGAGCTGAGATTAGAGCAAGTGCAAAGGTTGCACATTGCGGAGGGATCATTGGCCGCAGAGGAGAGGCTTACATTAGAAAATCAAACACTACGGACATAGAATGAGACCCTCCGCAAATAGCTCCAAGATCTACAAGAGCAACAAAGAAGAGAGACAGAGACACCACAAGAAGAATCAGGTGGAGCAGCCATAGAGCTACCAAAAACTGGAGAGGCAACCACAATTGAAGATCCAGCCCCAGCTCAAGAGGTGGCCTCGACTTCAAGAATCTTTGAAGAAGAAGAACAAAGGCTCCATGACCAAATAGAAAAGTCAGCAGAGGAGAGTGCCAAGGCGGAAATGGAATGGGAGAGGAGACTCCTAGTCTCCATTAGACTTCAAGGACTAGACACAAAAGCGCTCCATGAACAGTGGATGCAACCCAGCCTGCCTTTCCCTTTGATGAAATTTGAAGTGCTAAAGACGAAAAAGAGAATAGAGGAGGAGCAGTATGTTGCTCTTTACGAAGGCGACATCACAAAGGAGGAACAATCAAAGAAGATAGTAGATTCACAACCTAGATGGAGGAAAGGTTGGCTGAACAAATACCCAGCCTACCTCATCTACTTGGTGGAGGCACCAAAGGAGATTCGGGAGGATGCAACCTTCTGCCCGGTGCCAAGAGTCAGAAACTGGAAAGAGCATGGCAGGATTGCAGAAAAGAAGCCAAATTGGCTTAATTATCCCAGGATGCCAGGACCAAAGGCAGGAGAGAGAATAGGTAAAGCCTACATGGTGAAAACCCTAACGGGCACCATCAAGCTCTTTACTGGCTCTCCTGACCTTTCATGTCAGATGCTCAAGAAAATTTGCAGGACTCTCTTAGCTTGCATTGAAGTGTTCGCACCAGATAAAGCCATGACCTCGAGTCTACTATCGACGGCCGACACAGTGACTGATATGATGTACATCTTTCATTGCAGCCTTCTCCAAAAGTGTTACACCTCCTATACCAAAGGATTATGTTTTTGCCTAGCTTCCACATGCAAACATTCGAAGAAGCTTTCTACACCGGCTTTTTCACCCATGAAAGCAAAATATTCGGCCCAACCTTGACCATCGGCAACCTACGATACGAATCACATTTGCAGATGCTCAAGACGATAGGACTTTATTGACCAAGCATAAAAGTCATGTCAGGGACGACATGAACGCGGAGGGGGGGAGTGTTGAGCCAGCAGAGGATCACACCCACATTTTTGCTCACACTCATCATTTTGTAACCATTGATTGTAATAAATGTCTTTCCGACATTAATTTTGATTTGAGCCATTCATTAAGTAACGGGACTCAATTGAGTTTCCAGCTTGTAATCCCGAAGTAATTTCACTTGCTGATGTAATTAGTTAGAGATGTTCTCACCTCCAAGGCTGAGGTATATAAGCCAAAGTTTTTGTAACCTAAAAAGGGGGGGAGATTATTAATCAAAGTGAGTTTTTGAGCGCCGTGACTGTGTCTGAGAGAGAGAGAGAGAGAGAGAGAGAGAGAGAGAGAGAGAGAGAGAGAGAGAGAGAGAGAGAGAGAGAGAGAGAGAGAGAGAGAGAGAGAGAGAGAGAGAGAGAGAGAGAGAGAGAGAGAGAGAGAGAGAGAGAGAGAGAGAGAGTCTTATCTACTTGCTACGCGAGCTACGGAGCCGCCATTGGAGAAGCGACACCGCCATTGTCTTAGCAACGGCGAGAGCTACGCACAGATACCAAGAGTGCGCGCTATCGGCTTCTATGTGTGGTAAGTTCCTACGAGCTTCGGTGTGAGTTTTCTTCCAACTTGTGTGTCGGAATGGAGCGTGCAACATATCTATAGAACCACAACGAGTAGAGCTACACATTAGTACCATCGGGGTCAAGTTTCGATCACCTGTATTTTTCGGCCTGTCTTCATACGCGTTTACCGCACGGAGTGGTTATAGGTTGATTTTGCAGTTCCAGTCTTTAGGGTGTTGTTCTTACCTAGTGTATAGACTTCCCCTTCAGTTTGAGATCGATTCAATGATTCTTGATCCTGTTTCGTATAGCATTCGTTCGTAGTACGGATTTCAGTCACTTGCGTATTTTAGAACTTAGATTTGATTTCCTTAGTAGTGATTGTCATTAGAAGGTCGAGTAGGTGATTTGACACCCACCTAGTTGTTTCCATGCGCCTATGGGTCAAGCTCTGTCCTCATCTGACAAATTCTGTTGTTGGTTGAGTTCTCGCTATTTAGCTTCCGCTAGCGGCGTAACCGCCTTAACAATGGGATTCATACATAACTTTCTCACGAAGGGAATGGGTAACACATAGCCTATTGCCATGGAGAAGATAACCATCCTGCAAGGTGAATGGTTCCTCTTTCTTCCCCAAAGCAAGGGCTGACATTATGTCTCTAAAGTCAGGGTCAATAGCATACTCATCTATCATAGAGGATAGATCATTGTGAGTAGCTATAGACACCGCATTAACTTTGGGTCGTTGTGAAAGTGCATCGGCCACTTGATTGTGCTTACCAGCTATGTGAGCAATATGGAAATTAAATTGCGAAAGAAAATTTGCCCACCTCATTTGTTTGTCGGAAGGCTTGGTTTGCGTCATGAAATACTTGAGACTTTGGTGGTTGGTTCGTAGGATAAATGGAGTCCCCAATAGGTAGTGCTTCCATGTGTCTAGGGCATGTAGAATAGCTAAAATCTCTTTCTCATAAATGCCCAAGATTCGTTCATCAATATTGAGCCTTCGGCTCTCATATGCTATGGCATGCCCTTCTTGAAGCAAAACTGCTCCAAGGCAATCACCACAAGCATGACATTGGACGTCAAATGGCTTTGAGAGATCCGGAAGCACGAGGACTGGTTGGGAAGTAAGATTCTCCTTGAGATTTTTAAAAGAATTTTGCTCCTTAGCAGTCCATACAAACTTAACGTTCTTCTTAGTTAAGTCGTGTAGTGGTCCTGCTACTTGAGAGAATTTTTCTATGAAGCGTCTATAGTATGCGCACATACCAACAAAGCTTCTTAGCTCATGTAGATTTCTTGGGTTAGGCCATGCTTTTATTACCTCTAACTTTGATGGATCCATTTGGATACCATCTTTAGAGATAATATGACCTAGGTATTGAATCTCTTGAAGGAAGAATTCACTTTTCTTTTGGTTGAGAAAAAGCTTGTTCTCCCTCAATGCTTGAAAAATCACTTGGAGATGTTGCTTATGTTCCTCCAAAGACTTGGAGTAGATGATGATATCGTCAAAGAACACTCCAGTGAATTTGCGGTATGGTCTAAAAATTTTCTCCATCAAACGATTGAACGTAGCTGGTGCATTAGTCAAGCCAAAAGGCATGACTAGATATTCATAAGGACCAAACGTTGTGCGAAACGCGGTCTTTAAGATATCTTCATCCACTATCCTTATTTGATGATAGCCACTCTTAAGGTCAATCCTATTGAAGTAGGTAGAGCCTTGTAGCTTATGAAACAGATCTTCTACCCGAGGTATGGGAAATCTGTTTTTGATAGTGATATGGTTTAGTGCTCGATAGTCCACACACATACAGTATGTACCATCTTTCTTTTGCACTAAAAGGACTGGAGAACAAAAGGGAGAGGAACTAGGCCTCACCATCTCTTTGTCTACCAGCTCTTGTACTTGTCTCATGATCTCCTCTTGTTGAGCTTGTGAGACTCGATAAGGAGGCTTGTTAGGTGGTGAGCTTCCAGGAAGGAGCTCAATGCGATGGTCATCATCCCCTCGTTTTGGAGGTAAGTCCATAGGGATATCATCGATGAACACATCTTGGAATCCTTTTAGAAAATTAGACAAGTCTAACTCTTCTTGATTCCTACCATTTACATTTGATGAAACATTAGTATCTTTTAGAGACTCTTTGATAAAAATCATGTACGCAGAAACTGAGCTCTTCATTGACTTATCAAAAGCAAGAGGATTTACAAGTGGAATAGTGCGACCACGCTCACTAGCATCTATATACATGTTCTTTCCCCTGTAGGTGAAGTAGATTCTCCTTTCAGGGAACTTCATGTTGGCAGCCATGCGATCAAACCATGGTGCCCCTAGGATAACATCCTCATGTTGGAGAGGAGAGATGAAGAAGTCTTCCTTGTCGACATAGCTTTGGACATGAAGCCTCAACTTCCCAATCAAGGGAGTAACGGAGGCTTGTTGTCCCTTGAAAGCTGCATCAGCCACTACTATATCTCCCATCTCAAAAGCTTGAATGCCCAACTTGGTGGCCAACTCCATTGATATGAAGTTAAGAGTAGAGCCAGGGTCAAACAAGATGAAGGCATCATGCTCTCTTATCTTTCCCCAAGCATAGGAAAGTGATGATCCTTTGCAATGAGCATCCTCTTTTGGAGCTTCGATGGTGGAAGCCCAAGGAGTCTCATTGCGAGTATTCTTCTTGGGGCAGTAAAGATAGCCATGTCCTTGCTCCCCACACTTGAAACACTTATTGTCCTTGCAAAAAGCTTCAAGCTCTTCAGGAGAGAGTTTGTTTTTACCTTTGTAAACTCCCTTCTCCTTGGACCGATTGTTGTTGTTGTTGGAGTTGACTTGGGAAGTATTTTGAACATTGGTTTTCCCCTTTGCATCATTTTTGTCTTTGTTTTCCATGGGCTTGACATTACGTCTAGCCCCTTGATGGAAATTGATGCGTGAAGCAACCATGGTATGATGGATTACTTCGCTAATAGTACCAGGTTGTTGAGAGTTGATGTATTTGGCCATCTCTTCAGGTAATCCCGCATAGAATTGCTGCCTTTGCTCGACAAAGTCTATCTTTTGAAAGACAGTAGCCTTGAGATGTAAATCCAAAAACTTGTCTACATATTTGTGGATAGACTCATGGGAGAGGAGCTTCAAGATGCGCCATTCGGTAAGCACTTTGTCCTTTGCATCGCTTGCAAGGAATTGCTTCATGATGGAAACTCGTAGAGTTTTCCATGTCTTTGGGGCTTCACCATTTCCACGAAGGCTAGCCCACCATTGACGAGCTCGTTTTTGGAAGTGCATAGCTACATGGCGTAGCTTAGAGGACTCTGTGAAGCCCTCATCTCCAAAGGCCGCATCAAATTGCTGGATGAAGGCCAACACTTTGTCGGTAGCACCGAAGGTGCCATCATAGGTGAGAAAAGAGATACTCTTTCCTCCCTCCTTGAACTTCTTTAGCTTTTGTGACCTTCGCCATGCAAGAAATGATTTTTGATGTCCTCCCCTCTTGTATTCTCTAGGAGAATAACCATAACTTTCGTCAAAAGAGGAGGAAGGTGAAGAAGAAGGAGAAGAGGGTGACCTCTTCCTAGCCCTTTTCTTCCTTAGTTTCCTCTCTTGCCTTTCAGAGTGATGAGGAGAAGGACTATGTGTTGATCTTTTCCTCTTGGGAGGAGTGGGCGATCGTCTAGACCGCCGTCTTCATGGAGCCACATCTTCAGAGGAACTTAAACTTTCATTGCTTTCTTGCTCTTTGGATTCCTTCTCTCGAATGGGAGAGAGTCTTCTTTTGGGGGTCTCTTCAAGAGGCCTCCTAAGCTCTCTCTCCTCTTGGAGAGGAAGAGAAATTCCATAAGCACGAAGTTGTTGAGTAACTTCGGCTTGCAAAGCAGGGTTGCCCATAGCTTGCTGCAACCTAGTGCGAGATAATTCACAAACATCGGAGCATCATCATTAGCACCTTCATGTGCAAAATCAAAGCTATCAATGTTCATTCTACTCTCTTGACTATTGTCAGCCATGTTAACAAAATTTATGTATGTACTTAGTGTATGCTTTGGCAATTCAAAGCCTTAGTTGCCACTCCTCTTAGCCTTTGAAAATCGGCTCTTAAGTATCTACACCCACGGCTCGAAGTGGTTAATTATAGAGAGTAGAGGACTAGGTCTAACATAGCAGAGTTGCCAAGGGCTAGCTCCTTTCGGACTTCTTATGGCTCAATAATGGTAATACTGTAGGCAAGTCTAAAAAGACTCCATTATTAAGTCCAAAGCTCCCGAGGTGTGCACTATCCCCCACATAGTGGGCTCAACAAAACCGATAATAGATCCCAGTTCCACTTACCCTAATATAATTAACAACATCAACCATTTATAGGCTACTTAAGAACCTCTCTTCTTAAGCAAGAAAAGAGAAACCAAATGCTCTGATATCAATGTAATGAAATTGGCCTATTTAATTTGAGAGTAACGGAAATTAATGAGAGTACTTTTGAGAAATGACTTTGTGAGCATAGCGGGTGAACATAATTGAAGATAGCAACATAATCATAGCAATTAGTTAACTTGGCATGAACAATAATTTTGCAAGAGAGAGAATTTAGAGAACATGACAACAGTTGAGGACCGGATTTATGTGGAGCCGGTCCCCCCTCCAATAGGCATTTGTATTATGATTTCTCCCATTAAGAGAGACTTGTTACAATACAATCTTTGTGTTCCTTGTGACCTAGGTGATGCAATGAAGATGGAAAGCTTCATGCATCACAAACATAACATAAAATTGAAGAAAGATTTAACTATCCCAAGCCTCAATCCCAAGACCTCAAACACCTTTGAAGGTGGAGAGAGCTAGCAGGGAATGAGAGTAGGGATGAGGAAGAAGAAACATTTCTTAGGAGAAAGAATTAGTTCCTCACTTATCATAACTCTTGTTGCTAGCATACATAATAGCATAGTAATGAAGAAGAAGGAGATGGCAAGCTTAATCATTGAAGCATGGCTCTTGGTTGGATTTGCACTCCATATCCAAGAGTGTTGGTGTAGGCTCTCAACCTCTACTTGCTTGGAGACGGAGAGGGAGCTCTTGCACTTTGCATAGCACACAATGAGAGTGTTTGTGAGTGTGTGTGGGTGAGTATACCCCCCTAGAAATCCCCTAGCTTGCTTGGGTCAACCCCCCCTTGTAGCTCATGCTTGAAGCTCATTGGACCCCTCCAGGCCTAGCCAATCACAAGCAAGAGGCATTACAAGCAGCAAGGGTAGCCTTGAGACAAGTGTCCCCCTTTCCCTTTTGAGAGATAGGGCTAGATAAATGCTAAATTAATTAATTAAATCTCCTAAATTATTATTGGACCCCTTGGGTGGCCAACCAATAGGCTTCAAGCACACCATGAGGGCAACATGAGGAGGAACTTGACAAGTGTCCCTTTTGCTTTCTTTGTACCATGCATGCCTTGTGTGAGTGTGTGGGTGTTCTCTCTCATCCCCCCTCATGTAGGGCTCGCCCCCTCCTTGTAGGGATTGAATCTTTGACTTTTTGACACCTCAAGCCCCTCATGCATAGGCCCAGTTCCCACCACAAGCTTGGCTCATAAGCACTTTAAGCTTGGGCTGGGTTCTCACCTCAAGTGCAACCCTAGCATCTCAAGCATGTCAAGCACCTCAAGCATCTCAATAATTAAGCACCCCAAGCACCTCAATCATCAAGCACGTCAAGCACCTTAGTCATCAAGCATGAAAAGCAGGACAAGCACCTCGAGCTGGGTCGCGTTCCCGCGCCTCAAGCTTTACCTAAGGTCAAAGGCCTTTTACACACATTATTGGAGGTCTTCAATGAACCTAACCCTAAGGTCTTATGCTCCATTTGTTAGCCTTGCTCTTTAATAGACCATCTCTCATTTGGACCCCTTTACCATTGGCCCCGTGTTGAGATAGATCTATAAGCACATGTCTATATCTTAACACTTGTTCCCGTTTATTCTCCCACATTAAGTGATCAATTTAATATGAGAAAATCATTTGGGTTGGTTAGATATTAGATATTAGATTTTATGACAAAGGTCGTCTAAGAAAGATTCTCAAAACTCCCTCAAATATTCTCTAAAGCAGTGTTTATTAATCTTTGGAAGGTAGCAGGGGCATTGGTTAAGCCAAAAGCCATAACACAAAATGCGAACACTCCAAATTTGGTTATATAAAAGCATTTTTAGCTTTGTCCTCTAGTGAAATTATGATTTGATTGTATCCAGAGTACCCATCTAAAAAGCTATAAGATTCCTTCCCTGCAACTCTTTCAGCACATGTTCTGAATAGGCAAGGGGTAATGGTCTCTCCTAGTGGCGGCATTGATCTTCTTGAGATCCACGCACACTCTGAGTTCCCCATTATTTTTTGGTACAATAACTATGGGAGACACCCATTCTGAGTGCTCAATAGGGTATATGAATCCGCATTTGACACTTTTCAATCTCTTCTTGAACAATCTTTGCATACTTAGGATTTATTGGGTAGGGTCGTTGTTGGACTGATTTAGCCATGCTATTCATGAGAATTGTGTGTTGCACCACGGAAGGTGGAACACCTTTCATATTATGATATGTCCAAGCAAATATATCCTTGAATTCTTTGAGAAGCTCCTTAAGTACATATCCCCTCAGTCTCTGTCAGATCTTGGGCAATGAAAATAGGTTTGGACTCCTCACCTGGGTGTGCTAACTCTATTTCCTTAACTATCACGGGACCATCATAGACTCCATTACTTCCATTGATAGGTATTATCTGGGTCTTTGTATACACAACCTTACGTTCCTCTATGGTGTAAGATTTGAAATGATCAGGTGCAAGGTGTAAGTCTGTGGGATCTTGTTGTTCGGTGGACTATGATTTCTCTTCCGCTTCCATTTGTTGTTGAGCTAGCTCTCAATTTTTTCGTCTCCTTACAGTACGGCTCAACTTTGGTTTCTCTGTAGCTTCTAGCTATGAGATGTCAATGGGTTGTAGTCTAATAGGACACTCGGCTACACGATGTGGACCCCCACACTCATAGCATTGAAGAGGTTGTCTCTTGGCAGTGTAATTAATATTTTGGCCTCTTGCAGCAAGAGCAGCTACTTGATAGTAGACAGGTTTTCCTTGTCCCCAATAGTCTTCCATGTATTATTGTGGACTTTCTTCAAGTGCATCAATACCATAGGCAATATTAGTGTCTATATCTCCCTCACAGCCTTCCAAACAAGCCATAGATTACTACAACCCACTTGATTCATAGAAGTGAATCGCAAATGTGGTGGTTATAGTCCTAGCATTGGAGGTGGTAATGGTGTTGTTTGAGCAACATTTTGGGCCCTAGGGACCATGTGTTGTGACGGTTGCTCCAGAGGTGGGGCCAGCATCAATGGAGGTGTGTTCGTCCAAGCTAAGGTTGGTCTATTGGCCATCGCACGTTTAAATACTATGCAATCCTTGGCTTGATGACCATACCTCCCACATGCATTGCAATTCCCTTCAAATTTTACTCTAAACATAGGGCATTCACTGGTACTATGTGGGCCATAGAAAACTGAGCACCATTGTTGCTCCCTTCTTGCATAACAAACATGGGATGTGACATGCTAATGCTAGCTGGTATGGTCCCATTGAATAAGAGTTTGGATGTTGTGGGTGTGGAGCATAAGTTGTTGAAACAATGGAAGGGGTAGGAGCTACATGAGCACGAGGACCCATAGGTGATTGATACACACTTGTAGGTATTGTTGCAGGCATTGAGCTACCATGTAGTGATTCTCTACTAACAAATGAGATCCATGGCATGTTTCTTGGCATGCCCATCACTGGGGTAGGCATGGTAGCCATGGTGTCATCAAGAGAAAGATGAGCTAAACTTGGAAAGGTAAATCTATCACTTGTGGGCTCAGATTATAGTGAGACCCCTAGCAAAACAACATATGGAAGATCCATCGGGCTTAGCAAAGGAGTCTCCATTTGCAATAAAGTTGGTTGCTTAGCTTTCCTTGTATCCAAGAATCTAATAAGACCCGTTGAAGGCATGTGGATCCCTTTTTTCTGTCTCTCCAGCTCAATAACCCTATGGATGACATCACAAACTCTTTGTTGTTGCTCCTCTATGCTAGTAGCACCAGATGTGGATTGTAGGACATCTAACCAACCCACGTGATAGGTGTGACCTGTGTATAGGTCGGTTGAAGTCTCTGTTTGTAGTTCATACTCCCACTTTTCATTTAAAAACGCCCCATCTAGGATTGAGGTGCTAGGGGTTTCTTTTGAACTAGATGCAATGTTGCTCTCTATGGGTTGACCCTTAGTGTTTGCTAATTCAGGAGCACTCAATTGATCGACTAGCATGGATGTTGACATAGGGGCCTTTGCCTTAATCTCTCTCCATTGCTCCACCTTGTGTAGGATCTCGATTTCCTTTCTTAGCCATAATGATATATTTCTCAACCTCTTGCACTTTGGTGAGGCTTCTACCATCAGGTAATATAACCTCAGAGGGGAATAGCTCTGAAGAGTCAGGGAGTGTAGTGAATGGAGTATTCACATGCACACTCTCCAGGAGCATGGGGTCTACATTGGTCATATTTACTTCCCCACGCTCTTCATTTACATCATTAGCTCCATGTTTGGAGTGAGTGGCTCTACTCAGAATCTCTTTCAAGTGGCTAAATACGCTCGGCCCGGACCGTGGGCCCATGGCATGCATATCTTGTCTTGAACTATCGGGATCAGGCATCAGATAACCCTCCATGACGTAGTCACTAGACGCAATATTGGGTCTTGAGTGGTACTACCTTGGGTTCCTGTTGAGGGCCTAGAGCCTAATGTGGAGGAATAATGAGTGCCCGCGTAAATGGAGACACTCTCTACATGATCATCCTCTAGCGCAAAACCAGAGGATAGGTTCATGTGACCTCAACACTCTAGAAGTGTTGGTGAGTGCCTGTGAAGGCCGCTCACCTAGTTTTTTGGGTGTTTACAATCCAAATTTGTGGTCCTTTTTTCTAACCAAGCCACAAAATATGGCGTATGATAGCGCAAAATGAGCATCTTAGCTAGAGGGACGTGCCATGCTTTACAACCCCCGATTTGATTAAGTAAAGCCCTCAGAATCCTAAAAATGGCCTTTTCCTAGGTGGGAAGATGGCTAGATTTAGTAAGTCCAAAGGGGAGTGTGAAGGGAATGGTGGAGGACTTGAGGAACTTGTCCCTCATGCCCTCCTTTTACTTGAGGTCCTAGTCTTTATATATATAGAAGTGTGTATACTATATCATAAGATTGAGGACTGAGGCATGGACCTGGGTTCGCGCTTGGGGCTTGGGGGAATGATCCCGATCCTTCCTTTTAAGATAGGATTTTTTTACTTTTCTTTTTGTTTTTAAATTTTCTTTTTGGTCTCACTATTTTCGAGCATTATATATATATATATATATATATATATATATATATATATATATAATATATATATTGAATTAATTTTTTGTGTGTGGATAATGTTGCACGTGGACGCCAAGCTCACATGTGCACACAACAGCTCCCAGCAGCTTTGTCTAACCTCCTTACATCTTACACAGCTAATTAACACTAATTACCTATGCGCATACACTGTCTAACCAGAACTGCACACTATCTACACTAACTATGCACACTTTCTACACTTTCTAACACAGTAAAACTGCTACTCATAGAGTACTCAATCTACTCACTGTCTACTGCACATTACAGATTTACCAACTAACAGATCTACTAACACCTACACATTACAAATCTTAACAAATTTAATAACTTGCACATTTCAACACTAACAGATTCTAACAAACCTGCTAAACCTGCACATTGCAGCCACTTGAGAGCGCCTAATCAAATCTCAAAAACACAAAAATAGTTGGAAGAACGGCTTCAAGAGGTAGCACTAAGTGCTCCTCACGCTTAGTGCAAGGCAGTCCCCGGAAACGGCGTAAAAAATGTGCACTTTACTGCACATGTCCGAGGCTGGGAACTTGTCAAAACACCGTGTGCGAACCACGAATGGATGCAAGCACACAACTAGAAGATCCTTGCAAGCTCAAAGTAGTAATGGTGTGTCACTCACGACCCAATGCTTCCATCGTGAAGGATCTTGTGTCACAAAGAAGAAGGAACCACCATCGCCGTTCCGCCTTGCCGTAGCCAATGCCGCCGCAATGCTCTCTCTCTCTCTCTCTCTCTCTCTCTCTCTCTCTCTCTCTCTCTCTCTCTCTCTCTCCCCCCCCCCCCCAAGAATATACACACACAGACATACACACGTGAGCACACGAAGGAGAAGGAGATAGAAATGGAGCAAGAGTACTTCTTAGCTTGCACCTCCAGAATGAGGATTTTTAGGTCAGATGGGCCTTTTATAAGAGTTTGACCCATTCACACATGGGTGCCCACAATGTCCGATCGTTACAAAAATACTGTAAAAATAAGATAAGTGGTGCACCTCACATCGACGATCAGCTACACACCTATCGGACCGACAAGCCCAGTCCATGACTCGATCAAATAAATAATAAGGCGTCGGTCGAAGGTGATAGGGTGTCCATGAGGGTTAACAGAAAGAAACGTGTTTTCAATTTGAAATTGTTTCAATGGAGGCCCAACGTCAAATGTTAGGACATCCTCTCGTTTTTGGAGAGCCTAGCAAGGATGATGAGCTATTTTTAGTAAATTTCAGAATGAATTTCCATGTAAAAGAAGGTGGTAGGTGATGAGGAATGCTTAGAAATGTTTGAGGTAGTTCTTGAAAATATGCTAATACTTGGTTTCCTCTCTGTCTGAAGAATTTAGGAGAAAATATAATAAGGAGGTTTTAGATCACTTTCCACTTTTGATGCCGCCAAAACTAGGGTTGCCTTGAAGTATAGGAAACTGAAGTGCATTCAAAGAGAGCTTCTAGTAGAGGGTCCCAGATATAAAGAGACAACACAAGCATCAACTTCCAAGGAGATGCCCAAGGTAACGGCGGCTGAGGTAGTTGAAAAGTTGAATGATTCACCTTGCACAAGTTGTAGGTCCCAAGGGACAAACAAAGAAAGCTAAGGAACATTAGGAAAAGTTTGGACTAAAAAATGGGCCTTTTAAGAATAGTTGATGTGGCATAGCTTTGAAAAAGTGGGGATCGGTAAATTTTTTTGCAAATAAGATCCAAACTTGTTGGAGGTTGGATATTTAGAATCTACTCTTCAAATGCTATCTATTGATATATAGCATGCATGGATTGGACATTACCTTCATGTAGATCTAGAAAAAGGTGATTTTAGATTACCGTAACTGTAACAAACCTGGCTGATTGAAAAAAAATGGTATATTTTTCATAGAAGTCATCCAAACTTTTCGCACCTTGGCTCTTTAGAATCCATTTTTCAAGAACTTGCCAATGATAGGTCATATCATGGGGTTCTAAGCAATATTTAGAGGGGTCTACCGGGTTGCTTTCTTTTGTACAACTTTGATGATGTGGCACTCTTAAAAGGCCCAAAAATGAGTTCAAAATTTTCCTAATGTGAGATCCATAACCTAGGCGGGTATTGCAATGTTGAAATTGTGGGGAATCTGGACATGGAATGTATAATTTACCCTGGCTCCTTGGGGATTTGGGGAGGCCTCACTTGAACTATACAATGCTGAATGTAAGGAAAGGTACAAGTCAACAACCCATGCTTTTGCAGAGACCAAATACAGTGAGACCTCAACCACAAGGAGCGGTGGAAGGAGTTTCACCTTTGCTAGAGCCAAATGGGCATGTAGTAGGTCAAATGAGATTGATATGGAAGAAAATCACATCAAGGAAAGGGAAAAAAGAAAGGAGTTACATCACAAAGCAACCGTGAACGAGGCAAGAAGGTGACGGAGGAGACCAAGAAAGCCAAGAGAACTTGACGTCCTAGTAACCTCCAAGATTTTCCTCTTGGAAATGGTATGGCTGCATACAACCTTTTGGAAGACATGAGATTTCAAGGTCTTGATATTTCATGGCCTCAATTTCTTGCATTGTGTCCACAAGTTAGGAGGGAGTTAACAAAGGCAGTTAGCACTATGAGGAAGGTGAAAGAGAATATGCCTATTATAAAGACTGCACAAGCTAAAATGAATGAGGACATTACACCTATAGTAGATTGTTAAATCAAAAGAAAGTTTGTTAATAAAGGTCTAGTGGATGAAGGTGCACAAATTGCATCATGACAAAAGGCCTCACGCAAAGAGTAGGCATGCACATCCATTAGATGCCTAAAATCAAAGTCAAAATGGAAAACAATAGCAAAGCTAGGTATATAGGGATTTGTAAAAATGTTTTTGTGGAGGCCTTTGGCATTACAAAGGCGGTTGATTTTTATGTTATGTCTACCAAGAGGAATGGCTATCCATTTATAGGAAGACCATGGCTAATGAAAATGTGGCTTTGCATGATTGGGAAAGCAGAAAGTTGATTTGTAACAATGACAATCATAAGAAGGTTGTCTTTGATATGAAGGAGCAACGTCAAGAGGAGCTCCATGAAGAATCATCTCAAAAACACTTACAAGAGACGAAAGAGAGGAGTTTAAAAGTGTGCTATGGAAGTTTCCTAGACTTTTTGCTAAAGACTACATAGATGTTCATGAAGTAGATTCTTTTCCACACAAGATCTAGTTAAATCTCGAGGCCACACTTGAGCCACAAAAGCTACAAAGGCTAGGAGTCGTCAAGGAGAAATATCTACTCAAAGAGGTGAGAAAGTTTTTAGTTGTAGGGTTTATCTATCTGGTGGAGAATTCAAAGTGGGTCTCTCCAGTTGTGGTCACTCCTAAAAAGAATGGAAAGTGGAGAGTATGTGTTGATTATAGGCTACTTAAGGAGGCAACTAAGCGAGATCACTTTCCCCTTCCATTTCAGATTGAGATACTAAATGAGGTAACTGGCCATGAGAAGCACATCATGTGTGACGGCTACTTCCATTTTATGCATATTGGCATAGCTAGGTGAAGGAACCATGGATTTTCCTATCTACTATGCTAATAGACAGCTCAATACAGTTGAGAAGAATCATAAGACCACCAAAAGAGAAGAATTGGTCATGATATATGTTGTGAAGAAATCTAGGCATTATCTTTCAACAAATAAGTTCACATTTTTTGTGGATCACTAAACATGGTTTTCAAGAAAGAAACAACTCATGTGAGAGACGGTCGATTATCAAGATTCAAACAGGTGAAAAACTAGTAGGGGCTGATAATGATTAACCAAATGCTTCTCTACTTTTGGTCAAGATGATCCCTAGATGGTTGAAATAGATAGTGACATTAATAACCATTGTTGCACAATTAGATCCAGATTTTTCTTTACTTATCATACATAAATTGATAGGATAGATTGCTATGTCAAATACTGGTAGGATGTCTATATAGAAGAAATCATGAGGGAATCCTTCTTTTGTGCATAGAACCCCATAGATAGTTTGATTATCTTGAACAAGCTCATAAGACTATTGTGAATATTCATTATGCAAGAGTCAAACTGCGAAAAGGCCCAAATGGTTAGGAGTGCATTGGCGTTCTATGATCCAAGATGCAGTAGACTTTATAGATTAATCTTTTAGGAATTGTCAAAAGATGAGTCCTATACCAAATGTTACTCTATTCTAGGTACTGCCAACCTCGCGGGGGGGGGGGGGGGAGGGGATTCACCTCAAAATATGTAATTGTAGCAAGTGAAATCAGCTAAAGGGGTATTTTATATTTCAAAGAGTTGCAAAATTACATGTACAACACGGGTTTAAAAATGATTTAAAAAAAAAGTTTATGAAGGAAGATGGGTCTTTTAATTTATGGTGAAGTGTGTGTGTAAAGGGAAAAACACCAATCGTATGACCACCAAACTTAATGGGGGGTTGATCTAAACATGACTAATATATTCTAAGTCACACTAACTAAAATGAAGTGATAGAAGGGTGTGACATCATTGCTAAACCAATTCAGAAACCTTGGGTACAAAGACATCAACACCTTCATCATGACAACACACCAGGGACATCAAAATACTTGACTAAACTACTATGAACCATGTAGGGGAGTGGGGAAACAAAAACAAAAAACAAATCATTTTTATTAAGTTTAGAAATAGGCATGTCTATTTTAATTTTGCATCGAATAACCCTTTTTGGATACAGAGTTGTTTCGGCATGTTCCTATACTCTTGCTATACACGTTCAACCCATCAAGCTACCTCTTAAAATCACGTTTTTGCTATATATGTTCAACCCATCAAGTCACCTGTGAATATCATTTTTTTCCTAGAAAGCCCAAAAATATTTACAGAGCCTATTTTGGACAAACAATGATCCCAAACACTGATTCTAACTTCGAATTTCATGGGAGGTCAACACTCATTACTACTTGAAGTACACATGTTAGGGTTAAGAAGCCAAAAAATAAATGATGCTAGAAATTTAGAAAATAGGCACACTTATTTTAAAGATGGTCATTTTGGGGGGGTTTCACCAAGTTACACCATGTCCATCATATACACAAAGTATAGAAGCCCCACACCGAATTTTATATAAAATAGACTTGCCAGTCACACATATTATCACAAAGTCACTCTAGAAGCAAAAAGAGGACAACTTTTTGAGCCTAACTCCCACATATATGAGCTCTAAATCTAGCCAATCTTTTCACACATGTCCTATAGCACTAGGTCATCCAACCATGATGATATACACATCCTTCAAGTTCATATACACATGCTTGCAAAATTGGCACACCTGTTTTAAGATTTGGTAATGTTTGGATTTTTTGCTTTTCTCTTCCTTGCATGTCTTCTAGTGATTATTGTTTCATGATGGTTTATTATTTGTTATTTTAGATTACGTTGGACAGAGTTCATACAAATAAGAGATCCCCATGGTCAAATTTGCGTATCAGCTTTGTGTATATGTGCACATATTACGTGTATTTCACGTTATGAAGATTATATAATATATACATGGGTTTAATCTTGATTTAATATATTTTGTGTGAATTAATTTTGAGGTGTTGCAAACCGTGTCCAAAGATATTATGTCCGTGTATATCTCTAACATTTATAGGATTTATATCTTGTGCTCTTTTGATATTGACAAATTATATATAACTCAAAGACAAAGTGAAGTAATTTAGAAATAGTATACATTCATCAAAGTTGAAGATGATGCAAAGCATTCTCCTATAGTTTTTGTAGGCATGTAGTTGCAAAAGACTCTTCAAATTTTCCAACTTTCACTATATGCACGAGCTATGTCATCCTCACTGGAAACTCCAAAGAGAGTCTTTGAGAAACAAACTGGCAAAGTTACAACCCTTCCACCTTAAGGAAGAATCATTAAAAGAGTTCAATGCCACTTGAACAAGAAAAGAGTAGATAGAAGCACAAAAAGTAATATTTTTTTACCACAGAGTCTTCAAAAGTGCAGAAGGGAATAGAGTGGACATCCAGTTATTACATAAGGAAGCATTGAATCCCGCTAAAGCACCCACAATGAAGCCAGTATTGGAAATGTGGGACCTGAAGATCTCATAGAGCTGACACCCTACGGTTTAGATTTCTAGAGAGTTTAGAATTTATTTTCTACAATCAAGGAAGTTGGAATGGCCACAATCTCTGACCTCAACAATGCACCTATAAAGGTAAATATATTTGAGGATATAATGGCCGAACCACTAAAGTTATCAAGGGAAGGATAGAAAAGACATTTTCATGCCATGGTACATTCAAGATGTGAAATTAAATTTTTCACCTCACTTTTTATGCCTTTTGATATGTGGGACCAAACTCTACGATGTAGATAATGTGATATGTGTGAATACGGTGGCCATAATTGCATTCGTGTGCATACCTGGCTAGGGAGGCGAGGCCCTGAACGTGACATTGTTGTGTATTCTATCACAATAAAACATGCTTAAAATGGTTTAGAAATGTACATATATCAAGTGCATCATGGTGGCACCTTCATTATGCTGAGAAAGTTTGATGCACGCGAACAATGTCAAAAAATAATAGTTATCATGCAAAGTCATCAATGAGGTAATTAGAGGTCACATCAAGTGGATAAATGAGATTAAGTATGTAAATTAATCTCAAGGGAATTTTTCACACTTTTGCACACACATAAGTGGTAAGACCTCCCAAGTTATTGGTTTTTGTGCAAGTCCTCATTTTTGTAAACCAATTCTCATGAGGTTATTGGGTAAACCAAAACCCAAGGTTTGGAAGTCAACCAAAAACTCCATTTGTTTGTAGCTAATTTTTTACCTACACCCTATCTGTTCAAGGGGGGGCTCATTGCCATAACATCAGTTATGGGTGCACCAAAACCCTTGGTTGTGAGAGAACCTAAAACTCATGGTTCATGAGTACATGAATAACTCAAAGCATCATGAGAATGGTCACTTTGGGCTTGAGGGGCAGATTTTTAGGTTTTAAGCCCTAGTCGATGGTTGTCTATCCGTGGGAGCATCTCCCTATAGCATGCAGTGCACCTTTAGTGTGCATGAAGTCTTGCATTGCAAGTTTTTCATTTATAAATATATATAGGTTTAACAATTAAAAATACAAGTGTTGTTTTTTATTTTGGTGTCAACTCCTGCTCTCTCTCTCTCTCTCTCTCTCTCTCTCTCTCTCTCTCTCTCTCTCTCTCTCTCTCTCTCTCCTTTCTCTGATCCCATGCCATCTTCCATGGCACCACCACGGCTTCACCCTCCCAGCCACCCTATTAGCATGAAAGGAGATGTTCATGCCTATGTAAACAACTACTCCCGCTGCAAAAAGAGAGCAGCAATACCACATGCTACTTTGTTCCAAATATCTATTGCACCTAAGTGGAGCAAATAATTGGTGATAAATAGGAAACCTTACATACATGAGTAAACCAAAACAAAGAGCAATCAAAATGGAGGTTTCAAATTACACCATGATTGATCAATAGCTATATAGAAGAGGGAAGGACCAATAGCTTAATTGTGTGCTAATGAAGAGGAGTGCATTCCTATCTTGGAATAAGAACATGCATGTCTAGTGGGGAGGAAATTCTCTCATGTAACTACAGCTAGAGCAATATTGATGGCTGGTACATGGTGGCTAACTTTGTTTGTGGATGCAAAAGAATTTTTTAGAAGATGCGACTCTTGTCAGAGAGCTAAAATTCCAACTAGAATGGATATCATGTCATTGCAAACAATGATGGGAGCAAGAGAATTTTCTAAATGGGACATAGACTTTATTGGTCCTATGAAACCACCTACTTACAAGACTCGGGTACAATACATTATTGTAGCTATTGGTTATCTCACCAAATAGGCAAAAGCCAGAGCCACTAGGAAGAACGATGCTTGAACCATGGCCGCATTCCTTTACAAATATATATTCACATGATACGAACTTCCTATTCATCTCATGAGTGTGATAGGGGGACACACTTCCTCAATGAGGTGAGAGGCCGGAACTTGCTAAATGAGTTTATGGCTATCCATAACAAATCAGTACCTATCATCCTCAAACAAATGACCAAGCAGAGCATATAGGAAAAATCCATAGCTCTGTGCATAGAAAGATTGTAAGCTCTGAATGAATAGACTTGGAGATGAATCTCCATTTAGCTCTATGGTCTTATAGGGTTTCATACAAAACAAATCTGAATGACACTCAATTTAATTTGGTCTACAGACTTGATGTTATATTGCCAATGGAGTTTTATTGCCAATCCTCAAAGTTTCACATAATCTAGAGCCTTTCATTCTTTTAAATGGTACCTTCAATTGTCTGCCTTTCAGTGTTACTTCGAGAACTTTTGCATGCCAACCTTGGATAGCTTTGTATGTCCGCATCCATGGAGCTCCTAGTACCATATCTTCATTCATGTGCTTGTCCAAAATACAGATAAATGTGTGTGGACAAAGAAATCCATGCACAAAGACATTTAAGTTGATCATGCCCAAGGTTGGTTTAAAATTTTTATGTCATGCCTTCACTTTAGCTTTACAATACTCCAAGGGTTGGTAAGTCACCTTTTTTGTAAGTTGAGTAACTTACTGTGTTTAACCAATCTCTTGATAGAATGCTCTAGTAGAAATAGATGGTTGTTTTCCAAGGACTATCAAAGAACAAGCACAATGTTAGTATACTTACAATTCCCACCAATCAATTTTTCCCACCATAATGTATGTTGCATAATTTTTGACGCCCCCATATGAGAAGAAGTCAAAAGTGTACATATATTCAGTGGATTCCACCTTACACACTGATGAGGTCTTTTTTTGTGATTTTTCTTTTAGTTGAAATACCTTGGCCAGATGGCGCGGTCGAAAACTGATCAAAAAATGTTCTGCTAATGGCCAGTGGCCGATAGTCTTTGGCCAGTGGACGGCATTCAATGGCTGGTAGCCAACTTCTATCTGGACTTGGCTATACATGAATGGACTGTTATACATGAATGCATGGACGACTGTCTCTCATGAGAGAGAGCATCCCTTAGACGCTCCTTTAAATATTTATAAGGAGGCCATCTTCATGAGCTATTATATATCCCACATTGAAGGAAATCCATGTTACCATATACATGTGGTAGTGATACGTGTGAACACACTTACGACCGCCGCTGGGGCACTTTTCCCCTCACCAGGAGGTTTTTCCCCCCCGTGCATTGTATATACGCCCATCATTCTAGGGCTATCTATCTTTCTATTGCACACTAAGTAATACACTCTATGTTGTGTGCCTTGAGCTTCCTTTGTCTTCTCCAAGCTATGTGTGTTTCCTACAAGCCTAATTCCAGCAACAACTGGTATCAGAGCAGGTTGCATCCTCCCGAGCTTAGTCGCTAGTAGCTCCAGCACGTGCTTGCTCACTTTCTTTGATTTTTGTGAGCTTTAGCGAGTGTTTGCATGTCAACAAAATTTTTGGGTAAGTTCGAAGAGCTTAGTCTGCCCAGATTTTTGATTCAGGCTCATTTTGACCTCCGTTTCCACTACAGACAGTACTGTTCATGCTATTTTGTCATTTTGTGTAGAATTTCTATCAATGCAATTTCCTACATAATAGGTCCCTTATAGTCTTCTACGGTTTGTGCTATATAGCAAATGTTGTTCCCGCTTCATTTCTCCTCTTTTTGAGCAGTTTTCACATCAAGTGCAGGCATTTGCAATGGTCAACAACAACACAGATGTGTTCAAGATGTTTGTTGTTGAGGACAGATTGGATGGGGACAATTACCCTATGTAGGCTTACATGATGCAACGTGTTCTTGTGTCAAAGGGTGTCTAGATTATTGTGCAGGACATTGATGTACGTCCTGGTTCTGAGGATGTAGGTGATGTTGAGGATGTCGTAGGTCTTGCTACAAGGATTGTTGTTGTTAGAGTTGTTTTGCCTACGGTAGAACCAGATTGTTGGGATGTAAAAGATGCGCAAGCTCATTCATTGATTGCGTTTTTTGTGAAGTGCACTATTACTCCTCGCATTTGTTCAACAAAATTTGCAAACCAGGCTTGGCATATTTTGGTTGGTCTCTATGCAAGTCGCAATGAGGCTAAAATGCATTCTTGTTGGGGGCTCCATCGCTGCATAGCTCCAATGACAACCAAAATTATCAATCCAGAGGGATGAGCTACCTGGCTAGGGCATGGAAACACTCACATGGTTATTGAGCTAATTGTGGCAACACAAATGGTTAAATCTACAAGGTGAGCTTTTTGGCCTATGGAGGAGCTAAGCCGCAATAAAGGGAAATATCCACATCCACGTCTCTTCACCTGTAATCAATCCAATCACACACACTACGATTGCAAGACGCACACAACACTAATCCTATCGGGCAACACACTAATGGCAAGCACACACACGTAGATCTATCGAGCACCACACTCCAATCAAACCTACATGCACACACAAGCAAAAGAGGGCAATCACACAAGATTAGAGAGGGATTAACCACTAATTAGTTAATCTAAGAATCGTAGGCAATCTAAGATTGATTAGTGTTAATCAAGTCTCATGAGCAAGGAGAAGCTCAAGGGCTCCATAGCCACACACCTCAAGAGCTCTCACCAAAGAGTGCTCTCAACAAATGAGCTTGAGAACCCTAATTTCTTTTACACACTGCTTTATATACCTAAGGTAAAAATATGCAATTCCGGGCGTCCAAGGCCTTTAGGGATCCACCACTTACTGAATCTGCAACCTAGGCATAGTTATTGATCTATTATTGACATCTTGGAACTCCCATTGAGCCCGTAATACGTTAACAATATTACAATGGCTTGAAATAAATCGGGAATATACAATATGTGACCATTTTGGGAAAATGTGAAAAATATGTAACTCCAATCTTCATTGCTTCTTCTGGTTGATTTTTGATGTGCATCCGTATGTCTTTGGTCTTTAGCAGCTTCTATTAATTGACGTTGACTCAATTAATATTCCTCCCTTCCGATTTTCTATGGAAGGTTTTGATTGGTTGTTGATGGGTTGATCATCTTCATTTTGTCGTTGAATTTGTTGATGATGAGGTTCAATTTGCTGCAGAATCTTCATTGGTCAAAATATGTCTGTTGTGAGAGATGATGTTGCATTTGTTTATTGAAATAGCAAATTGAGGGGGCTTCTGTTTATTTATGAAAAGTATGTACAAGATAAGTAGAATGATGAGGTTCTAAATTAGGGTCTAATACCTGGATGACCAAAGGGACAAACCCAGTGGGAAAAAAGTGCCTTTGGGATATGTGCATTATTGGAGTACTTATTAGCATGGAAAATATTGATAAAGTACTAAAGCGCTTATTCACTGATAGATATGGAATTAAACATGTCATATTAGTGGAAGTTTATAGGGCCGATGCCAATTTGCCAAGGTCAGCACCAAGCGATGGGGAGCGTTGGGCAATCACCAAGTCTCCTATTTGCTCGGTGATGACTCCATTGTTGCATATAATGATTTTAATCCCAAGGTCAGTACCAAGAGATAGGGAACATTGGGCAGTCCCCAAGCGTCCTATTTTCTACTTTATAAACAAATCCACGTTGGTTTCTTGGAAGATGACTTCCATTTTTAAACCAGTTTCACATTTCTTAATTCCTTACTCCTCTTTTTGTATGTAGTTTTAATACTTAAGAAAAACTTGAATTATTTAAACTTAATTATAACGAAGAACCACTTGGGACTGATCTAAAATTTGTTGTAGCACCGAGACCTGTACACTCTCTCTTATCACTAGGCCTAATGCTAGGCCCGGTTTTGTCATCGTGCGATTCTAGTTCTTTTTGGAGCTCCGTCCTCATCATCAGATGTAGGATTTTCTCAGGTCCTTTTGGGTGCCATGACTTCTTATCCTTATAAAAAAGGACATCTAATCATTAGGTAAATCATTTTAAAGCTAGACCTAACCTTTGTATTCAATCGTAACCCAATCAAGGTTAAATTTATAGTTTTAATTGGTAAATTCTTGACCTAATAATTTCTTATTTGCCTATATAGATATGATAACTTTTTCCAAAGATTCCCTAAGGGTTTTTTAAGCTCCCCTAATTTTCTTATAATTTTCTATATCTTTTTTCTAATTTCTCCATCGAATTTTAAGCTTGGAATCTGCTTATTTTAAGCTTAATAACTATTCTACTTATTTTATCTTTAAAATTTTATTTCCTCAACTTTATATCATTAATTTACACTTACTATAATTCTCTTAGAAACTTTTGACTGCAACGTCTATTTATTTTAATTAATCTTTAGCTAAAAATAGAGCTTTTGGTCAATTATAATTTTCTAATTGACTAGTTAACTATGGTATATTTTTAACAAGTAGATAATGATATTTTTGACCTTTGGTAATTATCTGTTAATTTTTCAACTTAATTATCTAGTTTCCATTTTTAATTTTCAATTAGAATTAGTCCAATTTGACTTAGATAAATAGATTTATTAATTTTTGAACCTTAAGATAATTATCGCGGCTTCTTTATCATGTAGTTTAACTTTGGTAAATAGCATGTAGTTATCTAACATGATTTACTAATTTTTCCCTTTAATGTTTAGCTAGAATTAGTATAATTTGACTTAGATAAATATCTATACTAAATTTTTAATCTTAAGATAATTATCAGGACTTCTTTATCATGTAATCTAACTTTGATAAATAGCATGTATTCATCTAGCATGATTTACTAATTTTCCCTTTTAATTAATAGATAGAATTAGTATAATTTAACTTAGATAAATATCTATACTAGTTTTCTAACCTAAAGATAATTATTACAACTTCTTTATGCTATTTTCCATCTCCGGTAATTACTATGTAATTATATAAACTAATTAGCTAGTTTTCCTTCTCAATTTGTGTTCAAAATTGGTTAATATTAGCTAAGGTAATTATCTAAACTGATTATCTATACTTAAGATAATTTTGTGGACTTCCTAATGTTGTTTTCCATCTCTTATAAGTACTATGTAATTATATAAATTAATTAGCTAATTTTCCTTCTCCATTTATAGTCAAACAATATTAGCCTAATTAATTGGCTAAACTAATTTTTTGTGCATGGCCTAATGATCCTAGCTTCCTAATAATAATTTCTACCTCTAAAAATTATTGTGTAATTATCTAGGTAATCTAGCTAATTTCCCTCTTTAATTTATGCTTTAAAATAGATAATTTTATCCTAATTAATTAGCTAAACTAAACTTTTGTGCATGGTCTAACTATCCCACCTCCCTAATAGTGATTTCTAGCTTTGATAATTATTGTATAATTATCTAAGAAATTTAGCTAATTTTTTCCTTTAATTTATGTTTAAAAACAAACAATTTTGGCCTATTTAATTAGCTAAACTAATTTTTTGTGCATGGCCTAATTATCTCCGTTTCTTCATAGTGGTTTGTGGCTCTGATATTTATTGTATAATTATCTAAGTAAATTAACTAATTTCACCCTTCAATTTATGCTTAAAAAAAGATAATTTTAGCCTATTTAATTAGCTAGACTAATTTTTTGTGTATGGCCTAATTATCTCCACTTCTTGACAATGATTTCTAACTGTGATAATTAACTTAAGCATTTTGGAGCTAATTAAGTAGGTTTCCCATTAGTTTTTTATTAGAAACATATAATTTTGCCTAATTAATTACAAAAACTAATTAGAAAATTAATAGATAATTTTCCTAGCTTCTTGACAGTCTAATCCACGTTTGATAATTATCTTATACTAATTTAAGTTTCATTAGTATAACTATCCTTAATTTAAGACCAAAAATATTAATTTCAACCCTAATATGGCTTAATAATTAATCAGATTAATATCTATAATCTTCATCTAAGTAATTAACAAAATATTAAGAATTAAGACAATAATTTAGAGTATAATTAAGTTTAATCTTCTTAATTAATTAGATTGATTAAGAAAATGTATGTAAATTAGCATAATTTTGCTAATTAAAAAGAGATTAGGCTAGTTACCGTAGACAATCAGCTAGAGGTTTGCTCTCTAGTGACTTTTGGGTAGAGTTTCTCTCTATGTGACAGAGAAATGGCAAAGACTCCGAGTCTGAGTAAAATTGTGAAGCATGGGGTCTTATTTATAGGTTTCTAGGCACTCGTAAGCTCTCATAAGCTGAAAATGGTAGTTGCTTGCAGCTCAAGCAGCCCACAGGCTCAAGATGGCACCCCCTGCTGCTAATTGTGTCCCTAGCAGGTTAGTGATGACCCCTCCCATCACCTGCCAGCTTTAAAAATCAATTCTACTATATTTTCACCTATTTTTTGCTTGATTGGTAAATATCTGGGAGGCCTTTAGTAAAGTCTATGCTTAAATGATTACTGCAACAATTCAATTTTTCCTAATAATTTAATTTACATTGAATCTTCCGGAAGGACTAGCGTGGTCATTTTTTGTCCGAATTTAAATCTGAAATTTCTAGCCCGAGGTTTGTTGTGCTTAAGATTCCAAAAATACCATTTTTTAACACTAGAATGGTAACAAGACACTTTTATGTCCTTGGACACTTTTGTGTCCTGTTAAGTGACCATTTTGCTTGAGTTATTTGAAGAGTATGAAAATGAATTTCTAGGTGCTATATATCCACAAAGTTGCCTTATGAGCTGAAAAAAACTTAGCATTTTTTTTTGAGTATCGATCTCACCATTAACCTTACTCTTGCATAACATTTTTGAACCTAAACTGTGCGAAAAAACGGGTCCTGTTTTTGGCTTTTTTTCAATTTTTGGCAACTATACCACTCTAAACTTCATGTTTGTGAGGTTTAGATGGCCAGAGGTTAGGCCTTCATAGTTCTCAACATGTTTTGATGCTTGTAGGGAGAGCTAAGTGTTAAAATTGAAAGTTATGAACCAGTTTACAAGAATTGCATAATCCCATTTTTTGGCTAAAATTAGCACTTTTATGATTTTTTTGTTGGCTTTCTTGATATCCAAATTCAATTTTGATTGTGTAAGTGTAATGTATAACATAAAGCTAATCTTCCTTGAGTTTTGGGGGACCTAATATGCTTAATAGCATAGTATATGATGATGGTTGAGTTTTTTGATTGCTGAAGAATATGATACATTTTAGAGTAACAACTATAACTTTCTCAATATTGCTAGTTTCTTAGGCCAATTGTATGTATTTTGTATGTAGTAACCATATCTAATCATAGACTACAAACTTGTCTAGATATTAAGTAGTTTCTATGGGTTTCTAGAGGTCATAATGCTAAACCCAGTTTTTTCATGTTTGCTGTATTTAGCATTTTATCATTGCCCCCAAGGTTCCAATTGTAAGAGATCCATTATCCTTTTGACATGCTCCATGGATCCTTTTGAATCCAAATGCCCAAAGGGAACTAAGAAAACATGTATATAGTATCTGTATTGAGCGTGACTATAGAAACTTTGATGATAGGTCTGCAAAATGGCAAAAATGCAACTTTCTTGTACCTATTTTTTTTGCCCAAAAAAAAATTAGTGAGGTAAAAGCAACCATATTTTTTGGTCACCAACCCATTGAATTTAACGGGGCATTTTATCTCATGTCCTACAAAAATCCCCACTCTTATTTATATGCAATCAACCGTAAGAAATTGCTATTTTGGGAAAAATACATTGGTCCATCAACTTTGGAGGCTTGTAGTGACCAAGGGATGAGAAAAATTACAAGTTTCTCATTTTTTCCATATGTAGTAGTTATTGAACTATAACCTCATGAAAGGATTTTTCAAAATGAGTGGATCTACTATGGTTTTGGAAATTTTTCCCAAAACCCTGAAAGGACACTTTTATGTCCTGTTAGGTTACCATTCTAGTGTTAAAGCTTTTGAGATAGTGCTTTACCTGTTTGTAAGTCCAATGCTTTCCTCTAAAGGTTTGAGTTCATCTCTCTGCAGCTAGAAAGGTGGAGACGTTACATTGTATGTGTTTGAGGGAGGGGGGAGGGGGTCATTGTTGTAGCAACAGGGTATGGGTATACCAAAACCCTTGGTTGTGAACACACCTAAAACTCGCGGTTCATGAGTATACAAGAAAGTCATGGTTAAGAGTAAACCTAAAACTCTAAGTTTCATGAGAGTGGTGAGTCTAGTTTGGTTCTGAAGGGGGGATTGTTGGGTTTCCAAGCCCATTACCCATGGGAACATGCCCTATGGCATGCAAGTACAATCAATTTTTAGGTGGATTTTTCCTAGAAATTTTTCATCTTGATATATGTAAGGCTTTGCCAAATCAATACAAGAGTTTCTTAGGCTTTCTCTTGTCTCTCTCTTGTTCACCCCTTTTCTACTCTGCATGCACACCATGCCATGGATTCTCATCATCAAGTGGAACCCACCATAGCTCCACATGCCTTTCATGGGTAAGACTCTAAAATGAGATGAAGTGTTGTGACCATCCAAAAAAAATTGAAGCCACCCAATGAAGTAGAAGACTTAACCTTCCTGCCCATAGCTAATTTCACTGTGAGGTCTATACGAAGGTGTAGAATGA
The DNA here is from genome assembly GCF_014529385.1 of Adiantum capillus-veneris. Taxonomy (NCBI): domain Eukaryota; kingdom Viridiplantae; phylum Streptophyta; class Polypodiopsida; order Polypodiales; family Pteridaceae; genus Adiantum; species Adiantum capillus-veneris. Next base: position 3,998,127 of record NC_140943.1, read on the forward strand.
GGTTTCTAATGCATACATTAATATCAAGAGAATAATTTAAATTTCAAATATGTTGAAATATGAAAATGTTTAATATCACCACCTAGAAAGATTTAAAGTGAACGGTTTGTTGCAACAAATAGAATATATACAATTTTTGATGATTATGATTTTGGAATAAGATTTTGTTATCAATAATTGATAAATGTACATTCAATTTAGAAAACAAATGACTAAAAGTTAACGTTATGAAAAATTAGTCCAACTATGTGAGTTAAAAACTTTAACACAAGTCTAGACACTACTAAACACAGATCACTGGAAGTTCACGTCACACGAAAGTAGTCTGTTAGACTACAAAAAGTGTACGTTACATAGCACTAATAGCCTAACTGTGTGAGCTAATATCTCTAACACAAGAGTAATCACTATTATTAAATTGATTAAAAAAATAAATAATCAATCTGGTCATTGTTGAAGTGTGAGAAAATCTCTAAGACAACGCAACAATCAAATCATTAATCATCACATCTTGAAAAAAGCTATCTGTCATAGTTACAAAGCACACATAGAGAGTATATCTTTACTCACCTATTGCAAGTACCAGACAATGATAAAAAGAGAAGAAAAGATTCAACTTAGCACTCACTATCTGGTACTATTGCTTAGGTGAGTTGGATATGTAGAACAAAAGCATAAACAATAGTGCAAACAAAATATAAACAGTGATACATTTGTAGATGAAGAGAAAGTTAAACTTAACTCTTCATTCTTCAAATATGCAATGTGTATTCTTTATTTATACTATAGTTTAGCTTTGTCTCTAGCATGTAAAGTAAAGTATATTGGATAGCAAGATTCCAGATATGTTTGTATGTTTTGCCAACTTATGAAGTGTGAGTAATCTCATACACAACATGACGTGACAAACCCCTACCCCATCTCTGAAGTGCAAGGAAGGAACCTCTACACAGCACGAGTGGGATTCTGCAGACTACACTCCCTATGGCTCTCTCTGGAGTGTGACCAACTGGTCAACACAACCACAAGGCAAAGTCTAATGTCCTATCTATTCCAGGAGTGTGATTATGTTGACAAAACCTTGGAGTAGTCCTACGCACCTGCAAACTAATTCTGTGTGCAAGGTGAACCTCTAGCACAATACAAATTAGTAAAATTAGGATTACCTACATCGCTTAGCCTTAGACAAATGGATCGATGACTTGGGGATTTTCTGGTTCGGGGTGTTGCCTAGGTCTTCTTTTTTTATAGGCTCATCTACACGGTTAGTGCATCAGGGGCTAAATGACCTACATGGCTAATGCATTAGGGATCTTGCCTTGGCTTTGCCTAAACACCAAAGCTCGGGTTCATGGAGGGAGGCAAAGAGGCTTCAGTCTATGTCTGGTTGAGGGAGGTTGGAGGTGTTTAGGTTCACTCCTTGACAAGTGAAATTCTCTCTGTTCGTAGTAGAGTGGAAGTGGATGGGTGAACCGGCCGATCCCTACATAGGGTCCGGTGTTCTGTTAGTCATTTATATTTTTGATGTTATGGTATACCTAGGTTTTTCTATTGCATTAATTCATGGTTGTTTTTTACATTTAGATGAGGCATTTACAGTTTCTCTTTTGTCATTCTTTTGTGTCTTTGCACACTCTATTTCACCCTCCAATCTTCTCTCTCTCTCTCTCTCTCTATATATATATATATATATTTATTTATTTCTACAATGTGTTGTATGCTTATATTCACCCTCCACCTTGTTACTTTCTTGAGTGCGGTTTCATTCATATCACCCATTCAAAGGTAGCACTAGTTGCTAAGGTACCTTTGGATGAAGTTCGGCTCATGTCCAAAACTCCATGCGAGGTTGGGCGCTGAGAACTCCTCCCCTATGCAAACACTTCTACAACTCTGATGTATATTGATATTGTATAAAAAAGTAAATTGTGTATTTTGTGCATAGACCCTTGGGGAAGGGTATCTCTCACCTGGTATCACAACGTAAGATTATAGGGATAGCTTGAAGCCTGATACTGGTTGGGCTAGTCATGCATCATGCATGCATTCAAGCATGCTGATTGAAAAATAATATTGTATTTACGATGCATTTATGAGTGACATTGGTTGGTGACACCTGCTTGAATTGTCTTCTTGTGTCAATTTATGTGGTATTAAGTTACAATGAATTGATTGGAGTGGCATACAAGTGTACTAAGGATTTCTTTGAATGTTTTTTTATAGTTAACAAATGGCTCCTAAGGTGACTTCTGGAAGCTTTTGCAAGGGGAACGAGGTTTTGGCCATAATGTTCAGTAATTTGGTAACACTTTACCAAGGGATGCAAGGGAGCTCTTTTATCTTGAGATCGATACCAAAGTCTTCCCAACGCCAGAGACTATGACTTGTTGAAAGAGTGTTGATCAAAGCTACCTTACTTGCAACCAATACCCCTTCCGCCAATTCTTTATCTACATTGATGATATCCCAAGGGATTGGTTCGCCAACCTTAGGCTACTCCAACTTAGGATGTGGATAGGCCTAGGGTATATGTACTACTAGGCAATACGTTCAAAAATGCTTAGAATTTTCAAAGTTATCAAGAAGTTTTAAGCACTTGTAACCATTTTAGGGAAAGAAAGACTAGAGGAAAACTATATACCACAATGTTGTATGAGAGGTCTAAGAGAATATCCACCAATAATGAGAGTTAAAAGAGTATTTAAAGAGTTAGCTCCAAAGCATTTGTAATGTTGTAAGAAACAATAAAAATCAAATTTTGATGAATAAAGAGCACAAACTCAGTTTTGGTATCCATGTGTACTAAGTCTTCCCTCTCTTTGTCTTGATTTTCAAGTTTTCAAATTTAGTGACACTGCCATGAGAAACATAACACACGAGTCCAATCACAATAGCATCTTCCATATGCACAAACAATCTTTTCCAAGTAGTAAGGGTCTCTACCCTTACACGTCTTTTTAAAACCATCAAAACCACTTCATGATCCAATCCAAAACCATAAACCATAATCCAATTCCATCACATGGGTGAACACTCCACGCAATTCAGGGTGATGCACATCCAATCCTGCAAAATCTCGTTAGCACATAACATGACGCAAACATTTTGATAGCATTTTGCCAGCACAACTATATCCCAAAGAAAATATCTAAGAGCCACACTAGATTCCACAATCAAACCATAACCATAATCCACAAGGAATCACAGTCCTTGACCATAACCATATTTCTTAATGAACCAACTCCCACACTTGGAGTTTGACATATCTAACTAGAATCAGCTGATTCTACACGCATGGCGCTTGAGAAATGAACTTTTTATGCATAAGAGGAGTCTTACCAATGACTAGTCATAACTTAAGAATACCATTTTGACATGTCTAACCATGCATAAGTGATGCACTATGACCGCACCTCACCCCCTAGCACATAGAGCTAGTTTTGACCTGGAAGGGTGGAAAGCAATATACACATATACATGAGGCATACATATTTATCCATGAGGCTCCATACATTATATGACATCATATGATCAACTTAACCATGATGCAAAATAGTCCCATCACTATAATCAACCAAATACCATAACACCAAATATATTTAGAAAACAACTATTTGTCATTTTTAGGCACATGCATAACACACAAATGAAAGTATTTGACAACCAATGCACCAAGATCAACCCATAACATAGCCTAACACCTAAAACATCAATTTTTCCATAAGAAACTCACGCATTAAACCGTAACACAAAAAGAACGCCACCTTATTCATATTTACTCGTACAACTCGGGATGACTAACCATATACCGCCATGTAAGTTTATGAACATCAAAAAATTTAAATTAACTCACCAAAACAAAGCATAGAACATATGTGAACCACTCACTTACTCACGATGCCATATGGTTCTCCAAGGAGCCTGGTGTCCAAAATTTTGACTCTGTAGTGGGCAGCAAGCTACATTTTGACCATAACTCTTTGCTCGTGCGAAATTTTCACATGACACCCAAAAGAGGAAATGTTAAATGATATGTTTGATGGCTGGTTTAAAGGGTTCAACCTGATTCATGGCGGTTAAAGAGATATAACTAAAATAGTGTTCCTACCGTTTACATGACGTGAAACGAAAAGCTTTGCTCGCAAGTTTTCAACTGCTGCAGCTTTGCCTACCAAGTTTGTTGAGGCAGAGTTCTGGAAAGAACTTGTGTTTGGTAAGACTTGCACTGTTGAATATGCTTGCAATGTTGAAGGTATTGTCTTTTCAGAATCTTACACAGACTCCTTAGGACAAAGCAAATGGAATTTCAAGGTTAGAGTTGAGTCTCACAAAAGGCTCGGATGAACTTCCTCTGCCACCAAGAGAGTTTTTGAGCTATTTTTTATTTGTTTCGCAGAGGGCATTTCTCGACTACCGGATTCTACACTTCGGCTTTTAGACATTGTGATACTGGTATGCTTTGTTGGCAGGGGTTTCTTCAATTCTAGCTTGACTGGTTCTTGATCAATATTCTGTTTTATTGGTTGTAGGAAGTTACTAAACCCATGTTATACATTGGAATGCTTTTTAGTATGTTTGCATGGCACATTGAAGATCATTATTAAACAGATGTGTTCCTAGCACAAAAGTACGCAACTTCATTTCTTAATGAGGGTAACTATTTCTATTTCACTTCCAAGGAAGGATTGCATTTGTTTTCGAGAGAGTCAAAGTTTTACGCGAGTTAACTTGCATGGCCCAACTTTCTTTGATTTGCCCAGACTCGTCAGCTGGCATGTGGCTATTGCCCCTAGTAATTGGGGTTTCCTTAAAAGTACTCAAGTTGTTGTTTGTAAATGTTGGATTGTCACCAACTTTATGAAATTCCTTGGAAATGGTGGTATGGGAGACACAAAGATGGAGGTGTTATGTACATACATGACCATAAACACACCGTGTGCATAAATCAACATGGTAAAAATGATGAAACAAGATATGGAGTTTAGAGCTTCTTACTGCACTTTAGAAGTGATTATCGATTAACAAAAGGCTGTCACAAGAGAGCGGTGATGAGAGCTACGTAGAGGTTTTTTCCATGAAGTCGTTGGAAAGGCGCACGCCGTGATAAGAGAAAATAATAAGCAAGTAGAGAGAGAGAGTCTTCTTCTTCTTCTTCTCACAAATGAGAGAGAAGATCTTATGGAGATGGTTATGGAGAGCTTGCACCACTCCATATAATATGTATGTATTGTCGTGCGATAGTAGACGTAAATGTCGGCACTAAAAACTGAGCACTAGAGGTTGCTTTTATAGGCACATGCCGGGCTAGAGTGTTGCCCAAGCTGAGACAGTGCGCCCCCTCTTCTTCTAGGAATAGAACCTGCTTTTGGAAAAAGACTCTAGTCTTTTCTAAAAACATGGCTTTGCTTTTGGTGGTCAACACCCCTATTTCCCTTCAATTTTTGCAGTAAAAGTTGATTAATCGGATAGTATCCCAGCAACTAATGTGACTGTAACTAAGCTATGATGTACCATGATGTCCCAATATAATTATGACTTTTTTGTACTGCCGTGACATATTTACAATGCCACTTTTCATAAAAATAATTCTCATAAAAACCCCATTTAATCTCGTTTCTTCACTGAATGGTCGTTTTTATTCCAGACGATGACTAAAAATAATATTTTTATATTTAGGTCATTCTAAAAAGCACGTTGCTTTTTTCAAAACTTTAAGACAGCACAAAAATTAAAAATTTGAACCACGGGTTCCACTTGTCCATCGGGACAAGAAAGCGGACTCGCTTTTAACTAAAAAGCACTAAAATTAACGAAAAGCTAAAAATAGCGTAAAAAACACCCAAAAAGCAGGGTTCTACAAAAGTGAACCATAGCTTTCTCAAGACTCGTAGATTAAGGATTCAACCCTGCTTTTTGCAAAAAAGCACAAAAAGCATGAAAAAGATTTTTTTAAAAAAAGGATTTTTCCAAATTTGAACCTAGCGTCTATTTGACCTATCGAAACATGAAAACGGCCGTGCTTTTCACTTTAGAACCTTACAACACTGCCAAACAAGAATTCTAAACCAAATTTCATGAAGCAAATATTGAAAACTATTTTTCCTTTTTTTTTAAGAGACTCAAAAATTCGGGGATCTTACTAGTTACAATATATCTCCAGGATAGAACTCATGATCCATATTGATCTCTATGATAGGTGTAGACTTAGAAGTTATACTATCATCTTTTCTTGTTCTTGATCATCTCCCATAAGGCTTGTGGCCATGGCCCTTCCACTTCTAGATCTTACAATATATCTCTAGGATAGAACTCATGATCCATATTGATCTCTATGATAGGTGCAGACTTGCAAGTTATACTACCATCTTTTCCTGTTCTTCATCATCTCCCATAAGGCTTGTGGCCATGGCCCTTCCACTTTTGGAATGAACATCATCACTTGTGACTTTGCATCATCTGTGGTATTATCCACTACCCTTGCATCTAAAGGTGTTTCATTTGTTTGATCAATCATTTCATTTCCCTTGTGCTCAATTTCCCTATCCCTTTGGTGAATTAACAATTCTTGTTTGGAAATGTTTAGTTTTTTTGTACTCCATTAGAGCTTGAGTTCAGACTTAGAAGTTATACGACCATCTTTTCCTGTTCTTCATCATCTCACATAAGGCTTGTGGCGATGGCCCTTCCACTTTTGGAATGAACATCATCACTTGTGACTTCACCTCATCTGTGGAATTAGCCACTACCCTTGCATCCAAAGGTGTTTCATTTGTTTGATCAATCATCTCATTTCCCATGTGCTCATTTTCCTATCCCTTTGGTGAAATAATAATTCTTGTTTGGAAATGTTTATTTTCTTTTTACTCCATTAGAGCTTGAGCAATTTCTATGAACCCTTTGCACATTTTTAATCTGACTCTGTTTCTCGACTTCAGGATCCGGATATGTCAACCGTCTTTGTTCCAAGGTTTGGTTGGTCTTTAGTTTAGCCTCATAAGCCTACAATAGTGCCTCTAAGGGTTCTAGAACTTTTTTCACTAGGACTAAATCTCCCAATGATATTTTGGAAGACAACGCTCCCTCCACTCGTAGATTGTTTTCTCTTATGATTGTCACAATTTTCTCTGAGCTGTAATGACAAACTTTCAAATTCAATTTGATTCGATGATTTTTATTCGTTCTCAACCGGTGTGTTTTTTGTAGCTTCTTGAGCTTGTGCTCTAGTCATTGTTGGGGTATAAAGCCCAATGTGGTCGCCCAGGTAAGTGGGCGGGCCGCCAGGTATGTACACATATTCTTTTGTTAAAACCTAATAAGAACTCACTATGCTCTACACATTACAGTAGAGCGAGTTCACCATATCGTCGTGCTCTTCTTCTTGCACTCTCTCTCGTGTCACACTTCTGCTCGTACTCCTTCAACTGGTATCAGATCTCAGATCAAGGCTCGGGGCAGCACTGCAGGAGGTAGAGTCACCAGCTCAGATTGGAGTGAAATTCGAAAGGCGAAGACACGGCCCCAAATCCTGTGGTCATCTCGGCCACCGTTCGGCTTCGACAAAGGTCTGCGCAGGCCATTTCGACTACATGGTCTCGGCGGGTGCAGATCCGACTCTGCAAATTTGGGGTTTTACGGCCTACGACTGCAGGTGCTCAGGATATCGACACTCCCAGAGTGTTGATTTGTGGCTATCTACACATCGAAGGACGGCTCACAGTTCTTGGAGGCATGTCACAAACGACACGGGCGCATCTACACACAGACTGTAAGCGACATCCACTAGTTCATCAGGTAGCTTGTGTTTGCTGCTTGATATTCCAGATTTCATCCTGACATTGCAGGTACTTCCACATGGGATGTATTTTCAGAGATGATGTATGTTTGTTGAGGGTTTGCTGGCTGTGAGTCACGCAGCAAACAACCGTCGCAGCGGTTACAGAATATAGTGGGAAATTTGTGGATGTATGACTTTGTGGGAAGTCTATGTACTGTCAGATTTACTGCAGCCTTTGTTGAGGGTCGAGTGAGGTTTTATTGAGCTGGGGGATTCTCAAATTTTGAGATCCTTTCGGTGATACAGGTCTTGGAGCGATCCCTCGAGCACCCTTAGATAGGCAGCTAGGATGTATTGACTGTGAGTTAGACAATTGGGATTGCATCTTTGCTTTACTGCCATTGAGGCATTGTCGCAGTCTATGCTTACAGGACAGTGACAGGACAGTCAGAGACAGTACAGGTGCAGGACAGGTTTACCCACAGCTTACAGTGTTAGAGAGACAGTGGTTTTTTGAGCTGTTTTTTGGTCTGTTTTTAGTACACCAGAGCCATTTTACAAAGGAGACTCTGCCAACATTTCTGCAGAATCTGAAGCTTTCTTGGTTCATTTGACAGGTTGATATTGGTTCGGAGGTCAGTTTACAGGGGAAACTCTGCCGAATTTTTCCCAGGAAAGTAAACTACTATGAAGCGTAGCTATGGCTGGATCACAGGACACTGCTCTTTACAATATCAAGGATCTGGATGGAACCAATTTCCCATTGTGGAAGAAGCAGATTTGGCACGTGTTGGTACAAAAGAAGCAGATAAAACCTATAAAGCTCAAGGGGATAAAACCAGAAGATATGGACGAAGATGAATGGAGCGAAATGGATGAATTGGCACTTTCTACCATTATGCTGACTTTGGCAGAAAGCGTTTACTTCAATGTAGCAGACGAGATGTCGGCTTATCAAGCATGGTTAAAGCTGAGTGATCTTTATGAGAAGCATAGTGCAGCTTCACAGGTATACTGGCTTAAGAAGCTTGTTGACTTGAAGATGAAAGAAGGGACACCTATGTCCAATCATCTGAATGAATTCAACACAATCTACAGTCAGTTGTCAGCTCAAGGTGTCAAGTTTGATGAACCTGTTAGAGCTATGTTCCTGTTGATCACATTGCCGGAAAGTTGGGACACTTTTCGCACAGCTTTGAGTAATTCTGCACCTCCAGATGGTTTGAACATAGCAGGTGTAGAAGGAAGTCTGCTTACTGAAGAAACAAATAGAAAGACAATGGACAAAGGCAAAGGAACAACCTTAGTTGTCAGGGGAAGGACCAAAGAAAAGTACAAAGGTGGAAAGAGGAATCAGTCTCGTAGCAAGTCCCGCAGTGCTAAAGGCAAGAGTGACATAGAATGCTACCATTGTGGCAAGAAGGGTCACATGAAAAGAGACTACAGAGAATGGAAAGCAGAAAAAGGCAAAGAGAAAGATGAAGACCATGGTGAGAAGAACAAGTCCTCAATGAAGATTCAAGAAATAAATGTGACAAACACTGTTGCAGAGGATGACAGTCTAGTGTCAGGAGACATCTACTTCTTGAAGAATACAATGGACTCAGCTCTTCTTACAGCATCTGATGGAAATGCACTGAGAGACTGGATTATAGACTCAGGGCATCACTTCATGTGTCTCCAAACAAGGAGTGGTTTACTTCTTATGTGACCACTAAAGATCATGTTCACCTAGGCAATGGACAGACATGTGAGATCTTAGGTGTTGGAGATGTTCAATTGAAGTTTCAGAATGGCTCTTCTTTCATGCTGAAGAATGTGAGACATGTTCCCGCAATTACAAAGAGCTTGATCAGCACAGGTTTACTTGATGATGCTGGCTACGTCACCACTTTTGGACAGAACATGTGGAAGATATCCAAGGGTTCTATGACAGTAGCACATGGAGTAAAGTCTGGAGGACTTTACATGATTTATGTATCAAATGTCTCTAAAAATGTAATCAATGTAACCGAGCAGCCGAACGTTTCTTTGTGGCATAGCCGGTTAGGACATATGTCCAAGAAGGGAATGGAAATCTTGTCTCGTTCTGGTTATTTGCCTGGCTTTTCATTTAATGAGTTTGAATTCTGTGAACATTGTTTGTATGGTAAGCAAACACAGCAGCCACATAAGCATAGAAGCAGTAGAAGAGATACACAGTTGGCACTTGTTCATAGTGATTTGTGTGGACCTATGCCTAACCTATCTCTAGGGGGAGCTTCTTACTTTATGACATTTATAGATGATTACTCGAGGAAAGTATGGGTTTACTTTCTCAAGCACAAGGATGAAGCGTTTAGTGTTTTCAAAACGTTTGTGGCACTTGTGGAGAATCAGAGTGGCAAGAAGCTTAAATGCTTACACACTGACAATGGTGGAGAGTATGTTTCAAAGGCCTTTCAGCACTTTTGTGAGTCAAAAGGTATAAAACGTGAACTTACTGCTCCTTACAATCCTCCTCAAAATGGTGTTGCTGAGAGGATGAATAGGACCATACAAGAGAAGGTCAGAAGTATGTTGTCTAATGCACAGCTGCCAAATGGGTTTTGGGCTGAAGCTGTATCAACAACTGTTCATCTTGTAAATAGATCTCCTAGCAAGGTTTTGCGGAACGATTCAGTGCCAGAGATGGTATGGTCAGGCAAAATGCCCTCATACAAGCATCTCAGAGTCTTTGGATGTGAGGCATATACTCACGTTCCAAAGGAATTTAGGAACAAACTTGAGCCAAAGAGTAGAAAGTGCATCTTTCTAGGCTATGGTAATTCTGGTGAGATGGGGTACAGACTTTGGGATCCCGAATCCAGAAAGGTTGTCCGTAGCAATGATGTTCACTTTAATAAATCCAAATATCATTCTAAACCAGAGAGGGTTGATGAGATTAGAAGAGTTGTCTTCCAAGAAGATGGACCTGCACGTGCAAGACAAAATGTCAGGGCTCAAGAGGAGCAAGGACAGGATAGAGTGGAACCACAGGTTGTGGCTGAGCCTGAGCCACCTATTGTGCGTAGATCTGGACGTGTCACGCGACCTCCTGATAGGTTTGTTCCATCTATGAACTATGTCATGTTGACTGATTGCAATGAGCCTTCATGTTACAAGGAAGTAGTGCAAATGAAGGACTCCGGGAATCGGCAATTGGCCATGCAGTCAGAGATGACAGCTCTGCATAAAAACAAGACATGGAAGCTAGTTAAATTACCACAGGGCAAAAAGGCTCTACCTTGTAAATGGGTTTACAGATATAAGATCACCACTCATGATAGTCAGCCAAAGTACAAAGCAAGGCTTGTTGCCAAGGGCTTTACGCAAGAACAAGGCATTGACTTTGATGAAGTCTTCTCTCCGGTGGTCAAAATGACTACATTGAGATGCTTTCTTGCATTGGTTTCCATATTAGATTTGGTGTTGCACCAAATGGATGTCAAGACAGCGTTCTTGCATGGTGATTTAGATGTGGAAATTTACATGCAGCAGCCAGAAGGGTTTGTTGAGAAAGGCAAGGAAGATTGGGTATGCCAGTTTTTAAAGAGTCTTTATGGCTTAAAACAATCACCGAGGGCATGGTACCATAAATTCCACAAGTTTATGCTTTCTCAAAGGCTACAAACGTAGTGAGTTCGATCATTGTCTATATACAAAGAAGGCTAAGGATGGTAGTTGGCTGATCCTTATTTTGTATGTGGATGACATGTTGATTGCTGGCAAGCACTTGGAAGAAATTTCAGCTTTGAAGTCAAAGATGGCAAAATCGTTTGACATGAAAGACATGGGTGAGGCAAGTCATATACTTGGTATGCGCATTGAGAGAGACAGATCAAAGAAGTTGATTTGGTTATCTCAAACAGAGTATATTGACAAGGTTTTGCAACGTTTCAATATGGAGAAGGGAAAGGCATTGAGTGTTCCATTGCCACCATATGTGAAACTTAGCAAACAAGATTGTCCTGTGTCTGAGGAAGAACAGGCTGAAATGGATAAGATTCCATATGCGTCTGCAGTGGGTAGTTTGATGTATGCAATGATTGCTACTCGCCTAGACATTGCATTTGCAGTGGGAGTAGTAAGTCGATACAAGTCAAACCCAGGCAAGAAACATTGGGAGGCAGTGAAAGGAATATTGAGATACCTGAAAGCTACAAAGAGTATGCGTATATGCTATGGGAGTCAGGAGCTAAGTGTAAAGGATTTTACAGACTCAGCTTATGCAGGTGACTTAGACAACCGAAGGTCTACGTCAGGGTATGTCTTTACATTGGCTGGTGGAGCAGTATCATGGCGTTCTAGATTACAAGATTGTGTTACTCAGTCTACTACAGAGGCTGAATATGTTGCAGCATCAGAGGCATGCAAAGAATCAATTTGGCTTAATCGACTAGTAACAGATTTGGGAATCAAAGAAGAGATGCCTGTGTTATATTGTGATAGTCAAAGTGCTATACAATTGGCTCGCAATCCAGTTTATCACTCAAAGACAAAGCATGTGGATGTGAAGTATCATTTCATCAGGGAAATGCTCGAGGATAAGCAACTTCAGCTTGTCAAAGTTCACACCACAGAAAATCTTGCTAATCTACTTACAAAAGGACTTCCCTCAGAGAGCTTTGCGCATTTTCGCAAGCAGTTAGGTGTAGGGTAGTACATCACTTCTCTACATCTCTTGTATATTAGCTTGTATAGTAGCTTCTCTCACACTTAAAGTACCACATTGGACTTTAAGTGGGAGGTTGTTGGGGTATAAAGACCAATGTGGTCGCCCAGGTAAGTGGGCGGGCCGCCAGGTATGTACACATATTCTTTTGTTAAAACCTAATAAGAACTCACTATGCTCTACACATTACAGTAGAGTGAGTTCACCATATCGTCGTGCTCTTCTTCTCGCACTCTCTCTCGCGTCACACTTCTGCTCGTACTCCTTCAGTCATTACATTCACAAAAATTGTTGGGTTGATGTTTTTTATCCACTCAAACATGGCACAATCCCAATGATGTTCATCAACGCTTTCCCCTTGTTTTTAGGATGTTTGGAACAGTAATTCGGAAGTAAATTTTATATCCCACAACCATCACAAAATCCAAAAATCTTTTTACACTCACCTATATGTGGACAAAATCTTGCACAAATGATTACCTCCACATTCACAACAAGGACCTTCCTATTGGGATGCTTGTTGAGCCCCCATTGGTTGTCTTGTCCTAAGAAGATATCCTCTAGGTCTATACTTCTCATTTACTATGAGTATGAGGGTGTTTTGGTCCATCGTATAGTGATATTTTGTTGGATGCACAATGCATGATGGTTTTCTACCTTCATCTATGCTTACCCAAGAAGGATAACCTTAGTCATCATATGCAATATCCACATGTTTCCTCTCGTAAAGTCTCAAATGGTTCTTTTTAATATGAAGTTGGTAGCATCATATTGTGGATTATGAGTGTTTCTACAGGCTGTGTGTATTTGAAAATTTCCCTCTTCTCTTGAGGCAAATGTGGATGTTGGCCCAACACTGGTTGAGACTTGTCTCCCCAATGTGCTACATTATTTGGGCCAATCTGGTACCTCGATGGTGGTGGTAAAGATTGCACCATTGGGGATCTATACGCCCTTTCACTCACATATTTCCTATTGTAGAAGCACTCATTCGTCACATGATTTTTATAATTTTGCTCATATCACAAAACTTCTAGACTATACAATTTCTGGTGGTGGTGGTTGTTGTATGTTTGGATTTTGTCAATAGCTTTGGGTCATCCTCTTGATGACTTCTTTGACCATTTGATCAACATTTGGCATGTTTGGAGCTTGAACACTCCGTTTTGATGTGGATTTGCTTGTGGTAGAAGAGGCACTACTGGTCGTATTGTCTGCATCTTTCAATACCTCTCCGTAAACCTTGCAGTTATCAACTAGATAGAATGCTTCTCTAGTGACTTGCTCAAATGTGGTGCATGCTTTCAAGTGTAGGTAGTTTTTGAAATTTAATTCTCTTACAAAAGCTCTCATCTTGCAAAAGCTCTTGTACATGACATCTCTCTATTTATTGCTTGAAGCAAAGCAAAGCTTCCTTCACTTTTTCATTCTCTTTCTGCTTAAAAGCATAGACTTGGGACATTGTGTTGTGCTTGATTCCTCTTTTTGAGAATTCCTTAGCAAAATCCTATAGAATTTTCTCTATGTTTGAGAAATCTTTGTTGTTCAATGATTGGAACTATGTTAAGGCTCCTCCTTCTAATATCAACCCAAATCCCTTGTACTGATTATGAAAATCCACCACCTGTTCATCTCTCAAAACTTGTTTGAAGAGTGAAACATGTGCATATGGATCCCTGACCCATTGTACTTTTTAGCAACACAGTTTGCTACTTTAGATGGTGCATGAATTGTGTTTTATCAACCACTCTTACAACTCCAGGTTCTTTTACAAGAATATCTCTAGCCTCATAACCCCCACTAGGAACTCTAGTTGGAGTTTGTTTTGTGTCCCAGTCATCAGGTCACACATCTCTTGCTTCTATACAAGTTTCTAGAACTCTTGTCATATAGATTGTGTTTGAAGTTTCATTGCCTTGGTATGTGGTCATTGGAACCCTTGAACTCAAAGATCCCATCGATCTCCGGTACTAGAAACTATGATAGACTAAATGAGTCTTCAACTCTCACTCTATCAACACTCATTCTTTTATTATTGGTCTCATCTTTGATGCACCCTTGCCTGCCAGCTTTTGCAAAAATAGTAAAAAAAACTGCTCAAACGTGGATTGCGATACATGTCCCCCAACATCTCAAAATGGGACTAGGAGTTCCCCACAATTAGATCAAGGCTTGGGAATGTCAACCATCAAATTTGGGATAAAATGGACACTATTTGACCTTAAAATCCCAAATTCTCAGGAGATTAGTCTGCAAAATGGTCATTTTGAACCAAGCAAAGAAAAATGTTGCAAAACCTCAAATGCTGGCAACCAAAGGATTTAGGAACGTGCCTAGATGCTTCCCCACAAGTTTTGTGTGAATCGGATTTAAAACATGGGTCGCAATCCATGACCCCTAGGTGCAAAACTACTAGATTTTGGGATCACATTAGTGTTAGACAAGGGGAACTAGAACCCAGGAGTCCACATCCCAACCACCGACTATATAGCATGGCTCCTAGCCCTTTGCCCTGGTTGGACTCCCTTTTCACACTCCCTAGCCCGGCCTTACCCTTGTCTAGTCCGCCGGCCTTGGCACTGTCCTAACATTACTCCCCCCTTAAAGAAGAGTTTTCGTCCTCAAAACCAAAAGTGGGGAACTTCTTCTTAAGAACACTAATGTTTTCCCAAGTGGCACCTTCGTCAGGTCGATCTTTCCACTTGATTAAGGCAGAAGGTTCAACGAAATCAATCAAAATCTGCTGGTCAATGACACTGTCATCCCCATGTAACCACTTACGTAAATGGCTTACATGAAACAAGGGATGAATACGAGAATTTGTAGGTAGCAATAATTTATAGGCACGATCACGTACTCGCTTGAGTATTTTGAAAGGCCCACAATATCGGGGAGATAATTTAGGTATTGGACCAGTTTTCAAACTTTCTGAATGTTCTGGTACACGTAAAAATACTTCCTCCCCTTCCTCAAAGGTAACTTGTTGACGTTTCTCATCAGCGTACTTCTTATACTGATCTTGCGCTTCTCGGACATTCTGACAAGCGAGTTTCAACATATCCATGTGGTCTTGGAGAAAATCCTTAACCTATTGGAGCTTTTCTATTGCCAACCTCACCGTAACAGGTGACCTAGGTTGAAACCCATACATGAGTATGAAAGGACTAAATCCACTTGTGACATGCTTAGCACTATTATAGGAAAACTTGAGAATATGTAAATATTCTTCCCAGTCTGACTGTTTCTTGCTTATGCTCTTAGCATATCCTCTAGCACTTGGTTAACTCGTTCAGTCTGACCATCTGTTTCTGGATGATTGGTTGTACTGAGGTTTAGTTGTGTACCCAATCGTTTGAACACAGTCCTCCAAAAATGACTATTAAACTTTGGATCACGATCACTGACAATGTTACTTGGCAAACCATACAGCTTGTATAGATTGTCCACAAATAACTTGGCTAGTTCTGGAGTCTTAACCGATGATTTGGTTGGAATCAACTTACAGAGTTTAGTCAACCGGTCTACGACCACCCATACCGAGTCATGACCTCGTACAGTGGTTGGTAAACCCACAATAAAGTCCATGAGATACTTTCCCATTTTCCATTGGGAATCTTCAAAGGATGTAAGAGTCCTCCTTCTTTCAGGTGCTCCGCTTTGTTAACTTGAGATTTTTGGCAATGCAAGACATAAGCTTGAACGAAGCCATGTAAACCTGGCCAGTAAAACTATCATCGTACGAGAGCGTAAGTCTTTCTTATACTCGGGTGCCCTGCACTTGGACTATCATGACATTCATAAAGAATTTGCCGCCGAATTTTTGTGTCCTTCGGTACACAAACTCTCCCCTTATGGAGTAGGTACCCATTGTCAATGGTGAAATGCTTCCATTGTTGTAGTTCATCACTCGATAGAGGAGAAATATGTGTGGAGGTTAACGTTACACTAACTTCATTGGAGTGATAAGGATCCCTCATTTGTACATGGCTCCACACTTTGGAATATGCTTCATCATGCTCATATTTTCCCTTTAGAGAATCCAAAAATTCACTGCGAAGTTCCGTGAACAAGAGAGAATTCGTCTCTGGCATACGACTTAGAGCGTCGTCCACCACATTGTATCGACCTTTACGATACTGGAGCTTGGCATCATATTCTTGAACAATCTTGGCCCACCCGACTTTCCTATCGTTCAAATTCGTTTGTTGTGTAAACCATTTAATGCTTTCATGGTCAAACACAATCTCAAACTGAGCACCATACAAATAATGCCGCCATGTTTTAAAGGCAGACACTATTGCAGAGAGTTAACACTCATAAGCAGAGTAGTTCTACTGAGCTGCATCAAGATTCTTGCTTTCAAATGCAATTGGCCGTCCATCTTGTAACAAGACTGCTCCAATAGCACGGTCATTGGCATCCGTTTCCAAAACGAATGGTTTCAAAGGATCTACAATAGCTAGTATGGGAGCTGTAGCTAATGCATCCTTGAAAGTGCATAAATTGTTCTATTGAGAGGGTCCCCACTGAAAAGTTTTGCCTTTGCCTTTCAGCTGGTCCGTCATGGGAATAGCAATATTAGCATAGTTCTTAACGAACCTTCAATAAAAACTTGCAAATCCTAAAAAAATATGTAACTCCTCCAAATTTTTAGGAGAAGGCCACTTCCGGATTGTGTCCACTTTGGATTGATCCATATATAGCCCATTAGCTGAAATAACATGCCCAAGATAGTCGATTTCTTCTTTCAAAAAATCACACATAGATTCCTTGGTGTATAATTTATTTGTTAGTTACAATTCAAAAACCTACCTCAGATGTTCTTCTTCAGAAGCACTGTAGACTAGAATGTCATCGAGAAAAACAATGACAAATTTGTCCAAATACAGCTTCAAGACACTATCCATAAGTGTCATGAATGTTGCGGGCGTATTGGTTAACCCAAAGGGCATAACCAAAAACTCGTAATGTCCAAACCTTGTTCGGAATGCAGTTTTGGGTATATCAGCCAGTCGAATATGGACTTGGTGATAGCCTGACCACAAGTTTGTTTTTGTAAAAATGCAAGCATGAGTGAGTTTGTCGAACAACTCATCCACGCGTTGCAATGGGTACTTGTTCTTAACATTAATCGCATCTAAGCCACGGTAGTCTACGCACATGCGCATACTCTCATCTTTTTTCTTCACTAATAGGATAGGAGAAGCCCATGGTGAAGAACTGGGTTGGATAAACTCTCTACTAAGATAGTTAGCAAGCTAACGTTCCACCTCAGCAGCTTCAGAGTAACTCATACGGTAGGGCGGTTTACTGACAAGTTTACTGCCTGCAACCACATCGATGTTATGTTGCATCGATTGTGTCGGCGGTAATCCTAGTGGCAAATCATTAAGAAAAACATCGTGAAATTTCTTTAACAAATTAACTCACTAACAGCTTTTGCTTGTTTGGAAGTAGCCATTGGTGGAAGAGATGAGAGAGAAGCATGCGGCGATGAGGAATGTTCAACAGATTCAATGTTAGAGAGAAAATGAGACAATGAGTAACACAATAAAACTTAATCTATTTCATTATCGAAAACGAGCTGCATAAGCTCAGCTGTACATATCAATGGTGAAGAAGGTACCTCCTTCTCTCCTAGTTCAACAACACATGTGCGCCATGGGATTCGAACATCAAGCTGTTGTGATCATAGCTACACTTCAGTGATGGTCCTAGGCTATGCAACCATTCCCTACCAAGGACCACGTCTGCCCTCTCCATGTTCATAACCTAAAAATCCAAGGATGTGGAGTAGCCTTGTACTTCCAACAGAACAGCTCGGACTTGAGTATCCCAAATTTCGGTATCATGTCCATTCATCATTGCTACCTTGTAGCGGTGGGTACTCGAAGTTTGAGGCAATTTGAGTTTTTTCACCAATCCGTAATTGATAAAATTGTGAGTAGCACCGTCATCTACCAAGATGCGCACCTTGTGCCCTTGCAGAGATCCGTGCATACGTACTAACTCATGTGGTCCAAAGGTCTGTTCCCACATGGAAGCTGTGAGACAGCATTCATGCACCACCTCGGTGTGTGTTACTTCCACTGTTGAGTAATCATGAGGAAGACTCAAGAGGCAACAGTTGCACCGTGTGCACCGCTTTCTCCTTGCCATGAGCAGTAGATTTCCCCTTGGGACAATCCTTTTTGCCATGACCGCTTCCTAAACATAGAAAACATAATTTCTCTTTCTTAGCTTTATCAAAGTCCTCAGGAGAGAGAGGACCTTTGGACCCCTTGGGTTTTTTAGATGCTTCTGAATTAGCTACTAAAAATTTCCTTTTATTGTGCCCATACTGTGTGCATGTATTACCATGTGTATTAGCAGGCACATGATTATGATGTGATTTCTTTTCATCTGGATCATCTTGAATATGTGCTTTCACTATGGCTTCCTCAAGTGTTTTAGGGTCTTGGGTCTTGACGTGCTTCTTAAGCTCTGGTGTCAGACCATGTATGAACCCCCGTACTTACTGAAAGTTATGTAGCCTTCCAACTTGAGGATAACATCCCGATAGTGAGATATATATTCAAGTAATGATGGGTATTTGTTACGGCATTAGCCGCACATGCAGTCCTGCGGAGGTCTGGAAACTGCGGATCAGGGATATGTGGTATGCGGCGGCCGTAGCGACAGTTCTTCACAGGATATCATGAGACAGGAGTGTGTGCACCGTTCCCGATCTGCGCTGGAGCAGCGGTTGTATATGGAGGGGCATACCTATCTTTTGATGTAACTTAACCAATCTCTATGATATTCATGGCAACTACTATTGTAACTCTATGTCTGGAATACAAATGAATGAAGCAAGAGGTGTTATGGGCCTGTGTACTGTGTACTTCCTTCTCTTGTCATTTTTATATGTTGATGTTCATATAATGTAGTTGCGGGTAATCATTCCTATAATGCCTATTGCTCTTGTGCGGGCAATAGCCATTACATATGGCGACCACGATGCGTGATGGACGGCCTGCGATGAATATGCATGCGCACTAGGTCGCAGGGTCCGCCTGACCCTGTGGTTCCAATTGTAGGAAGACAACGGAGGAGAGGCGGTTCAGATGAATTTGTTTTTTCTTCACCGCAGATTGAGGAATCTGTATCTCCATCACCAAGCCCGGTGCGTGGTAGGCGGTTGTGGCGAGCGAGACGTACTCCACGCAGTCAGTCATGTCCTCTTGTCGTACGTTTACCCTCACCCACCCAGGTTGCTCCACCACCGTCTCCGGTAAGCAGTTCGGGGGTATCTCCGCCACAGTGTCCACCTCCTAGCGTTCGTCAGCTTTTTCCGGGAGGAGGAGGAACAGTTGGGCAAGGGGTGATGGCTCATCCTCAGATTAAGTATAGTCGGTTTCGAGGTCTTTTGAGTGAAGACCCTGATGCACATTTGCGCCAATTCAATAAAGCTTATGGATTGAATCATCCTGGGGTGGTGATTCCTCTCTATCAACAATCAGTGTTTGAATCTACACTCTCAGGGAAAGTGCGAAATGGTTGTCCGAATACCCTGATGATAATTTCCAGACGTATGCTGACGGATCCATAGCGTTTCTACGAAGGTTTCGAATGGAAAAGACAGTCCCTCAACATTTTGAGAAGCTTCGAACACTTCGGCAGAAGTCATTGCAGGTGGAGGATTACGCTGTAAAATTTCGGATGCTTTTGCAGAGGGTACCTCAGGCACAAAGGCCGGCAGCCGAAGTGCTAAATGATTATTTTTTGCGGGGGCTCAACAAGGATCTCCGAACGGCTATGGCAACAATGGATAAGGTAACTACTCCATTGAATAATGTAATCGCTAGGGCTGTAGTAGCAGGAGAGGCCTTAGAGGATACGGAATCTCCAAAGAAGTCAAAGAAAAAAGACAGGAAAAAATCACATCACAAGTCGCAAGACAGTGGCAGTGATAGTTCGAGTCAGAATCCGCAGTATCAGATTTCTCGGACTCAGGCAACAGCGATTCGGGGAAAGAATCGGAAGAGACACCGCGAAAAAAATCCTAGCGTCACAGGAAAGGTATTTCATCCAAATCGTCGGAATCAGCTGCGGTGGCTAAAAGTCTAAAGGAACTATGGTGTACCCAATGTCGGAATGTGGGCCATGCTGCTCAGGAGCATTAGGAAAAATATGAACCCTCTAGGGGCCCTTTGGGATTAAGGTTAATTAAAGGCCAGCCAATGAGAAGAGGGTGGTGGACACACTCTATGCCCTCAAAAATGTAGGGGGACAAAGTAGTCTTACACTTCTTAAATGGGCTCTTACCTAGTGAGAAGGTGGGGGGGGGTGGGCCATATGGAACCTCCAACTTCCCTCCTTTTTTATCCGGTTCTGAAAAAATCCCAAAATTTTAAAATTTTTAAAAATTTTCAAAACTCAAATTTCATCTTCTGTAAACCCCCCTAAAACTATTTTATGGTCAAAAAAACATTTTTTGATCTCAAAAAGTCAAAACGTGCATCCAAAAATCCTAAAATTCAAATTTTTAAAAAAACTTTTGAAAAATCTTTTTTTGCTATCCAGAGCTCCCTCAAAAGTAGTTATTAGGAAAAAAGTGATTTTCTCTCTCTAGAACCCCTTTTCCAACCCCTCCTTGGTTGCAACCATCACACTCATCCTCTACTCCAACACTCTCTCTCTACACCATCTCCATTGCTGCAGCAAAGAAGCTCCTCTCTCCTCCCCTACCACCTTCCATTGCCACACCAAGCAATGGTTATCCACCTTCTCCTACCATTGCCACAAGGGTTAACCACCTTCTCATATCACTTTATCCCACCTACATTGTAGCAACAAGCAAGGTCCTTCTCCTCCTCCTAGTTTTCTTTGCTCAACCATGGCCAACTCTACTTCGCAAAGGAGGCCAAAGGATGAGGTCACAGCAGTTGCATGCCACAACACTAGAGGTGTAGATGATGAGTGGGTGCCACAAGAGTTCACCAAAGGTGCTTGGATATACATGCAACCATCTACTATTGGCCCTCATCGTGTGCGGAATCGTACAACCTTGGATCTTCATTGGAAAGGAAAGCTCCTTGGCTTCAAGAACCGCAAAGACAAGGGGACCGTAGCCATTGTGCAACATGTTTTGTCAATGTCAACCATGCACTTGCAACAACCACCTCGATTTCCAACACATTGTAAGTACATGTTTTCAGAATACAAAGCTAGGTGTGAAATCACAGTGTAATGTTATTATGGATTCATACTTAACATTTGTCATGCATTTATAGTCATATTTCCATCCACGTTGGTGGAGGAGCAGCCACTACATAGTCTCTCCGGCACATTCAATGCTATACATGCGGATATTGGAGCAATAATGTTCCCACATCTTTGCCCAACCAAACTCGTTCAAAGAAGGATTTTCTTCTATTGTCACTCCTATATTGTCCCTACTTCTACACAAGCGTTTGGAACGCTTGAACCCATCAAAGTAACTTCCTTATTAAGTATGGAGTGGTCGGTCCCAGATTTGTGGTCGGTAGCATCTTTCAAGCAAAAGATGATAATGGATGTCCAAAACTCTTTGAAATGCTCTAAAGCTTCTAGGTCTGTGGGCTTGAGTTGGTGTTTGCCTATTCATTGTTTTGTGTACATTTTTAAAGAGTTTGGATTTGTGGAGACTACCACAATTCTTGTATGTAAAGATGCGCATTACGAGGAATTAGGAAGGCTTTTAGAAGAGGACTGGGGTTTTGTGGAGGGCATGCACAACGGGGACTGGTACCGTTGTAAGGTTGAAGCTTCAGGTATTGGAATGCGCTATTTGAAATCCCGCACCTCCTTGTACATACGATTTCACTATGATCGTTGGATGTGCAAGCATGGATGCATTTGAGGAGATTTTTGCGTTCATGGAGGAGCACATCATAAAATATTCTGTATCTATCCCCCCACATGCAGGGATCTGGGTGCCTTGCGATCTTTTGCGCTATATACACAAAGGTGATCGCCCATTCTCCAAGCGGTTGCAACAATTTCAAGAAATTGCAATCGATGCAGGCCATTACTTGGACGAGCAAGCCCCTGGGGTGTCAGCGCTCAAGAAGCGCAAGTTGGGGGTGGAGTACCTTTCTCGGCTCGCAACATTTATCTTCTTGGTGAGCGAGGAACCTGATCTGGAGGAGCTTCGCTTACCACACCTTCACGTTGGGTCCTTTATCAAGGACACCAAGGAGCAGCAGGTTATACCCATGAACCCTGCAGTGGAAGGAAAAGCACACCGGCTCGAGTACCCTAGGGGTCTTGAGGAAGTGGTTGAGAAATCCATAGTTGCGGTTGGACGTAGTGACACTCCAGTGCCACTACCACTGACGGATGTGGCTATCCCAGAGGTAGAAATAAGCCGCTTCTCCTCAGTGTTAGTGGATGGGGAGGAGTATGTATTCCTCCATGATTTGGAGAAAGCATTTGGCCTGCGCATGGATGAATGCTTGAGCGTGCTATGCAACAGCAGCAAATGTCCCTTAGACAATACGCCAGATGCCCTAGAAAGCAAGCTCTTGCCAGATGGGGACTCTGTTGCTGACACTATCGCAGTTGTATGTGTGGAGGTCCTGGCAGAAGAGCAGTTGCACGTGGCCGATGAAGATTTCCAAGCCACGCAAGCCAAGGTTGAGGCTGCTAGGATGCCTATGCCATTATGCAACCTCCCATTTGATGATCCAAAGCTCGTATCTGTGGTGCATGGGAGCATTGACTTGGATGCAAAGGGCAACAGGGAGGAGGACGACAAGGAGCAAGAGGTAAACTGTATCCTAATTTTCATGTTACTATTTTATCCTTCATTGTCTTTTTTCTCAACCTTCATCGGTTTATGACAGGATGTTGTGGAGGTTGATGATTTTGCTGCAAGGACGGGTGGCAAGCGGACGGGCTTTGGACCTCAAGCTTCCCTTGTGCATTACCTAGGATACCTCCTCCCCTGGCGATGTGGCCATTATCCATAATGAATTTACTCCCCAAGCCCATTTTATGACTTGGTCGTTAAAAGCTTTGAGCAAGTTTTTGTGTTTGAGCACCATTGCTCAAACTACGCATCAAGTATTCCTAGTGCGTAGATCCCTTGTATGCACAACGTCTGGCACTAGCTTTCGTGGTAAAGTGCTTGCTCAGATAGGGATACATGCTTCCATTGGCTCAACTGACCCAGAGGCCATAGCGCAGTCCCTCTGGACTGGGGAGTTGCCTTACGCGCAAAATAGGCGCCAGAAAATGATCAAAAAAATTATGAACTCCTCAGATACATGATGTAAAATCACCGTTTTGGAAGGAATAAAAAATATTTGAAATTGTCTCTATATATTTCAAATTCTTTTGAATGTGATTTGTCAATCTTCAAAATTGTTTCAATTGGTAATATGAATTTTTTTTTGATTGGTGACTTTGTAATTTCAAGTTCTGTATGTAATTGCAGTCAATTTCAGTAAATTTGTGCTTTTTAAGTACCCTTGGGGGTAGATAAGCTTATAAGGGCAAAAAAAAAGCCTGGCCACAAGGGCGCGCAAGTGGCCCATCCATCAGTTTTGGATAGGCCATTTGCGCGCCCTTGTGGCCAGGATTTTTTTTGCCCCTATTAGGTTAATCTACCCCCTAGGATACCTACAAAGCACAAATTGATTGCAATGGATTGGTTTTGCATCACTCATTTAGATGCACCCCTTTTTATGGCAATTCCAGCATATGTTCACACTCAAGGACACTAGAAAAGGTGAAATCAATTATGAGATGAAGTTTCCAGCACACTATCACCTTCTTCAGCTATACCTAGTACACCCCTGCACCAAAAAGTCCAATTACATTGGACATTTGAAAAATCCAGATTACTGTTGCATAGACACTTGGTTTCACAATATGTTATTTATTTTTATATCCTATAGGGAATTCAAAGCTTGAAATGGCCAAAAAAGGGTGTCCACAAGGATCCATGTCAAATAACGATGCAAAACCAATAGTTTTTAGTAAATTTGTGCTTTGTAGGTATCCTAGGGGGTAGATAAGCCTACAAGGGGCAAAAAAAAGCCTGGCCACAAGGGCACGCAAATGGCCCATCCATCAGTTTTGGATGGGCCATTTGCGCGCCCTTGTGGCCATGCTTTTTTTTGCCCCTAGTAGGCTAATCTACCCCCTAGGATATCTACAAAGCACAAATTTATTGCAATGGATTGGTTTTGTATCATTCATTTAGATGCACCTTATAGGTTTATCTACCCTCAAGCGTACTTAAAAAGCACAAATTTATTGAAATTGACTGCAATTACATACAGAACTTGAAATTACAAAGTCATTTCATTACAAAGATAATAGACACAGTAGACACAACTGTGGATCATATTGTCATTGGAAAGTCAAATCATTACAAAGATAAGGGTGTGCAATAAAAAAAGAGGGGTAACTTCGGCTAATGCTCGAAGTCTCGTCGCAATCGATGTGCAAGCTGCATATCTTTTGGTTTTATTGTCACTCGCTTTGCATGTATGGCGCATAGGTTGGTATCTTCCAACACCGAAATGATGTGGGCCTCTGCAGATTCTTGAATAGCCTCTAGCGCTATTGCTTGCATTCTATATTGATTTCCATAGCTTTGAAGCACCTCCTTCACAGTGCGAGCAAAGGGGGTGCATCGAATCAAAAGCTCCGTCGTCTTCTGGTAGTGGTGGATTTTTGCAAATACCCTTGCTATTTTTCGGCGCTGCTGCGGTTCTCTTGGGGGCACTTGCACATTTGCTGGCGTTTAGGCTTCTTGAAAAACTTAGACTTGCACCTATTTACATGCTTAGGGGCTGGTTCTGCAGCCTCTTTTGATTCTTCCTCTTCCCTTGGCTGCCGATCTTGTCGTGTGGGGAGAGCTCCCTGGCCTCCAGGCAATTTCTTCCCCCCAACGGCCACCCGATGTGTGCGCGGTATTTTTTCTCGCAGCCATGGTTGCTCACTCTCTGATTCAGTGTCTGTATGGACCACCCGAGTCCTGGATGGTCCTGCTTTTGATTGGTGGCGGGACGGCTGCTCCCTATCGGACTCTGTTGTTTGCTGACCCTCTTCTTCTCTCCAGCGTGGGCACGTTGCTTCATTCTCCTTCTAGGTGTTATATCTTGAGGAGGTGGAGATTCAACAGTCCTCGATGACTCTCGTGCCCTACCACCATGTCCACTACCAAATGAGTTCTTGGAACGGCCAGGCGTTCGTGGCCGTTTTCTTGTGCCTTTAAGCCATGACGGCTTCTCACATCCTTGGAGGGTCTTTTTGTTGGCAGGTGGATGCTCTTTCGCGGTTTTTTTGGTGCGCGCCATTTCGTTGGTAAGAGCTCACCTGTTCTTAAGAAATGAGTGGTTTATGAGAGCATGCAATATTTATAAGGGTCCATTTAAAAAGGTCCCTCTTCACACTAATTTTTTTAAAAAAAGTATTGTTTTTTAAATGAACATGTCGCTAAGAGTTGGACCTTGCGTTCACGTTTAGTGACTCGCGCAGTATCCACTTTCATCCTTGTCGCACTCTACATCGCCGCCATGAAGCATGCTTGGTGGGACCTTGCGACATTTGCCACTTGTTGTTATGCTCTTGACGACTCCATTTCCGCACTTCAATAGGAATCTTGGATTGTCACGCACGCTTCATTGTGAGCTTACGAGCAAATGTTGTGCGAAAAAACCAATTGAATATCTCCTCCAAATAATTGGATTGCACCATTCCACCACCATGTCGAGTATTTTTGAAGTACACTCCCCTTGCTCGATAATAGGACTTCTCCATGCCTTGAGTGCTAAAAATTTCAAGCGATCTATACTTGTGCATAAAAAATGCACCATGCGCAAAGAAGATATGTTGTTCACATGAGTAAACGATCCACATTATTAAATAAAAACAATCCCTTGTAATGAATACACCCTGTAAAATGACTTACCATGTAATGTGTGATGTTATTTTCACCCCAAGAAAGGGTGAAGACCTTGGTAAAATCCACCAAGGCTTCTTGAAATGATTGGCATTGTTCTTCTGTTGTGCTGTTAAGGTCCATAAGCTTGACCATTTTATCACAATGTGCCCAAACTTGCTTGCGCTTGTTTGCAAGCTCGCCATTTGAATCATTGTCAGTAGTAGCTTTGCATAACTCCTTCCAAAGCTCCCAAAGGCTACCTGCGTGCTGGTTGGAGTTGTTTTGAGCATCATATCGACTTGGCTTTCCTTGGGAAACTTTCTTCAAAAAATGTCTAGCTTTTTGTCCACTCATTGACACTTGTTGAGCAATTTCATGGGCCTCCCCTGTGTTTTTTGCAGAAACGATAGACACATTTCCACTGTCACAGCCAATGGAATTCAAGAGTACCTCCACTCTTTCGATCGCTTCTTGAGACTTTTCCAACGGTTTCATTGTGAAAGCATAGTCAATGTGGAGCTTCAATAGCCTATCAAAAATGCGCATGAATGCGTGTAATGTACAAAAATGTACATTCGATAGAGGAAATCGAAAGATTGGATTCCAAGCGTGGTACTTTTGATCACGGTCTGGGGCATTGAGCATGGGACATCTCAGAATAGACGCTTCCCATTCTCTACCTTCATCTCTGACATCACAAAAATCTAACCCTTGTTCTCCATGCCCTTGCCATGAAAGGATGGAACCGGCCTTTACAGTGCTCTTATGTGATTTGTTTCCATTAGGTTTGTACCCTCGAGTGCAAAATGGACAAGGCATGAGAGAAGAAGCCCCTTGTTTGTAGCCAAGCAAACACTTTATGGTCTTCAAATCCCCACCTAAGTGCCACTCCACATCATAACTACCAAAACTCTCAATCTCCAACTTCTGACCTGCAATTTGGGAGTGTATTACTTCTGTGATCCATGGAGTTCTCTCAAAAATCCATGAAAGTACTCCATTAGTCTCTTTAGGCACCTCAATAGCACCCAACCACCAAATGTCTTTCTTTGATTGCACGCTAAAAGATGGGGTGGGAGATGGCTTGATTGAATCCCTTCGCTTGGTTTGCAGAAGGGCCTCGTTCATTAGAGTGACACTTAGCCTCTCTAACCTTTGGCCGTTCACTATTTGACACTCATCGAGTTTCAGCACAAAAGCGAATTTTGTGCCAAGCACTACAAAATAAATAGTGCTAAGACCTTAAACTTCAGAGTTATAATAAGAATAATACCAAAGAAAAAAGTAAAGTGTGTCACCTTCTTCAGGTAACTCGTAAAATCTAAGCATGGCTTCTTGAAGCCTTCTAAGATCCACGAAAATATTGTTCCACATTGTGTAAGGAAAGCCCTTCTCCGAAGGTGTTATGGATTGTTTTTTACCTTTTCCCCTTGTCTTTGTTGTGCACGAAGCATAAAGGGAAGTTGGCATTGTGTCCTCAATGTGTAGGTATGTCCCAATGCGGGAGAACACATCTTTGTTTGTGGCTTTCTTTGCGAGCTTGACCTTGTGAGGAACGGGAAATAGGTTTTCCACAATGCCATGTTCTTTGAGGGCATCCTTTAGGAGTTGGAAAATAGCCTGATAGGCTTTGGTGCTGATTCCAGCCTCATCACAAGCTTGTTGAATATCCTCATCACTAACCACATTTCTTAATTTACGCATAAGGTCCTTGGTGACTGCATCCTTAATGTGCTTACCTCCAGGTGATTGTAAGATAGAAATCACGTCTTGGGTATTGAGACAACTAGTGAGAAGGTTGACTCGATCATCTTGGCTTGTTCCACCGCATGCCTCAAGTTTCTAGCAACAAATAAACATAAATGTTAGAAAATAGTGTGAAGTAAGAATGCATCATGCAAGTAAAGTCCAAATCACCTTCTGGCTGTAACTCGTCGTTTGTGTGCTCCTCCCGAATGTGCAAGAGTTTCAATGGATGAATACGTGCGTTTGTGTTCCCTTGCACCAAGGGGTGTTTCTTTCAAGTATGTGATGGTGTTGGTAAGATTCTGGATGTGGGACTCCTTTTCTTGCATTTGTTGTTCAAGAGTTTTAACTACCCTCTCCGAAGAGGCAACACTCTCTTGTAATGCCGTCGTCTTAAGGTGAACAGCTTGACATTCGTGCATCCACATATGCAAAGAACCACCTGCACCCATACACAACTACTTGCAATAGCCTAACAAACCTGCTTGGAAAGGCTATTAAATGGTGGATGGAAGCGGCTTATAGGATCGTAAGGGTACAAATGGCCATCCACCCAAATGTCAACATTGGTCTCACAAGCGGTGCGACGTTCCTGTGATGACTTTTGATCACCTTCACTAGTGGTCTTCGGTGCAAATGCCGTGGGTAAGCGAATATGTATGCTTTTGGTGTGCGGAGTACGTGGTAGTGGAAGCAAACCATTTGTGATGTCCCTGAGCACCATGGAAGCTATTGCGTGAGGAAGCAAATGATGAAAAGATAGAGGGGGAAGGGTAGAGAGGTTGAGAAAGATGGGAGGAGAGAAGGAGGGAGAGATTGGGGAGGAGGAGGAAGGTAGGGGCAGGGAGGGAGAGGAGAGGGAGAGAGAGAGAGAGAGAGAAAGGAGGGAGGAGGGAGGAGAGAGAAGGAGGAGAGAACAAAATGTTTATTACTTTTTGGGGAAAAAGAGTTTTGAAAAAATGGACTTTCTAGGCTTGTGGGTTAAAAAATGAGTCAAAAATTTATTTTTGGATATGTATATATGTTGGGAGGGAGTTTTAAGTTAGAAACAAGTAAAAATGAAATTTTTTTTAAAAAAGTCAAATTTTGTCTCTTTGTGACCCACGTTTTTGCTGATGTGGACACACCCCTATGCTTCCTTCACTTTAAAAAAAGCTAGAGAGGGAAAGTAACCCTTTAGGTCCACATCCTACATTTGTCTTAAAAAAAAGGCTAGAAAAGCCTACTCAAAACTACCTTCTTCAATGTCCTTGCCCCCTAAACCCCACACAACATTAGCCTTAATCCCTAAAAATTAGGATTTCTTACAAGGCCCATGAGGCCCATGCAAGGTTCATATTTCTCCTAATGGTACGCAATGAATTAGAAGTGGTGTGCGATTTGCACGACCAATACTCATAATACAGTGGAGTGTTATTTCAATGGCCGGGGTCGTCGGAGTCGAGGGGACTCTTCTACCTAGTAACAACCACAGATAGGGCAGGGACAAGAGCCTGCTGTGGCGATGGCTCATGCTCATACATCAGAGACGCCTGTGCAAGGTTAAGCAGGAGGACGGGGTCAAGGGGGAGGACGAGTTCGCAGAATAGGTGGCCGAGATCCTAATTGCCCCAAGACATGCCTTTTCTGTTTGGGGGATGAACACTGGCGATCTGAGTGTACTGAAGCTATGGAATACGATCGGAAAAATCAGGAACGCGCTGCAGGGAAACAGCCTAGTGTGGCTATGGTTCAGATTGAAGGATTGGAGGAGTCTGATCCAATGGTTTCATTAATCACGCGATCGGGTAAAAATGTGGTTTCAACTCCCGATGTGAAGGTTCCGGATTGGACGGCTCAAGAAGAGGTGCGGAAAAAGACTGTGTCTTGGTTGCCACAATCCACCCCACCAGTGAAGACAGCAGGACCATCGACTATGCCATCAACTGTGGGCCTGGAAATAAAGGAGGGAAAAGCTGGAAATAGGAATGATATTAAAGAACAGGAGGATTGGAATTCAGTTTGGAAAGAGGTCCTCACGTCACCAATTCAAGTACCTCTGGGTTCATTGCTGAAATTGGTCCCGAATTTCCATAATGTATTGCTGCGACAAACGACCACTGAGCTGAGGGGAGTCGCCATTGAAAAGTTGAAAGCGAGGAGGATGATTCAGCCCCGTTGCCGACGAATAGGATCACGGATACCCGCATTCCGGAGCTTTCAGTTCGATACCATGGAACATACATTGACAAGGTACTATTGGATGGTGGAGCGGGAGTAAACATTATCACCCAAGCAGCTTGTGAGAGTTTTGGTCTCAGTGATTGGGAGCCGGCACCCTTGTAGTCCGCATGGCAGATCAAAGAAGAGTGCAACCAGTGGGTTTACTTCGGGGCATTATTTTGGATGTGGCGGGCTTATCCTTTGCTGTTTCCTTAGTAGTCTTGAATATTGAAGATCATAATCAGGATTATGACATTATCTTGGGGAGACATTGGTTACGACAAGCGAGGGTAAAGCATAATTGGGAAGCAAATATGCTTACAGTAAAGAAGGGTAGAAGAAAAGTGCGTGTGATGTTGGGAACATGCAAACAGCCAGTTCAGACAGCATGGCCGGTGATAGCCGAAACAGTCAATATGGTGGAAGGATTCGAAGAGGATGAAGAGGAACAATTTCTCAAAGCTAATCCGGATTTGGTTTCTTTATATCTTGCGGATATTTCTCTGATTCCGAAAGGGAAGTCGGTGGGGGTTTCAGGAATTCCAGCAAGAATAGGGGAGCAACAATAGGTGCTTCCAAGTCCTGAATCATTGGAGGACGTGATTCAGCAAGAACGAGCGTTTGAGGCGTAAATGGAAAAAATTACAAGGGTTAAAGAAGTGAATTAGAGAAGGTTTTTCTTGGGGAGCAAGCGGAGTGGCTGCCTATATACATTAATAAGCAGTTGAAGGCCAGTTTTAGAGATGATTTGATCAAGTTACTGACAGAGTTTAAGGATGTTTTCGCATGGGAATATGCGGATATGCAGGGATTGGATCCTAAGTCTTAACAGCATATGATCAATCTGAAACCGGATGCGGTGCCAGTGAAGCAGCACTCATACAAGATGAATCCAAATGTGGCAAAGCAAGTTAAGATGGAAATTGATCGCCTGTTGGAAGTGGGTTTTATTACCCCTATTGATAATCCGGAGTGGATTTCTCCAATTGTGGTATTACCAAAGAAAAATAAGCAAATCCGAATTTGTGTGGATTACCGGAAATTGAATACAGCTACTGTTCCAGATCCTTTTCCTCTTCCATTTTTGGATTCCATTTCGGATGATGTAGCAAGACATGAGATGTATACTTTTTTGGATGGATTTAGTGGATATAATCAAATCCGAATGGCATTGCGGGATCAGCCAAAAACAGCTTTTATTACCGCATGGGGTGTGTTTGCCTACACAGTGATGTGGTTTGGATTGCGGAATGCACCTTCCACTTTTCAAAGGGATATGTTTCAAATTTTTGGTCCTTATTTGACAGATTTTATGAGAATTTTTCTGGATGATCTCAGTGTTTTAGGAGCGCAATTGGAGCATTTGAAGCAATTACAGTTATGCTTTATGAAATGCAGAGAGGTGAAGTTCAGTTTGAATCCTTTAAAGTGTGCATTTGTTGTTCGCAGTGGTAGGCTATTGGGGCATATAATTTCTGAAGATGGTATTTATGTGGATCCGGATAAAATTGCTGCAATTATGGAAGCGCCTCCACCGCGGAACCAGAAACAGTGCCAGATTTTCCTGGGACAAGCTCGTTGGCATGGGAGGCATTTGCGGTTTGTCGTGCATTTAGCAATCCCGATTACTCACGTAGCTCACGCTATAGATTTTGAATGGACACAGGAATGTGACTTGGATTTTCGGAGATTAAAACTTCGGCTATCCAAAGCTTCGATTATGCTTGCACCGAATTGGGGTCAGGATTTTTATGTGTTTGTGGATGCTTCGGATCGAGCTATTGGCAGTGTGCTGATGCAGGAACAAAGTCAAGGATGGTTCCGACCTGTCTATTATGCCAGTAGACGATTATCATCCGCAGAAAGAAATTATTCCGTAACCGAAAGGGAATGTTTAGGGATGATTTATTCAGTGAAGAAATTCCGGCACTATCTGTTGGGCCGACGTTTTTTCTTCCATGCGGACCATTCAGCTCTTTTATACCTGGTAAGGCAACATAAGTTGACGGGAAGATTGGCCAGATGGGTGCTTTTGCTGCAGGAATTTGACTTTCAGGTCATACATCGGCCAGGGGCTCAGCATGCGGTGGCTGACTACCTATCCAGGTTAGATTCCGGAGAGCCGCCGACGGGTGTAGCTGATGAATTTTTGGATGCGTCTTTGTTTCTAACAGAAGTAGCTGCAGAGGATATCACAGTTCCGCAACAGGCAAGGGTCATTCCTAGCATCCCATGGACATGGTATGAAGAGATGTTTCATTTTATCGACAGCGACGAAATGCCTTCTTTCTTGTCCAGCCATCAGAGGAAATGTATGGCTATTAGAAGCAGGAATTTTGAGATTATTATGGAAAAGCTCTATTATTGTACGGTGACAGAGGTATTACTCAGATGTGTGCTACCACAGGAGCAGGAAGCAGTATTAGAGGAAGTCCATACTGGTATTGCGGGAGGTCACTTTGCAGCATTAATCACAGCTCGAAAGGTTCTCCAATCTGGATTATGGTGGCCCACATTGTTCCAGGATGCGAAAAATTATGTGCAACAGTGTGATGTGTGTCAGCGGTTGGGGCAACCTACCAAACGGTCCAGAATGCCTTTTCAGCCAGTTCTGTCTTTGGAGCCTTTTCAAAAGTGGGGTTTGGTTTTGTTGGTCCTTTTAAACCAGTGGCAGCTCACAGAGGAAATAAGTATATCTTGACAGCCACGGATTACACTACCAAATGGGTGAAGGCATGGCCTTTGAGAGATAACATTGTAGTTTCTGTGGCAGGATGCTTATATAAGGATATCTTTTCTAGATATGGCTGCCCTATTGAGCTTGTTAGTGACAGGGGAAGTCATTTTTTGAATAAGGTGATGGAGAGAATGGTACGGTTTTATTTTGTATTACACAGGAAATCTTCTCCATATTATCCTCAGGCGAATGGGCAAGCAGAATCAACTAGTAAGCAATTGATTCGGATTTTAACAAAGTTGGTGAATATGCATCGAACGGATTGGGATGTAAAACTTCCTTCCGCCTTATGGGCCTATCGAACAGCTTATAAAGTGGCACTAGGATTGACTCCTTTTAATTTGGCATTTGGCATGGAGACAATCACTCCGGTGAAGCATGTGATGCCGAGTATGCGGCTGTTGATTGCAGATCGTCTTCTTCCTGAGGATTCTGTGATTTATCGATTGGATGTTTTGCAGGAACTGGACGAAGAGCGGCTGAATAGCTTTGCGGTGCTGCAGGATCTGCAGTCTACGCGGAAAAAATGGCTGGATCGCCCGAAAGCACGGCAATTTGTTCGGGGACAGCTGGTCCTTGTCTTCAATTCCCACCTCGGGAAGATGCCCGGGAAGCTTAAATTACGGTGGTCAGGACCATTCTGGATTTTTCAAGCATGTGGGCCCATCTCTTTTTATTTGGCGGATTTACGGGGGGAGGTAATTTCTGTGCCGATCAATGGTTTCAGACTGAGCCATTATGTTTCACCTACCACGATTCAGTGCCCCTTTGCTGTGGTACAAGAGCCGGAAGCCGCCCTAATCATGATCGGTGATTCTTTTGCATGCAATCTTGGAAAGCGGGAAAGGATCTATGATGGTTGCGACACCGTGGATCGCCCTATTTTGGGAACTCATTGTGGAAAGGTTACTACTACATGCAAACGATTCTTATTGTGTTTCTCTTGTTTAGTGTGTCGCGTGCTCTTAGTTCTATACTCTCTGCTCCTTCATCTCATCGCCACCATGACAGCTTCTCTCCTGCAATGTATTCCTTTCACGCATGTACAGCAGTTATGGCTTCGACGAGTGGACGCATGGCTGCAAGACTTGCGGTTGCGTGTGTTCGCCAACCTGGATTGGCAAGGGATCCCAATTCACCCGCAGGCAGCAGGTTTGATCGAGCAACTCGCTACTGGCGCTATGGTGGTGAATAATCAGCAAATTCAATTGATAGCAGAAAGGGTCTCAAGGTGTTGCTGTTTGCCCAACGATGGCGTGGTGCGCGCCTCTCATGTGATCCTTGCTGTTGATGTAGAGCAAGAATTTGGTTTGAAGGTCAAAGGCGAGTATAAGCTTTCAGGGTTGTCAGATGTAGCAACCAGAGATGCGTATCGATGGTTTCTCAAGGTGATTTGGCTGCAAGCCAAAACCTATACCATTTCGACCCGAGCAAGAAATGTTTTGCATTCGGCCAACTTTGGGCCAATAGCTTGGGCATCGGTGGTCAGAGAACGCCTGCTAGCGAAGTGCCAAAGAGTGATGGCACAGTTGGGGAGGAATACCCCAACCAATACAAAGGTTGGCCAACTGCTCACATTGATTTTTCCTTTAAGAGAAGTTTTTCCTCTCGCCATGCGTCCTCTCTGCCACTTTGAAGATGATCGCTTGGTGGTCCAAGGCACTAATGCTCCTCTGTCGCAAACGCAAAGCTTGGTAGTGCCGGCTGAGAGGGAAACACGGCAGCAGCATGTGGGCACTGGGGATTTTCCTGGTCCATCGACAGCAGTGGTATCCTCTGGAGCCCAAGAGATGGCCACTGCAGGTGCAGGATCAGCAAGCCGCAAGCGCGGCAAGGAGGAACAACAATTTTCTACACCACCTCCGACGATAGAATCTCTTCTTTCGGAGGATTCTGTGATTTATCGATTGGATGTTTTGCAAGAACTGGACGAAGAGCGACTGAATAGCTTTGCGATGAATGACTTGGATGCGTTGGCAGTGGAGATGCAAGAAGATCTCCGAGTTTTTTTGGATAATCAACTACAAAGCTGGAGCACACGCTTGGCTGTTGAGGTGAGAGCACAGCCATCCACTCAGCAGGTTGTGGTGCAACACCCCGAGTCATCCAACACTGACAGAGGTAAGAGTGTTGTTCCCGAGGGTTTTGATGTTGTTGATTGGGCACAAGCTACAGAGGATTGTGTTGAAGCCCAGGCTCATGTATCTCGTTTGCTGAAAATGATTCGTCGATTTCGTAAGGAGCGGTGCAGGGTCTGTTTTTGGGTGGAGACCTTAGCTCATTCTTTTTCTCTCAGTCTACCACCTTGCCCTCCATTTTGGTCTTCTCTTAATAGATACCTTTCTTGCTATTATCCCTTACATACACCTCTTGCTCCTCTGCCACAGGCGCCTCAATCTATTTCTTTGCCGACGCAGTTTATTCCTCGGGCTCCCTGGCCGGAACATATTGAGATAGATCCACATCTTTTGGATGAGGTCTATTAGGCACATACTGCGGATTTTAGAGGCTTTGGCTATATTGATATTTCCTCTTCACCAGAGCAGGGTGCAGAGCAACCATCGAAACCTTCCAACCGGAGGGGTTGAGTGTGGGTTCGCACAATCCACCGTGTGTGCCAGGTGTTACGGCATTAGCCGTACATGCGGTCCTGCGGAGGTCTGGACACTACGGATCAGGGGTATGCGGTCTGCGACGGCCGTAGCGGCAGTTCTTCACAAGATATCATGGGACAGGAGTGTGTACACCGTTCCCGATCTGCGCTGGAGCAGCGGTTGTATATGGAGGGGCATACCTTTCTTTTGATGTAACTTAACCAATCTCTATGATATTCATGGCAACTACTGTTGTAACTCTGTGTCTGGAATACAAATGAATGAAGCAAGAGGTGTTCTGGGCCTGTGTACTGTGTACTTCCTTCTCTTGTCATTTTTATATGTTGATGTTCATATAATGTAGTTGCGGGTAATCATTCCCGTAATGCCTATTTCTCCTGCGCGGGCAATAGCCATTACAGTATTGGCGCATGGAACACGTGTCCCAAGCTGTCCAATTCCGATCTGCCTCATTTGTAGGAAAGAATGCTTTGCGAAACATAGTATCAAAAGTTGCCCAACTCTGTGGTATGATATTCTTCTCCTTGAGAGACATCCACCATTTGTAGGCCTTTCCTTCCAGAGTTAAACTTGTTTGTAGTGCTCTGACTACGTCCGGAGTACACCGTAAGGCGTGAATTCCATCCCACTTGCTGAGAAAGATATTCACTACATCCTTGTTGCGGTCTCAATCTTCTCCCCTAAAAGTCGGTGGTTTGGTGTTTTTCAACAAATCATCCACCTCTTTTGCAGTGAGTGTGCAAAGCAGCTGCAGATGGACCTTGTTCATGATCAGAAGGGCCTTGCCCCTGTGTAGCAACATGCTCATGCATGTTCGTGTCAGTAGGACCGTTGGACTGCTGTTGCATTAATTGGATCACTAACGTGGATAATTTAGTGACGTTTTCATTTAAAGATTTAAAATTTCCTTCCATGACTGATATGTGTGTATGAAGTGCACGAAATTCTTAAATATCAAGCAATTCATAAGTGTCGTCACTTGTTATAGCATCGCGGGAACTCTCCGTGAGATCATCCAGCCGCGAGCAACATGTGCAGGATCATGTGTATTTTGCTCGAATCAAAAGTCATATTGATATCCGAATCCATGGCGACACAATGCAGTGCAAGGAATAGCAAGAAAAATACCTGATGTACCGCAATCGATAAAGACCGATAAAGAATCCCGTTGATATCGGTAATTAGCCTTGCTAATTTCGTTGTGCTCCAATTGCCACTATGGATGTAATCTTTCTCTAGGTTCCAAGAAAAGAATCCGATAGTGTAGACGTGTTTGCCTTGAGTACCCGTACTGCACTGGTCTTTGTATTTTGGATAACTTGCCGACAACTTGAAATGAAGGTACGAAAAAATAATATGCAGTATACGCAGCAGAAATAACACCTTGCCCTTTGTATTTCTTGGCCTTGCCCTTGCTTGGCTCTGTCGGTATGCCTAGCTTCGCTCGAAGCTTCACAAGAGGGAGGGGGGAGTACCCTGCTGTGGCAACCGTCCCTTGTTTGTGAAAAAATTTAGGGTGCCCACTAAGTATGAAAAAAAAGCTGAACACAGGCGATAGCGGCCCGCAGGTAGCACAAGGTGCAAGCTTTTGCTCACCCCACCTTGGGTGGTGGTCGAAAGCACCTGCCACAAGCAGGGGAAGTGCTCAGAGGGGCCGCACGATGCCGTCAAGCCCGAGAGAGGAAGCTTTGGTGCAGGATGAATTTTGGCCCATCTCCTCGTAAGCGGGGTTCCCCACGCAGTCTCTTCGTCGTCCTCTTCACAGGGGGTGAGCTCCACGGTGCTCTTGACCCCGACATGCAAAAAACATGCAAAGCTTTGTGTGGCTCTCCAACACCACGCCTGTCCCTTCCCAAAAATAGGAACCACTACAAGAGGTTGTGTGCTCTTGTGACGCTTATAGCGACGAAAATACATTGGGTTTTTAAAACCCCCGACGTCGCTATTAACGTCGATACGAGAACGTCGCTATAGCCATCGCTACCGCAGTCTCTATCAGCGTCGCTATATGCATCGTTATATAGCGACGCTGCAGGGCCATAGATAGCGACACTTATAGCGACGCTGCAGTGCACAATTTAGCGACGCCCGAGATTAAAATTTTTTGGTGGTAGGGCATTGAATGCGCTACCACCCATCAACTATATTGAATGTTTCATTGGTCTATTTACCTTTGAAAAAAGGTACAAAGGTAAATATAGACTCAAAATAGTCAGCCACAAGACAATATAATCATTAACTCCATCATCCATAGTACGTATTGTTTGCAAAATAAAGATACAAAAATGACAAGCGTGAATTGATGGAAGTAAATAAATGACAATTGTACACAGCAACAAAATCACTTGATTGTTAATCATTGCAAATGTAATAGTTACAAACCATTGTCATTATTTAAAAAATATACATGGTTTTCAAAAATACATAGTTACATGGTCTCATGATACATAAGCTAGGACAAAAAGAAACTAATGCTATCTAGCTATGGCTAAACTGACGTCGTCTAATCAGACGTCTCATTGCGTCCAAGCGACGTATCTGTCGGATTCTGCAAAAAAAAAAACAATAAGATAGCTTTTTGTAAGTATAAACATATAGCGAGCGACGTTTATAAAACAATACAATAAATATAAAAGAATAAACCCTAATACTAACCATGCCGCCGCAAGAAGTCAGGATGTCTATAAGGGCGTTTAAGCCCTTCCTGCCTGCGTACTCACGCTCGTACGGAGTGGGATCACGTCCTGTAAACGAACACTGTCAAAACATACAAAGAATCCATTATGTTAGAATTTCAAATCCCATAAACCCTAAACTATCGAACATAGATGCGAAAACACTTACAAAATCGGCCTCAAATGATGCCCACCCGCCGCTCCCCAAGTGGTGCGAGCTCCCTGCCTCTACTCGCGCTTTGGCTGCCTCCTTTTGTTGCTTACACTTGTCAGGATTCTCGCGCGCTTCTTTCTTCGCATGCTTCCAATCTTCTTTGGCCAGCCAATCTGGTATGTTCCATCCATGCTTAATTGCTTTTTGCACTTCGGAACGCTTATGCTTGCAGTATTCCCGCATTCGAACCTTCATCACATCTTCATTGAAGCGGTCATCCCGTGTTGGAACGGGAAACTCGTCATGAAGCATGCTGATGACTGTCTTTTAATTCATTCAGTACTTCACTCCAAGTGTTTAGTATGTAGTGTCTAAACACCTGAGAGCAAAGACCGCGCATGCGCGAAATCACCTTCTTGCCGTCATCATCCAAGATGATGCCGCCGTTGAAGTCGATGGAGTAAGACAAGACCTCTCACCGCTGACGCGTGAACTTGGGTGTCTCGACAGGGGTCTCTAGCGGCGTATCAACGGGGGTACGGACACCAGGTGTCTCCACTGGAGTCTGAACCCCGAAGCGAGGAGTCACTGGAGTGACTTCTGGAGGAGTAGCTAGTGGCGTGTAGCTGTGGGGAACGGCACTCAACCACGCAAAACCTGGTGTCGACGGCGATGCCGTGGCTGATGTCGGGACGGGAAAAGACGGTGAGGGTAAAGAGCCTCGTCGAACACGAGGCGGTGTCGAAGCATCGATGGCGCCACCCCCACAACAACCGCCACCGCCACCACCACCGCTAGAGCGCCGGTGCCTAGACGAGTGTGAAGATCGTCTTGTCGACACCGAAGCTTCGGAGCGCGCTGAGGACTCCGAAACAGAGGGAGATGCGGATGGAGTAGGAACGCACGATGGTGCGCCTAAGCGATGACGCTCCATGTACCACTGTCTCTGCTAGGGTGACAAAGAAGAAAAAAACTCATCATCATCCATACCTGCATTCACGAACATTTAAACTTAATATTGAATGAATGGAGTAGAAAACATGGACATGTAAATAGAGAGAGAGAGAGAGAGAGAGAGAGAGAGAGAGAGCAGGAGATGCTCGTCGTCTCTGCTAATGAGAACATACCTAGAGCATACGTACCTGGAGTGGACACAAAGACCATTAAATACAATGACGCAATGACGCAAATACTTAAAGAGCCGGAGAATCGTACAAAAACACTCCAGTGCTTGTAGCTTTGGAATGTTCAAAGGCTAGCAGCAACAGAAAGCATTCTTCTTCTATTCAACTTGAGTGATGAAAGAGGCAAGTACATAACTCTGAATTTACAAAACGGAGCACACTTGTTCAAATATAATATTTATGACTTTAAGAGATCTCTCTCTCATCCTCGCATAGCTCAGCATAACTTCCTATATCTATATAGAGCTCTCCATTAAACAGATGTCCTCTGTTTCATTTTGTAGATCCTCTGCATGCACCCCATAGAGAGTAGCAGCTTGATGTTCGTATGGCACCACCTCCACGGCTTCTGACACGTCCGTGCACTACGAGGGGCTACCTCTATGACGTACCACCAGTTTGATGTAGACTTTGTGGGATGAAATATCACCTGCCAGAGCCACATAACTTACATGAGAGCTTCCAAGCACATAAATTCTAAAACACACGTTAACTATTTACATACTTACTTGTTCACAATGCTCGGGTAGTACCAAAGTGTCTCTTAGGTCAGTCCATTTCTTAGTTGAATCCACCTCAAGAAAACCAGACTCTCCTCTACGCACAGTAGCGTTGCGACCCTCCATGATTATCTTGAACCATTGCACGTCGAACAAGTCGACAAAAAATCCTCTATAATCGATCCTCAAAATCTCTTGTAGCGTGCCGAAGTAAGTGAGTTCCGCCACCATAGGATCTGCATCAGAGGACCGTCGTCGACTAGACTGTTCAAATTTTGCCATGATTCCACAATCTTGAGTAAAACGTTTTTTGTCAATCAGTTCCACCCTAAAATGTCGACCTTTACACCATGCTGCTGTGTATGATTTATACTACAACCAATAAAGATTATGAGTGGCCGTTCAAACATCTAGAAAGTTACTAGTTGTACATTGCAGACTTACCTTGGTCGCGCAACCCCTAGAGTACTCCCACTCTTCCTCAGTCACTTCTCCACTGCACTATTGTGCGCCCTTCAGTTGGTTGTGCAACCATATTAAGCTCATGAATGTTGGTAGGCTCTCTAGACCCGTTGGATAGTGCATCGGTGGTCGTCTTCCCCGTCTCCACTCGATTCTTGCCCTTTGTCGCTCTTGCTTTGAATCCTCATATTGTGAGATCCACTTCTGCATGACTGGATTGTGAAGCATGCAAAATCGGTTGATTTTAGCCTCTAGATCTTCCGTCATCTTCTTCTCAACA
Source organism: Adiantum capillus-veneris (assembly GCF_014529385.1). Taxonomy (NCBI): domain Eukaryota; kingdom Viridiplantae; phylum Streptophyta; class Polypodiopsida; order Polypodiales; family Pteridaceae; genus Adiantum; species Adiantum capillus-veneris. The sequence continues at coordinate 4,039,070 of NC_140943.1, forward strand.
CCGAGATTGCACATGAAAATTCCAGATATTCGCTTATCATCTATGGTTCGCAATAGCGTGTCCCGGGCTTTATCAAATCCGTCTAGCCACTCTCCAATGTACACTAGGGACTCTCATACCAGCCAGCCTTCTGCCATGCTATCCTTCGGACGTGCCTTCTGACGCACATATCCCTTGAGCGTTTTCATGAAACGTTCTAAAAAGAACATCCATCTGGAATGTATTGTGCCGGCTATTTCCACCTCATCAACTATGTGAACAAGAAGATGCACCTGAATGGTTAGCATGGTAGTAGGAAAAGTTTCTCAAACATACACACAACCTCCGCAGCGTTTAGTTTGGCGAATGGTATGGAGTCCGCATTGATCTCCTTTTGTGAGATCCATTGTACCAACTTCGCAAGTTTGTAGATTGTGTTACGGACGTCAAGAGACAGACATCCCTCAATGGAAACCAGTAAAATAAACTGCAAAACACGTGCAACAATGATATTAAAGTACGTCCACACACTAATTTGTTACACAATTCTCACTATGATATACTCCACTATGAACATACCTGACACATTTTATGCCAGTCGTGTGACTTCAAACCGGTAAGCTTTCCTTCTTTAGTAAAACACGTTCGAAGCGAGTGCATTACGCCAGTGGGGGTCCGCAAAGATCGAATGGTCTACTTTGCGTTCTTGGCCTCCTGTGAAAATCCATGGTGCTTTAGAGAGTTTTATCGATCCATCGGACGCTGTTTGCGGCCAATATTGCTCCATACGATCCACATTTCTAAGGTAAACTCTGGCTCCCAAAGTATCTTTCTTGCCGGTCAGATGGTCCCATAGTAGATTACCCACATTCTTGAATATGTGCATTGGATCGAGCAAGTGATTGATCATGAGTCGAGGCCAGTATGGTAACTTGTACCATAGAGATAGTCTCTTCATCCCTGGAGACAATCCGTCATCACACATCTCCTTCTGCTCTAACCATGCTTGTGCAGACATCCTCGATGGCTCTCTTCCCAAAAAGCCGTCGCGTAACACATGATTCTCTGGAAGATACGCTTGATGACCTTCGTAGATTTGCTTCTTCAGTGAGGGCGCCCTACGTGCATTCAGTCTAGGTCCACATGTGACACATGCTCTGTATCCGCTTGTTTGAAGCCCTGCATGTATACACATGATAATAGATCAACTTGAGAAAAAGCAAGATTTACAGTGTCTGAGTGAGGAGTGTAAATAGATCACCTGAGCATTCTGTTAGTCTGGGATAGTCACGCATGGTCTACATTAGAATGCCTCTGATCAAAGCATTCCGTCGACCTATGTGTCGGCTCATATCCACCACCTCTATGCCAATCCACAATTTTTGTAGCTCTTCCAATAGTGGACGAAGATACACATCCATATTTTTCACTTTATATCGCCCCGGCACAATCAAGCTTAGCCATAGGTGCCCCTTCTTCGTAGTCAACCACGGGGAAATGTTGTAGTTGACGATGACAACGGGCCATACACTGTAAGATGTTGATCTTTGACCAAATGGATTTACGCCATCCATAGCCAGGCCTAAGCGCAAATTTCGAGCTTCCCTGGCAAAATCCGTCCATGTTCCATCTATATGTTTCTAGGCTGCAGGAATCCGTAGCACACCATCCGAAGATTTATTCTCCTCATGCCATGATGCTAGGGCGGCCATGGACTTACATTCGAAGAAATGCTTGATGCGAGGAAGAAAAGGAAAATGTCGCAAAACCTTTTGCGGAATTTTTGTTCCGTGGAGATCTACTCGATATCTTTCGGAATCACATTTCGGACACTTCTCCATGTCTATGTATTCCTCTCTAAAAAGAATGCAATCATTAGGACAAGCGTGGATCGAATTATAATCCATCCCCAAGTTTTGCAAAATCTTTCTTGCTTCCTCTCGAGAATCTAGCATCACATTCTCAATTGGTAGTATGCGCTCTTTGAGCAATCTACACAACATAAAAATATGGTAGAATTGTGTAAAAATCTATCAGATCATTATACATTTAGAGTTTTATTAAAGTAAACTAATTGTAATAGATCACCTGAAAAGCGCTATGACGCTAGTGTCACTCCATCTAAACTTTGTTTGCATGTTGAGAAGAACCAAGAGCGCTTTCAATCTAGACACACGTGCTCCATTATACAATGGCGTATCGGCTTCACTTTTCATATTATCATAGGCAAGCCTTTTTGAATCCATGATCGTCTCGATCATTTCATCAACTTCGGGCTCAAACATTGCCTCATTGGGGATGTGGTCTGCATGATCATCCCTCGAGCTATCAGAGGCTACATCTTGTAGCCTCACATATGATGCTTGACCAAAGCGCCAGCAAACACATCTATTGGGTTGCAAGATTGCTGCCTGTTGGCCAACGTCAGAGTCCGACGAGTTATAATTGGCAACAACTCGATCTATAATAGATGGATCGAACTCGCCAAATTCGTGAACGTGCTGCAAAGAAACGCGTCTTGTCCATCGCACAGCATGCTTGCAATGGTTACAAGGACATAAGATCCTCGTTGAGAGATAGGTGTTTTTGTTGGACGGCCCCACATCCTTGTCACTACTCATAATGAGGGAAAAAATCTTATAACCTGGACAACAAATTTAATCTTCTATTGGCATTCTTCGTCTTATCTCTCTCTCTCTCTCTCTCTCTCTCTCTCTCTCTCTCTCTCTCTCTCTCTCTCTCTCTCTCTCTCTCTCTGTTCACACTATAAACTACCTCACATTCTCTAGTCATGTCCAATCCCCGCACACCTCGATCTAGAGGTGCACGGAGATCAGAACCACCAGGTTATAATCTCGTCTTTATTGGTCAATGCCTATATTTGTGGGTACAAGAAATCTACACACCCACGTCTACATGATACTGCATGTAGTGGACAAAACCCCTTTGCCTCTTCTCTAGCTGTAGCATTTCACGGCATCTTTTCATAGTAGATCTTTGTTTGTAGCATGCAGGTACGTCATTCTTGCAATGTGGCTGATGTCTGCTCAAGGCACTTAATTCTTATTCTAGATTTGACGGGATGTGATGGGTGTGTGTGTGTGTGTATGTGTGTGTGTGTGACCCTTGGAATCGTCATCTTGCATCACTAATTTTTGTGTATGCTCAATTTGCTCTTCCATTAGCTGAACATGACGGCTTATTGTATGGTAGCAGCAGTCGAACATGCAAGTGGAATTGCTGGTCCGCATGGACTGTCGACGCTGTGAGCGCAAGAAATTTTCTCGCCATTTCTTCTAACCTTAATTAAATAACCTAAATCTAATTTAATATAACATATATAAACCTAAATTAATAAACCTAAATCTAATCTAATATAACGTAAATCTAAATCTGACGTAAATAAACCTAAATCTAATCAAACGTAAATCTAACTAAAAATAAACATAAATCTAATCTAATTTAATTTAAATAAACCTAAATCTAATTTAGCGTAACTCTACTAAAACCCTAATTAATCTTTAACGTCTTTTGAGATAGTTTCCTACAGCGTTAAAACTCTCTTCTTCTTGTGTGTGTGTGTGTGTGTGTGTGTGTGTGTGTGTGTGTGTGTGTGTGTGTGTGTGTGTGTGTGTGTGTGCGCGCCAATAAAAAGAGAAAAATGGTATAATCTTTCTATCACTCAAGTGTGGTAAATTGGTTATGCCATTTTCCTCTTGAATAACAAGTCTTGGTTTCAACTCCTCGTTGGCTAGATTTTTAGGTCTCTTTAATTAGTTTCCTACGACGTTAAATTAAACTCTCTTCTTCTCGGGTGTGTGTGCACGCTAATAAAAAAAGGAGAAAAATGGTATAACTATTCTATCACCGAAGTGTGATAGATTGGTTATGTCATTTTCCTTATGAATAACATATCTTGAGTTCAACTCCTGTCGACTAGATCTTTAAGGTCTCTTGGGATACTTCCTACGATGTTAAAACTCTCTTCTTCTTCTTCTTTTCTCTCTCTCTCTCTCTCTCTCTCTGTCTCTCTGTTTTATATATATCTCTCTCAAGGTGTGTGTGCTTTCTTTGATTATGCATGTGTGTGCGCATTTTTGGTTTATGCATGCTCTCTCTCTCTTTTTCTCTCTCAATGTGTGTGCATGCTCTCTCTTTTCCTCTCAATGTGTGTGTGCTTTCTTTGTGTATGCATGTGTGTGTGCGTTTTTTGTTTATGCTTGTGCTCTCTCTCTCTCTCTCTCTCTCTCTCTCTCTCTCTCTCAAAAACACAATGTGTGTGTGTGTGTGAGTGAAAGAGAGCGAGAGAGAAAGAGGGAAAGGGACCATGAGAGTGAGGAGAGGGAAGAAGCATACCTGGCTCTCCTTCCTCTCCTCGTGTGTGTGTGTGTGTGTGTGAGAAGGAGAGAGAAAGAGGGGAAGGGAACATGAGAGTGAGGAGAGGGAAGGAGCATACCTGGCTCTCCTTCCTCTCCTTGTGTGTGTGTGTGGAGAAGAAAGAGAGAGAGAGAGAGAGAGAGAGAGAGAGAGAGGGAGAGCGTTACCTTGCTTGCTTTGAGCGCGCGTAGAAAACTCAGATCTGGGATCTGAGTTTTCGGACGCTCTCGGTTATTTTTTTAGCCATGTCAACGTCACTATATGCGTCGCTATGAGCATCGCTATGTTACTTTTAGCATAGCGACGCTCATAGCAACGCATATAGCGACGCCGTGCATTTTCATGGTTGAGCATCGCAGTATGAGCGTCGTCAATGTTAAGCATGGCTTATAGTGAACCTTTCTCTTGATACCAATGTTAGACAAGGGGAACTAGAACCCAGGAGTCCACCTCCTAACCGCCCACTATATAGCATGACTCGTAGACCTTTGCCCTAGTTGGACTCCCTTTCCACACTACCTAGCCCGGCCTTGCCCTTATCTATGTTGGAATTAGGGTTGCAGAGAAACAGACACAGCTTGGAGAAGACGAAGGAAGCTCAAGGCACACAATAGAGAGTGTGTTACTTAGTATGCAATGGAAAGATAGATAGCCCTAGAGTGATGGGCATATATACAATGCTCGAGGGGGAAAATCTCCTAAAGAGGGAAAAAATGCCCCGGCGGTCCTAGTGTGTTCACACACATCACTACCACATGTATATGGTAACAAATCCCCCTTGGAGTGATGCTGTGAACAAGAGCTGGCACATGAGTAAAGGGCAGTGTCATGCCCTGAGGACATGATCAATCCACAAAGGAAAGTAAGCCCAAAGCTTTGCGGAAAGCTTCAAGCTTCTCATGAGACAATGACTTTGTGAAAAGATCTCCAAGGTTGTCCTGTGTTGGCACATAAGCCAGGCTGATCTCTCCTGCTGAGAGTCTCTCCCTAACATAGTGGTAATGCACCTCAATGTGCTTTGTGCAAGCATGAAAAATTGGGTTCCTCGCAACTGCCAATGCGCTCTGACTGTTAGTATAGATAGTGTTGGCAGTGTCCTGTCCAACACCCAAATCAGCCATAAGGCATCTAAGCCATACACACTCAACCATAGTTGTGAAGATTGCCCTATACTCGGAATCACAACTCGAAGTGGCCACAGTAGGTTGCTTCTTGCTCAACCATGATATACATGAACTGCCAAGCATGAAACAAAAACCACTTGTGGACACTCACGTGTCAAAACAACCAGCCCAATATGAGTCCGAAAAAGCATGTAGGTCTAGCGGCAATGATCCCCCCTTGGGATAAAACAAGCCAAGATGTAAAGTGCCACTAAGGTAGCGGAAAATCCTCTTGACAGCCTGCCAATGCTTAGACCCTGGGCTATGCATAAATTTGCTGACCTATGAGACTGCAAACTGAATGTCTAGCCTTGTGTTGCATACATAAATGAGGCAGCCAACAACAGTTTGGTAAAGAGTGACATTAGCAGGATCGCCAGCATCATGTAGACTCAACTTCAAACCTGTTTCCATGGGAGTGGCAATAGATTTGCAATACTCAAGTCCACACTTACATAGCAATGTCTCTATGTAACTTTTCTCACACAAGGAAATACCACCATCACATTGCTTAAACTGTATACCCAAGTAATGATGCAACAGCCCCAACTCTTTCATCTTGAAAGTAGCATTCAAATTAGCCTTAAATTCAGCAATATGTCTCTCATTTGGTCCAGTGATCAACAAATGATTGACATAAAGAACCATAATGAGAGTCTTAAGGTGCTAGAAATTAGGGTTTTGAAAAAAAGGAGACCTTAAAGTGGATTTTTGAACATGTTGGTATGCTCAAGGAGTCAAAGTGTAGCCAAAGAATGATAAGAAAAAATGCAAGAGCTAAAAACAATGGGAAAAGGACCGTACAGAGTCTCATTGCAGTGGGATTTCAAGGACAAGTAGACATAGAAGTGTTGTCCAACATCAAAGTGTCAGATCAACAAAATCTAATAGCTATTAACCACATGAATAAAAGTGCGATCCAAAAAATAGATAGGATCAAAGTCGGGGAAATAGGGCCCTAAACTAAAAAATTGAGTTAGCTTGGTAAATATATATCAAAATTTTAAAAGATTACACTAGTGTGCTAGGATTAGCGATAGGAACAAACCCACTAAGTCTTAGCCAAAACTATGACCCAACATGAATCACGATTTTTCCAGATTTTTGGACCAAAACCTAGCCCTCATGATCCACATGCCATATAAAGTCTAGCCCTAAATTTTCAAGTTATTTGAAAACTAAAATCCTTGGGGAAATCTCAAAATTCTCAAAGTGCAAGAAAATTGCAAATCTGAATACAAAGCAAAGATTCAAATCACAAAATTTTGCACCTATAGCATCCCTTGATCATGCTGAATCAAATGGTGCAAAGATCACTAAAAAATGTGTTCCAACATGGATCAAGATCCATGAACCTCTAGCCCAAAAATGACCTGAACCAATTTGCCCTAGTGCCTATAGTTGTCTTAGACACAATAGTGAAGTTTTGTCAAATTTGGATCTCTTTTGCTTAACTTATGCTCATTTTTCAATTCAAGTTTTTGCTAATGCAACTATTTTGATGATTTTCTGACCAATTTTTGAACACTAAATGGCTAAAATTTTGGTAGCAGGATGCCTCATTGACATGTACAGAAGGAGTGGGAAGTAGCTCCAAACAATGATTATAGACATCTTGTCCAATGAGAAAGCACACATTACATAAGAAGAATTAGAGAAAATCCCTGCCAATATATTTATATGAGAGTTTCACACAGACGACAAAACCAAAGTGAAGGTCACAATCTTTTCCAAAGAGCTTTGGACCCTACATTAAAATCCAGAGGTGATAGACAATGCAAGAGGTGCTTATAGCGGATAATTTCTTTCAACTACCTCCATGGGGAACAGATTTTGAGAGAGCTCATGAGCTAATGATTAGTATCCAGTACAATGGCAAAGCCACACTAATAAATAAAGATGGAGCCACTGTACAAGTGAGAATAACCAGTGACATTATATGTCAAACACTCCATCTACTAGTAGGCAACCACAGTTTTCTCTTAAAGACCAAGACCATTGACAACAAAAGGCTTTTGTAAAGCAACAAGTACACAAATCGACCTACAAAGATCTAATCTACTTAGATATGGAGATGCCCCTCGGATTGATCTCGCAACACCCTAAAGTACAAAAGCCACCGTGCTACACCAAACCTCTATTGCACTTAGTGGTGGTCATGGAAATTGGTCTATCATAACATTGGGTCATCAAATGCGACCTCAGCAATATATTCTGGAAAATTTGGTGGAAGCCAAATATCTAAAGAGCAGGGACATGAGAAAATGCTTCATGAATGCGGAGCCCATGCTCATGTGTATTGCCTATCAAGCATTTGGCAAGATTGGAGACCTACCTAAGGCAGTCCCAGCTAGAACTTCTCCACAAATCAAAGCACACTATTAAAGTTGTTGGTGGAAGTTCTTCAAGAACACCTATCAAGAGGAGAACATGTGGATCTAGCTCCTAAGCACCTAGAACAAACAATGAAGCAACTGAATCGTACTTTGAGCTTTACAGAGAAATCAAGAAAAAAAAAGACATGTCATATAGGGATGAAGATGCAAAAATTCCTCTGATCACAAAAAAGGCGCAATAATAGGAGAATATTCCCAAAACACAAGTACAAAGATCAATGGAGGAAACTTAGTAGTAAAGAGAAGAGTGGTTGGCAAAGCGAGCAATTGCAAAAGAAAGTAGAGGAAAAAAGCAAGCGTTCTATTCATCTGACTCAAATAATGCAGAGCTAGATGCAAGACTGGAAAATCTCAGACAAGAGAGAAGATAGAAGGCTAAAGATGAGATTGAATTGGTCGGCTCTACAAGACAAAGAACCACAAGGTACTAAAGCAGAAAGAAGGACAGAGGGAAGAGGAGTCGATGTTGGGGTCAGAGGGCTCCCCCATAGACCCTCTAAAGGTGCTAGTAGAGGGCCCTGCAAAAAAATAATTTGAGCCTCATAGGGTTACGAAAAAGTAAAGGGTACTTCACCTAAAAGATAGCACAAAAGTTTTAGGGGGTCCTTCTACCACCCCCTACATTTCAAAAACGCCATTACAACTTGCTATAGAAGGTTAACAAGTCAAAAGTGAAGGTGTGCTCTGAAATTCCTTGCACAGTCCACTGAAAAACCTATTATCAAAGGGCATATGGGCACACAATGAAATTTTGAAAAGGCCCTTCAAACTTTAGAGGGCCCTTTTTTAAATTGTTTTTTTAAAGGGTGTATGGGGGAGCCCTCTCAGCCCAACTTGGGCGGCCGCATATGTGTGAACCTCTTTGTAAAGCCTTTATAAGGCTCATTAAAACATAATCAAAACTCTTTTTTTGTGTTTTTTCTCAGTCACGTTATCTCTTGTCCGCTCCTCTCTCACATTCTCTTTTCTCTCTCCAAGTGATGTCGATCCGAGATCCAATAAGCTTTCACTGCGTGCTCAACAAGTGGTATCAGAGCAAAGGCCTCATCCTAGGGAGATGACAATAGAGAGGAGTTCATGAATGCTTGGAGAAAAGCTTGCAATAGTTTTGGTGTAAGGGCAACAAAGGCTAAACAACAACAACACTCGTCTGCAGCAATCCAAGAGCTCTTGAGAAGTGATTGACTAACCCAACCAATGCTAATTAGCCTTGAAGGCCAAGTAGGGATGGGTACAATAGCACCCTGTGGAGAGTAGGCCATAGGCAACTAATCAAGTACTTGATGGTCTTCAGCAGTCATGGAGACGCACATGGCAAGGTGAAAGTTTATTCATTCAGAAAAGTCTAGTCTACAACTACTGGTTTGTATGAATTCAAAGAGTCTTCAATTGTGTTGCCGATGGATAGGGCACATATGGAGTGTGCAATTATGCTGCAATTCTTTCAAGGCACACATTCTTCATTGGAATTTTCAACTTGCTCATCACCCTCATTTGTATCTAGAAGCAATCCCTTGCTGCAGTAGAATTAGTGCCACGCCAGCACTTGTCATCAGTTAAACATCAATTGCCGCAGGACGCATCGGCGATGCACCGGTCTACAGACTGAGAGAGCGATAGCGTGCGCGAATACACACATCATAGATGACCTCGGTCGATGAAAGATAACAACTTTCCTTTTTTATTTCTCTAAAAGCTATCTTTTATTTCAAATACCTTTTGACACTAAAGGTTGTTCACACTTTGGGTCTTTCGATGATGAACATGCTCATAGTGTGTAGGCTATGCCACATGATAATTGGCCGAGCCCCTCTCACCTTGTATATGATTTCATATTGGGATAATTTGCCAATGATGTCTTCAATAAGTATGTTATATGGTTTTAGACATTGTCCCAATGCGTGAATGTGATCGGTGGTAAGACCTTCCCGATGTAAAGCCCCTTTCCTTGTAAATCACTACTCATGAGGTTAACGAGGAAGCCTAAACCCGAGGTTAGCTAGAGTATACCAAAAACTCTAGGGTTTGGGCGTAAACCAAAAACCCCGCATGATGGTATCTCAAAAGTAGCACCAAGTTGTGCAAAAACCTAAAACGTACGGTTTACGAGTATACCAAAAACTCGTGGTTGAGAGAAAACCTAAAAACTCTATGTGTCATGAGAGTGTGAGTCTAGTTCTAGAGAGCGTCACGACAAAGATTATGCCAAGTAGGGGACGATTGTTGGGGTCATCCCAACTTGGGCGGCCGCCTATGTCCTCTTTGTAAAGCCTTTATAAGGCTCATTAAAACATACTCAAAACTCTTTTTTTGTATTTCTGCTCATTCACGTTATCTCTTATCCTCTCCTCTCTCACCTTCTCTTTTCTCTCTTCAAGTGATGTCGATCCTGTTGAGATAGGCATGTCCTTTTCTTCTCGACTATGGAAAACACCTCTACATGTGTATACCCTTTTGCTATTGGCATTTGGCCTATGTGTAAGCTAAGTAGAAAGGGAGTGCCATATCTATCCCAAGCTTATGAATAAAGCCTTCCATGTACACATGATATGCTAAGGAGTATGTACTTTAATATAACTATATTTTGAGTTTGGGTCATGAGTAATCTCTCTTTCTCTAATTGTAAAAGATATACTCTCTCTAATTGTCTGAGCTATATATATCTGCATATACACACAAGCCTCCTTGAACACACACACACACACACACACCATCCACTACAACTGGTATCAGAGCCAGTGAGCATCACTACAAGCTTAGAAAGCCTCTTAGCATTACATAGAAGCTCAACTTTCTCCTTTCGAGTGGATTGATCACTAAGTAGAGGCCAATTACTCAGCCCAAATCAGCCCCCTTAATCTGCGGAAATCAAGAGCATCGCTTCAAATCGATTCAATCAACCCTCGCGGATGCACTTTCCATGCTAGGACCAAGGTTGAAAATTGCAACCTTGCCCGCCCTTCCCCAGTGTTTTGCCCTGCACCTACCTGGTAAATTTTGATGAGCTCTTCCCACAGAAGACCATCTTGGTCAAGTATTCCTTCCCCAATGAAGGTCAACTTTGTAGTAGGCTTTCGCCAGGAAGGGCAATCTCCCAAATGGCCCTTCAAAGGTCAAATACTCATTCTTCCAAAGGGAAGGGCAGATTTCCAAGTAGCCCTTCAAAGATTAGTTACTCTACTAGTAGGTAGTAGTAGCCCTTCAAAGATTAGTTACTCTACTAGTAGGTACTAGGGAGCCGAGGCCGGGGACTAGGGCTAGTACCCTATGCCACTACAAATGCCCGCTTAAATTAAAAGAACTGGGCCTGGTGACCATTTGCCTCTACCAATAGGAAAAGGTTGAATTGAAAAATATTATTTTTCATGCATGAACAATACACTGTTGCGCAGGGAGTCCCGAGAAGCTTGGCGCCCATAACGTTCTGGAGACTGGAACATGGTGGCTGCGCAACAACTTGCAACAAGTCTGCCGCCTGTGTACTGAGTCCTGACTCGTGAGTCATGAGAGGAATAGACTCCTGATTGAGACTCGAGGACAAGTTTATCAGCGAGGTGCTCATTGCTGAGAACGAAACATATACAACCGTTCGTTTCTTGTGCATTGTTTTGCTCCCTCGGGCCTCGCCTCTGCTGCTCTACAGGCTCTTCGCTCAAGTGAATTACTCAGGTAATCTTCCTCGGCCTCTTCCCACCCTGCCTATGTCTGGGATTGCATATCTGCGAAGGTGTGAGTACCTCTCTTCCTCGATCTCCACCCACACACACACTCACTCACTCACACTCACTTGCAATGGGCACCTTCCATTCGTGCAGACAAAGGCACGCAACATAGTTTTTCCGGAGCCCTTCTTTGCTAGAAGCTCACCCCTCTAAGAGAAGCATTACAAGAACTCACAGAGAAGCATTTTAAAGCTAGTTAACTGGGAGAGTTGTATGTAAAGCCTATGTATTGTCAACCTGCAAGACGCATGCAACAAGGAAAATGGTGTGCGTTCTGCTGGCTTGGGCAGGCTTTTCCTTGTCGGTTCCACTTTCCATCATGAGATGTGAGGATGTACAGTAGATGCCATGACTATTGAAGCCTTGTTGTTAGGGCCGTCAACTGTTCGGTCTCTGAGCTAGCAAAGACCTATACAAGATCTTTGACCAATCATTTAAAGGCATGCATAATCTTCAAGTGCTTTCAACTATTTAGCTTGAACTAATAGCTCTTAATAGTTGTGTTGTAGATGTGTGTAAGTGTGTGTGTGTGTGTGTGTGTGTGTGAGAGAGAGAGAGAGAGGTTCTTTATGGTTCAGTGTATTGTGGAGTTTGTTAGTCAGAGAATATCAGCTTGTGGATGGAATAAGGTCAGGGCTACTAGGACTCACAATGCAAATGAAGCTAGATGATTATCAAGACATGAGCCATAAAGAGTTTGAAGCACTAGCCTATAGCAGCAACTGAGGCACTGTGTGTGGTGAGGTAACAACAAATAAGCAGTTTTCTTGTTATAATGTTTTCTCTTTTGTTTTCTGTTTTTAATTGGCATGTTTCTCTTTTGGTAATTGCTAGTTTCTGACAAACATGGAAACAAAGATAATTGGTACGAAGCGGAAGCAAGCAGATCTATCAAAATTTTACCAGGTCATTGGAGATAGAAACAAGCACAATTGCAGCAACAGCATGATCGTGTCATAGAAGAGATTTTTGGGGATGGACCAACCCCGGGGGATTCACTATTAGTAATGGGGGGATGTCACCTGCGTGCATTAAAATTAGAGAAACCCCCTTATGTATGGTATCTTACTTGCTAACCTACCCCCCTACATACAGACAAGATACGAACGTTCTCGCAAACAGCCATCCCCCTCTCATATGGATTTCGTACAGAATGTAATGACCCACTATTTTATGTATACTAGAAACATAACAATTTTAGAAGCACGTGCTTTTGCAAAAATACATGGTGTACTGCAAATGAACAGAAGTGTACATTGTAGTATGTTTTCATTTGCAATAGATGTTAAGAGAACAAACCATGAAAAGAAACAAATATAATGAATACTAAATTAAAATAAACCAATCGTCTCAATGTAATTTGTCAAAAAACAAATAGCACTTGCCTTCTAAACTGGGACAAGTCTCAATCTCAAAACATATGATACTAGCCACCTACTTAGTAGGCTTCCCACATGGGATTTAAAGCACATATGAAATGGATTGTTCTCTAAATAACAAATAATGCATACTCTTAAACAACCATGAAAAACTTCACTCATCAAATAAAAAACAACCCATTAAAAGATTAATCTTTTTGAACAAAAACAATTATTTGTGATATGAATGCACGTCTTTGCTTAAGCAAAATACAACTTTTTAAAAAGCACCATTATGTATTTAATTTTGAGTTTGTACATAAAATATAAATCTTAAAAATTTCACCAAAGTCTCCTTTGTACGGATACCTCTTTCTCAAAAAAAAATCAGTATACCCTTTTCTTGGGCTCCCACATGGGATTTTCATCACATAATTTCTTTTTCCAAAAAAATTGTCCACCTCATCTTGAGCTCCCGCTTGGGATTTAAGGATTATCTTACACGTTAAAATCAAACACATTTTCAATAGAGTCAAAGTAATCTAACTTCAAAGTGGTGGTATGACACATAGACCCAAGGTATGCTAGACGTGTCTTGGCAAGAAACTATAGCTCAAGATAACACACCCGATCTAGCCATATGACCATGTGGGAAATGAAGACTATAGAATTTGTAACTACATGTAAAAGAAACTAACGATCTTAAAATCTTGAACGCTTTTTATCGTAAAAAGAGGCACAACTACACATTTGGTAAGAATGGATAGCTCAAGAGACCCGCTCAAGCCATATGGATAGCTAGAAGAACCGAAGGTAAAAATCAATAACTCAAGATGGCACACCCGGTCAAGCCATATGACCATGTGAAAAATTGAAACTATATTTGTAATTATATACAAAATAAAGACATTGTGTATACGTGACACATAAACCCAAGGTATGCTAGACGTGTCAAACCATATGGATAGATAAAAGAACTGAAGGTAAAAATCAATAGCTCAAGATGGCACACCCGGGCAAGCCATATGACCATGTGAAAAATTGAGACTATATTTGTAATTATATACAAAATAAAAACATTGTGTATGTGTGACACATAGACCCAACGTATGCTAGACATGTCTTGGCAAAAAAACTATAGCTCAAAATAACACACCCGATCAAGCCATATGACCATGTGGGAAATTGAGACTATAGAATTTGTAACTACATGTAAAGGAAACTAACGATCTTAAAATCTTTAACGCTATGATGTCACACATCCAGTTTGAGATTAAGTACATTCTTTATTGAGTTAATACAACACTACCACCCAAAATTATGAGTATCACTAACTTGCAAAATCTAGGCTAGATTTCGAGCTTGCCTTGAAAAAATTTGACAAAATGTGACAAGATTTAGTGTAACTACCAATAGATGCTTCAAACTATGATCTAAAAGCCGATTTAGTGCATCGGACAGGCAACAAGAGGCTCAAGGAGTCAACAACGTTAGCAGCTGCAATAAAAGAAGTCGGGACTCGAACGCCAGCTCCAGTAGGTCGGGACGTCAGGACTAAGCGTCACTGATTAGCAGGTGAGGACTCGGACGTCGTAGCTAAAGCCTAAGGACATTGAGCATGCGAAAATGAGTCACAACTAAAGTGAGCTGAGAACTCACCCTGCGTCTGGCAATCGCTTTACTTTTAAGGTGTTGGCCTCCCATCGTGAGCGTCAGCACAAACTCCTTCTCGCATCGTCATCGTCCTTGCCAAAGAAGTCTGAAAAGAGAAAGCTTAATGAGATGAGGCCCAAGAAAGCCGTTGAGAACGCGAACTTACTGCGGGAGGCAGAGCTCAAACTACAAAACAAAGGCCTCAAAGCAAGGAGTCATAGATTTAATTGATTAGTAGAGAAAAGCTAGCTTTTTTATGAGATGTAGCTATAGTAGAAAGAAAAAACCGCTCGTTCCAGGTATACAAAACACCATCAACCAACTCGGTAGGATTAATGACACAATGCTAAGACATTGAAGCCTCTGCCACTAAAGAAGCTTGCATCATAGTGTATAGACAAACATCTCAAGCATAGAAACGGTTTACAGTTTACAGATCAACATTAATTGAAGAAAGAGTTTGTGGCAAAGCCTTGCTAACTTGAAACAAATTTTGAATCCAGCACTAGCTAGGAGTGGTCAGCGTAGATCTAAAGCCAATGTCTACCAAGTGAGGGGGTATACTAGGAAGCTAGAGAAGTTAAAAGAGTAGCACTGAAAATTTCACTTAAAGAAATCTGACAACCTTCATTGAGGACAGATCTAAACGTTGTTTTCAAACCTTCACTGAGGGCAGATCTGAACATTGTTTTCAAACAAGACGATTGCACAAGCTAGCTACATTGTCAAATATAGACAAAACTGACAACAGAATCATTATACCACACATAAATGGAACTATAACATCGGATAAATGGCAAAGAACGCATGAGAAAACAGCATTTCACAGAATAAAGAACGATAGAATGAGATCTTAAAGACATTCACCTTGAAAGCAGTTGCAATTTTCAGCCTCTTTGCGGAAAACGTCAAGGACAAAATTAATGAGCTCCGCGCCTTCGATGTAGTGATCCTTGGACCAATTGTTAGGTGCAACGGAATGAATGTTTGCACTTTGCTCAAGATGAGTGCTCCGAACTGTGCTCGAGGTTCCTTTTAGTTCTTATGGAAAGGAGAGCCTTCGGTTCTTAATGGAAAGTGCTGTGATCACAACAAAGTGAATGGACACTGTGTGTTAAGTGCAACGGAATGATTGTTTGCGCTTTGATCAAGATGAGTGCTCCGAACTGTGCTCAAGGTTCCTTTTAGTTCTTATGGAAGGGAGAGCCTTCCGTTCTTAATGGAAAGTGTTATGATCACAAACAAATTGAATAGACACTCTGCGTGCAAGTAAATGAGACTGAGAAATAGAGAAATACGACACCAGAGACGTAAAACCCTCCTCCGAAGGCCCCACTCTCGTCGACGAGAGTAGTCAACTTTTGATTGCACAAAGTGGTACAATGTGTATGCAATGGACTGATGCAACTTGAGACTATGCCGATGATGACAACGGTGATGATGACAAAGACTTTAGGGCTAAAATCTGTGGTCTTCTATCTGCTGAATTTTGGGACTGTTTCGGTGGCTGAAAATGACTGTTTTGGCTGCGTTTTTATGGGCTGAAAATGGGGATCTTATGCAACCAACTAGGGTTGGATCTACTACTGTCCAAGAAGGCTGAAAACATTGTTCCTCTGCTGCGGAATGGGCTGAAAAGAAAAACGATGGCAGATTTGCTATCGCTAGCAAAAATGCTAGGCTGTTTGAGAACTTCCGGCGATGGCAGCAATGGAAATGCTAGGGGATCTGGTACTGCTAATGGTATGCAAAAACGCTATGCAATCCGGTGATGATGGCGATGATGCAAACTAAAAAACGTTGGGGCTGATGTGTGGCGAGGATAGGGACCAAAAACGCCAAGGGTGTTGGGGGTTCTGCGGGTTCTTGCTGAGAAGGTGCCTGTTGAGCAGGAAGCTCTTGCTGCCTCTTCTGCCAGAAAGTGCTAGTCTAGGACTATGTCGGTGACGACGACGGGGATGACGACGACGTCCTTAGGGCTGAAATCTGTGGTCTTCTATCTGCTGAAAATCTGCCAAACTTGGGGCTGTTTTGGGGCGACTGAAAACGCAGGTCTGGCTGCGTTTTTAGGGCTGAAAAACGCTGATGGTGCTGCTGCAATTCAAGGCTGAAAACGCTGAGTATCTGCAGGGATGTGGCTGCGTTTTTGCTGTTGCACTTGAGGACTGAAAACATTGATTGTCTGATGCGACAGAGGGCTGAAAACGTTGTTTTCCTGCAGCCTTGATGGCGATCTTGAAAATGCTGGGGGCTGGTTGCTGTGGCGGTTCAACCAAGGTCCAGATCCATGAGCACAGTGTGAGGCACATAGCGCCCACAGCTTGCCTCGTTGTAGTACACATTCACTCTCTCTAGCTGCACGTCAGCGTCGCCAATGTATGACCCCGTGGGATCAATGTCGTGCTCTGTGCATACCACCTCCCAGAACTTGGCTCCGATTTGGCTGCCTTTTGCACCTGTTTGTGCATTCACAACTTCTGTGACGAGAAGGTATCCACCTCATAAACTCGGTCCAAGCAATCAACCAACTGAAGTCATTCGATTGCAATCCTTGCATTGTTGAGTGACCCTTCACCCCACTGCCTTGTTGGTTGCTATACGAATATTGTTCATCTGCTGCCCCGCTACCCAGTGTCCAGTGATTCCATCTTAGCTAGCACCGGCTAATCAGTAGGAACATGTGCATAATCACTCGCCAAGCAAAGCAACTTGAATGAAACGCGGGCTGGTGCTCACCGGAGCCCGCCCTCTCGAAAGTGGTGCGTGTATCACATTCGCCATCACTTACGGAAACTTGAAGGTTCAAGACTTTGTTGAATCACTGAAACATGGGTGGTGCATTAAATTGGAATGTAAGCCAGAAGAAGAGTGCGAAGCGTACATTGTATCGCTAAATGTCCTAAAATGGCTCAACACAGTAGACCACCCAACAGTGTCTGAGGGAGCCGGCATGCTTTGAAGAAAATCTTCTACTCGTGTTACTAGCCCTGCTCAGCTCAGTAGGTCTGCTATGCAAGTGAAGTGCTCTATGGTTGGGGTAACACCATGCCTCTTGTGCATCCGTTGAAAAAGGATGCAGCCATTGCCCACCTAACCCAATCTACTGCAAGCAGAAAGCAAGCAAGCAAACCCCAGCTTGTCCGGCTTCAAACCTTGTCTCTGCAAATCCTTGACATAACTCGACACTAAACCTTGCCCCCCCTGCAATGCAAACCCTGCAGTCAAGGAGTTCCATAACGGCAGCTTTGTTCCTGGCATAGTGCTAAACACTTTGCAAGCATCTAAAATATCGCCGCATTTCACATACATGTCAACAAGAGCGCTTCGGACGATGGCATCCTCATCAAAGGCCATCTCCACTACAAGACAATGGACAAGCATACCCTGAACAGGCTTTCAAGAGGCTAGACAAAACAAAGTCATCTGGCTCCAGACCTTTGGCTAGCATTCCTTGGAAGATCTCAAAAACTTCCGTCGTGCACCCATGCTGGCTATAACCAAAAATTAATGCTATCATAGTCATTGCATCTGGTTGTCCCATCCTGTCGAACACTCAAGAAAAGCTCTCAGCAATCATGAAAAAAACACTCTTGAAGGAAACCTTTGTACACTAAACCGAATCCCCATTGACCAAGCTTGGTTCGGAAATTATTTGTGGCAATTTTGATTTCTTCAAAGGAGAACTCTTGAACAGCAAGCTTCGGCATAGCCTTGTTGGGAATTGGCATCCATGAACAGAAAAAGAAGAAGAAAAAATCCAAGTGAGTGGTCACCCTCAGCAAGCTCCTGGTTTGAAAAGAAAAACAAGAAGCTCAATAGAAAGCCAATGGCAGAACAAAAACAATATTTCACCCAAGAGTACTTTTAACTCTGCTTTGCACCATCACTCAAAATCATCCACATTGTTCATCACACATCTCCTTAACTAATATAAACTCAGTAATAAGTAAAGAGAGTTTGGTTGGCATTTCCGTTTGATTGCAATCATCTTTGATAAAATCAACGAGACCAATGTTTCTTTTTTGAAGTGGCAATTTTCCTTTACGTCCTCGTGAGGTACACTAGGAAGGGTTGTGGAATCTTCATGTAGAAACTCTAGCGATCTTAACCTTAATGCTGAAAATGTAGTTTTGATTGCTTGATACAAAGCAGGGACTTTCAAAGACATGATAACCTTTGAGATGTCATAATAGTAAACTACGATAGACGGCGGTCAAAGCTCGGGAAGACAGACGCTGTGAATATCTGTTTTGGTAAGGCTTTCCTTCTATTCTTGGTTGTTTCTTGCTAAGCGAGGAAAGACAAACATGACCCAAATGACTCTTAAGGATTGGCAGCATCCCTTTGTTATTCAGAGAGTACCTTTAGTGAGCTGTGCATTGCATCTGTCTTTTTGAGAAACAAAACAGAGAAACATGCTTTAAGATTTACTGGCAGCATCTCTTTGTTATTCAGAGAGTGCCTTTAGTGAGTTGTGCATTGCATCTGCCCTTTTGAGAAAAAACACAAAGAAACATGCAGTGGAGAGAGTCTCAGTTGAGAGCTGAATTATGTACCTGAGTTTTCATATATTTGATTTATTTCCACTCCTTCTCGAGGAACATCGACTTTGGGCTCCTTCTGTACAGGGGGTTTCTTCTTGAAACAATAGCAGTAGACAACAATACAAATAGCAATGGCCACCACCAAAATTCCAGCTACAGCCCGTCCTACAATTGCTCCAGTGCTGCTTTTCTTTTATGGGGGGGAAGGGGGACTACCATTGGGTCCTGGTGGGGACCTTGGTGAAGGGACACAATCTGCACTGTTGCTCTCACAAAGGATTTCCTAAAAATCTAGATAGAGCAAAAAACTTATGCCACAAGATGTACATAATATGAAACAAGCATGGAACATCAAAACCCCCTACAATGAAAGGTAAGCTTACTTGTGACAGAGTTTGACTTGTGAAATACGAGTTGCAAGCTTGTGACCACAAAAACCGCAAACATTGCAAGTAGTTTGAGCAACAATACCCTATGTACGACAAAAAAAGCTCTCAGCAATCATGCAATAAACCCTACAATCACGAGTATCAAGAAACCCATGTCCATGCCACTGTGAGAGAGAGAGAGAGAGAGAGAGAGAGAGGTTCACTCTATTCTCTTCTCAGCTTCGGCCTTCTTGCTCTGCTTCTGGCTAGCCCTCAAGCTTTGGGACACAGCTGCCTCTCAGCTTTGGCCAGAGAGCGTCTCCCCTCGGCCCTCGCTCGTTCTGTGGGTGGCGCCCCCTCTTGAATGGCACCTCGGCCTATACGTGCTGCTGTAGCGGTTTCTCTTGCCCTGCAGATGGCGACCCCTGCAGTATGGCCCTACTTGCAGCTCTCCGAACTTCTTCCATGGTAGAGTGCACACTGAAGCTCGCGAGAGTGACAGGCACGCTCGCCCCCACAGTAGGCCTACTCTCTTCCCGCTTTGAGTTCAAAACCAGATCTTGAACTGACTGGAAGTTGAAAATCTCAGATTTTAGAACTAGACAGGGGACTCTAAATTTAGGGTGTTTACACACATCCCTTTTTAAGTGGGCACCTATCCAAAATATGCATCACCATTTCATAACTAGTCTTGCTTGGTGGGCCTTGCTATATAACATCTATAGAATACACTAGGACATATGCATGTGCTGAACGACTTGGGAAGGCAATGAGTGTTGGTGATTCGACTCTAGATTAGGCCAACTGATCATTGATTGAAATCTGATATCTTTTGTTTCAGTAGCACTAGAACGAGACCTCTGCCATGTGGCGCCATAGCCAGGGGAGGCTGCATAATGAGGCGCATGGGCGGCTCCTACAGTGTGGGGCTCCTCCTTCCTGTGGCCGCCCATATGCAGTTTGTCGCCGATCTTCTCCATCATGTTAGCCATGCTTTCTCCCCCTAAGAGCGACTAATCTATAGACTTGTCGTTGGGAGTGCTCATCACTTGGCAAGCATGCGACGTATCCTTCAACTTGATGATCTGTGACTGCAACACAACGTAGAGTGCGTTTTTTATTTTATTCACCTGGTAGCTTTTCACGGCGAGGCGAAGTTTGGCAGCGATGTTTTTTCTTAAATTTAAATCTAATGCCATGTGGTGGCTGCTGCTTTCAAATATCGGAAAAAGGACCTTTGACTCACCAAGTAACAAGTCAAATACAAAGCTCTCATTGGTTGAAATGGGATGGGCATGCCTCCACCATATTTAAGCAAGCAAACCCCCCATCCAAAAGCATACTCGAAATGGCATCAAGCTGGTTGCCAACAAGGCCTGCAGCTCCGTTTGGCAATGTGTATGCAATGTTGCTGCCATTCCTAGTCTCAACATATAGCGCACAAGGGATGAGTGTGAGGACCTTAGTTAGGGGATACGTAAGAGCGAATCTTTAAAGTATTTAATACATAAGTCAACTTGGTGATACATAAGCATATCCCATGACTAAGGCCCCCCCACTCAACGAAAACATGAGAGGGAAGCCCTTCTGAACCTCATACAACAACAATATGGCGATCAACCCCAAGATAATTTACATAGGGTAGCTGATAAAGTTCTAGTTGTCCTTAAGACTGACAATATCAAGGATCTAGATGAGAAGAAAGAGTTTGAAAAGCTACTAAACAATGCACGCACAGGAAAAGATTGGGAAACTTATTATAGATTACAATGATGGTTATAAAGTTGGTATCGTGGTGCAGGAGAATTTCTTGATCATGTCATTGGTGTTGCTATTGAGTTTGCATACAAAGAAGAAGAAGAGAATAGTGACTTGGATGATGTGCAAGAAGACAACAAGAAATAAAATGAGGGTGCAGATGTGGAGACAAAGGCTATGCAAATGGTGATATTGATGATGATGATGTTGAAGAGGCTAATGAGGGTCTGGATGTCCAAGATATTGATTCCTAGTGGCTACATAGAAGAATATTAGTCAAGTTTATGGTAGCATAGACCCCAAAAAATCTAGAAGCTACCACATCTTCTCATTGGTATAGCTATCTTAGTTTGCTAGTGGAGTAAATTAACTCTTTGAAATACCAATAACAACACCCTCATGTGAAAGATTCTTTAATTGGCTTGTTAGGACATGTGTCTTATGGCATAAGCACTTAATATCCCCCCCCGGCGGGGTAGGTCCCCCCCCTCCCTTATGCATACGGTACGAGCATGAAATAATGGGGGGCTACCCCTATTGTATACGCTTATGTCTGGCCTCTAAAAAACCCCCTCTTGTACATTCACGTGATACCATACGGAAATCCATAGTGAATCCCCCGGGGGACCAACAATAGGAGAAGGTGATAATGAAGGAAACCAAGAAGTGCCACAAACACCAGACTCGGAACCAGTATTGAAGTCCAAGAAGCAAAGGCGATGGAGGCCAACTTGGAAATTTGAACATCCTTGGGCATATCCAATTGTAGATGTAGGAAGGCTGAATATTAAATGCGAGTGGTGTGCATACAGCAAAAGCAGGACTCCTTTTGCCAACAAATGATCTTGCACAATTCAATTCCCTTCTTTAAATGAGCACAACAGATCTAATGAGCACAAAATGGAAGCCTTAAAGTGGGCAAACAAGGAAAATTGAGTTTGTGTCCCTCTTCCAGATTATGCAGTCAGTTTTGAGGATAAAGAGAAGGTGAGGGCCATCACTGTCATGTGGCAGGTGTATTTTGTTGTGAAATGCGTTGGACCTATGGAGCTTTTTGAAAAGCTATGCCTTCACCAAATAGAGCAAAGTCTATCTAATATGCCTAAGCATTCAGCTTATGGAACCTATTTGAATAGAATCTCCGGCATGGAATTTGTTCAAGCAATCAAAGATGTACTTTGGAATGCTTTGTGCAAAGAAGTCCAGGCAAGTCCTTGGTATTCTATGATGGTACATGATTGTCTACATAAACTACTTGAAAGACGGAGGCAGAGGTGACAATCATGTGGCCTTTGTGAGGCTCATCAAAATGGACGATGGTGGGGCAGAAGCAAAGTACGATGCTATTATCAAATTGCTCAAAGAGATGGGCCTATGCCTTCAAAGACTTGTATCTCTTGCGGCTGATGGTTGCTTAGTTATGATGGGTTGTAGAGGTGGACTCTTAGCAAGAATGAGAGCAGATATTCAGCATCTTCTTCCAGTGCATTGTCTTGCACATCGAGAGTATCTTGCAGCAAGCCAAGCTGTTGGTTCCTTTCCTGAGCTTGTGCAATTGGATAAGTTATGTAGAATTATCTATGCTTGGCTTCATGCATCAGGAAAAAGAATGGATAACTTAAAGCTAATGGAGGGAGCTCTAGATTTGCCCGAGTTATCAATGCTACGAATCCATTCTGTGAGGTGGCTATCACGAGGTCAGGTTATGGAGCACATGGTGAAGGTCATGCCTCCCTTGATCATAGAATTTGGAAAGGAGAGCCCAAGTATATATGATGAGCTTATGGTGTACGCAAATCAGTTTTTTATCCATCTTCTTGCTGATGTATGTACGTAGCTTAATGTTTTGAATTGCCACTTTCAATCAGATGTGGTCGACATTGCTAATATATCAGGTTATGCTAATGCTACATTAAAGAACTTGGAGAAGAAGTTTCTCAGGGACTCAAGGAATTGCAGGTCAAAGCATTTACAAAAGTTTGTAGAGCAATCCAGCAACCAAGAGATCAAATTCTTTGATGTTATCGGAGACTTGCATATCCATGAGCTTAAGTTTGAAAGCATTGCAGGAAGTAGCAGAGGCGATCCTTTCAAAGATTGTCTACAACTTGGAAAATAGCTTGTTGGAAAAATTGTGGAGAATTTGAGGACAAGGATGCAAGAGGATATGCCTATTTTTGATGCATGTAAACTTTTCAGTCCCAAGCATTACCCAAGTGAAGAGCTGGAGATGGAGACTTGTAGCAAATTCTGGCTAGGAAAGTTGCTCAACCAATTTGGAAGCTTAGTAGGTGATGCGGAGATTTGCATGGGAGAGCTCGATTCTTTCACGACGGTTCTAGTCAGCAATTTCAAGCATAAAAGCTTTCAAGATGCATGGCAATATGCAAGGACGATATGACTATGCAAGACTCCTTTCCAATCCAGAAAATTCGGCTGTAGTGGAGCGTGGATTCTCTCTTCAAAACACCATAAAAACATCTCAAAGGACACGCATGAACATAGAAACACTTGAGAACTTTATGTTCATAGGCTTGCATGGACCACAAAATACTTCAGATTTTCCTTGGGATGATGTATTTTCTCTATGGAGCAAGACAAGGAGCAGATCTATAAATATCTCCGCGTAGATTCCATGGTGTTTTTGATGTGGAAATTTTTGACTGATATACTAAAGCTCAAGGCGGTTGTACAATTACTTGCGATCTATTTGTAATGCTACACCTTGTACGTTTTGTTTAACCTAATGCTGTAAACCTGTAATTGAACCTTCTCCCCAGCTTTGGTATCTTTTGGGTATTCTCGTTGAAGCTTTTCTATCAATAAAGATCGGCATTTATGACCAAGATTAGCACTCTTTTTGCTCAATGTACTTATCCACTCTCTTTGTTCAATGTATTTATCGTTGCATGAAAAGCTGGTGCTTTTGATGATGCATAAACTACTTTCGTTACAATCTAATGCCTGATGCTAAATGTGGGATACTTAGTATTGTATGCAGGTGTCTTTATGCTCATCTTTTGGCTTTTTTCATGTCATGACCTGGAAAGTGTGTCTTCGATCTCCACTCAACACTCACGAGTCTGAGAAATCTCACAACCGATCCAAATTAAGTTCTTGAAGAAAGAACAGGTAAAACTTCTCTTTTTTCATTTATATGATCTTATGTTTGGTGAAGAAGGGATTAAATTATATTTCTTTCTGGCATGTGTTGCAAATGCACGTGATTGGGAAATCTACAACAACCCCTCCCGCTTGAAACATCAGTAAAATCCTACTCAAAAAATTATAGAGATAGAGGTTTTGAAGCCAGTGTTTGAGGTCTTAAACATGGAAGAACTAAGGCAGGTAAGAAGCCAAATTTCCAATAGCTATGCATGTGAATAAGCATCAAAGGATACTTTGTGTTTCTTATAATTAGTGTGTACATTTGGAACCAAAAGTTGTTCATTTCACCTTCATTAAATATTATGGAAATATTGGTACACTTAGTATTCAGCTTTTGAAAATAATTGATGCTTTTGCTAGCTTCATGTCTAGTAGTCCCAATTAATGCAATTTTCATTCATTATTTGGCAATCCAAATTGGATTTTGCGGGTACCATAACCCAATGCCCATATTATTTTGAAAGGCCAAAGTTTCAAGGCTGTCAAGAGCCATGGTGCAAGTTCTTGTTTGATAAGCAATTAATTGTTTATCCTTTCAAATCGTGCTTGTATCACATTAAATGTGCAAGCCTTTTGTTTCAACATCATTTGGTCAAGTGCATGTAGCACCCAAATTTACAATTTCTACTCTAGAATTTGCATATCTATGTGCATTTCATTGTCAGGTAATTGTAGTTGTTGGTATACCTTTTGTTACCATGCTCTCATGAGTGCTTTTGATCATGTAGAGGTGGAAGGGCAACACATATTTTGCCCTGCATTTTGAAGATCGGAGTGGTTGATAACCTTTCCTAAGGGAAGGGCAACCATTATAGTTTCTCTTCCTTAGAATTGGCATTGGGTGCCCTACAATTTTCAAGCCTGGCTAGGACGCCCCTTGCTACAACTCTTGATCGAGAAAAAGCTGAAGATTTCAGCTTTCCAAGACTTCAATGAAAACTGCTTCTCAAAGTTTTTTCGCCATCTCTCTGTATTAGTTTTTCGGGTTCATTACTTTTGCTCATTTCACCTTTAAAATTACCCGCATAAAACTTAAGACATGCAGCGTTTTTTCTCTCAAGGATCGCGACCTTCTCAAACCGCTGATGACTCACTCTCAAGGCTCGTGACCTTCTCAAGCAGGACCTGCTGAGGACTCGTCAAGGCTTGGCACACTCAACCCACTGATTTCTTGTTTTTCCTTGGCAGTGAACCCGAGAATCAACTCCAGCAATCGGCAGTGCACCCCACATTTCTAAATGCGCTAGAGCCTTGGGCCGCCTCCCCTCGCACACAGGCTCTTACTGCTTTCGATTGCTGAGTGGCCCACGCTTCTTTCACATGCATGCAGTTCACACTGATCACAGAATAAGGACTTCCTCAAAGCCTCATTCCCACAACCGCTCTCTCTTACTTCTATCTTAGTAAAGAGACACTTCTCATAAAGGGCACCAAGCCTACTTAACAAAGCCAAGCTAATAAAACTGAGTTTCTGTGATTTCTCGATGTCAAGAAAGATTTCAAAGCGGCTATTCAAAACTCTCCCTCGACTTCAATAGCAAGTCTTTTGTGAAGAGGTACTTTGCAGATCCCATTTGCAAAGAGTGACTTCACAATTGTGTATAATTTAATCCCACATTCATGCCACCACTTGGTAGATGCCACCGCTTGTAAAGGGCAAGACACTGCCATATAGAGAGTATCTCTATTGGTAAGACCAAGTCCCTCCGTGTTTACAACCACTTTGCATCATGGAAGAGAAGGGGATTGAAAAATTCAATGGGGACGGTTTCCACACTTGGCAGACCAAACTACGAGGATACCTTATAAAAAAGCAACTATGGTTTGTTGTAAAACCGAGGGTAAGCAAACCATCCACTTCTATTGAAGGCACTCTCACTAAGGTCCAAATTGCACAAGCACAAGCTAAAAATGAACAAGCACTCGGCACAATTATCACATCACTCCATGATAATTATGTGCACTTTACAGATAGCTGCACCACTGCAATCCAAAGTATGGGATATACTGGAACATAACTTTGGTGCTAAACAAAACCAAAGTAAGATTAACTTAAAGAAAAATCTTTATAAACTTACTATGCTTCAAGGGGAGAATGGTTCAAGCCTCGTTTTAACAGACTAATAAGCATAATCACGTAGCTCACTTACATTCAGTGCCAAGTCTCGAAAGAAAATCGAGTCGTTGTGCTCCTGAGTGCTCTACCTGAAAGTTTTGACAAGATAGTCACAGTTTTAGAGCAAAAGGAAACCATACCTTCTCTGCAATATGTTATAGGGGCAATCCATGAAGAAGAAAAGAAAAAAAAAGAAGAAATATGAATCAGTGGGAGGAGCTTATTTTTCATCATCATCATCATCATCTAAGGCTCATCATCATCACCTAGATTAAATAACAAGAAGTGTTATGAGTGTCGCAAGCCAGGAGACTTCTCCAAGGACTGCTACAAGAACAAGTATTGTAGCAATTGCGGCATCAAAGGTCATCCACAATCAAAATGCCAAGGAAGCGACAACAAAGATAAAAGTAGAGTCAATCTTGCAGAAGAAGAGGACGAAGATGCATCTCAACAGGCAGAGAATTGTCTCCATGTGTGTGCCATCCCCAACTACTTTTGCGAGTATATTGATGTACTGTAAAATGGATGGTCTTCCACCTTCTTTGTTTAAGGGGAGGATTTCTTAGTCTGTGTGACACCATGTGATGAGACCACTCAGTCTGTGTGACTACCTCGGTCTGTGTGACTATTAGCTCGTGTGTCTATAGGTCTCGATTCAGCTTCATTCACTATAGTCCATGCCTAAGGGGAGGATTTTTGAGATAGGCATGTCCTTTTCTTCTCGACTATGGAACATGTGTATACCCTTTTGCTATTGGCATTTGGTCTATGTGTTGTATGGCTATGTGTAGGCTAAGAAGAAATGGAGTGCCAGCCAGATATCTATCCCAAGCTTATAAATAAAGCCTTCCATGTACACATGATATACTAAGGTGTATGTACTTTAATATAACTATATTCTGCGTTTCGATCACGAGTACTCTCTCTCTCTCTCTCTCTCTCTCTCTCTCTCTCTAGCTGTCTGAGCTATGTCTGCATATACACACAAGCCTCCTTGAACACACACACACACACACACACCATCCACTATAGATGGGCAAAAGCATGAAATGGTGGTCATTATTTTCTACCTTCAAAGTACTTTCAAGAAAAATGGTCACATGGTAAAATATTATTAAAAAAGATTAAAAACTATTGGAGATTACTTGTGTACATTCCTCTCATCAAGATCTTTCTCCTCATATGTGGAGCATCATGTACATCTCTATATGTGTACAAGGTAGTATCAAAGACACTACTTCTTGACAAGTTTTTCATGCTTTCACCCAGATCCGAGATGCAATAAGCTTCCACTGCGTGCTTAACAGTCAAAGAGACATAAAACAATAAAATTGGATTCAAATTTGGATTCTCCTCAGTGTAAAGAGTCATATTTGTTGGAGCCACATTTTTTATGTTATACATCTCATTTTTTGAGGACGCCTTGTAAATGAGCCTATGTATTTTGATATGAGAGCTGTAAAACTCAGAGCTGTAAAAATTGATCATGTACTCAAAGCCAAAGTAGCCGAACATTGCCCATTTTGAAAACCCTATGTATAAAATCCAAAAGCCTTAGTTTGAAAACATTATTATCTTTTGGAAAAGAAAGAGCTTTTGCTATACGACTTTCAAGCGACTACTCTTCTCAAACTTGTAATCCATTTTTCTCATGATTTGATGATCCAAATTCAATTCCAAGAATTCCATTGCGTTCCTTAATCCAACTACTATCAAGGATAATCTTTTGTTTGGTTTCATCCGGCATGGTGCATACACTTGGTTGTTCTCCTGAGTGAGGAGCTCCTTGCTTATCCACTCTATGTGCTCCGTAAACCATAACTCCTAACATGCCGAAGTGGGGTTTGAAGAAATATTTGATAGCAATGGCCAAAGAAAGAGGTGTCTCTAACTTCTTTTTGGAATCCCACGAATAAAAATGTTCTTGGAACGTTGCTCTCATTCATTCAACTCCTCTACATACACATTCTCAACATTCTTTGTTTGGGCCAAAGCTTGCATGAGAGAGGAATTAGGAGCCACATTGATACCACATACGTTAGCCCAAGGCTTGTTTGTGCATACATTTTTCATGACGCATACATCACGGCCCATGGTGTCAAATTTTTCTTCTTTCAATACATGGTCATACTCCACTTTGCTCATGCACTCCTCAAAGCATTCAATTCCACAAGAGAGCATCTACATTATTTGACTTCTTCTTCAAGTTGCATCAAATCTATTGTTTGCATCTCAAGTGTCCTCTTGACATGCTCATTCTCACCAACAAGAACCCTTAGCATGAAATTTTCTATTGCAAGTGCCAATAAGTCTTTACCTTACTTTTTTTCTCTCACAACGATACTAAGTATGCAATACTCATGTTTTTCAATGTCATTGGTGGAGTGGTTGTGTCGCTATCCCCATACTTAGGAGATTTTGAATCATTTTTTACAATGGTTGTGGACCTTCTGAAGAAGAAGAGCCCTTGCAAGTACTGAAAGACATTGTATGTAAAATAAGAGATGAGAGTCAACTACCCCAAACATGTCCACTTTATAAATTCTACTAACTCAAAAAAAAAAAAGTTTTTACATCAGTGTGTAGAGGGCATCATGCTCTTCAATTGAGACTGCAGATCACCCAAATCACATTTTGGATGATTAAAAGAGTGAATTTTTGCTACACGAGCGAGAGAGAGAGAGAGAGAGAGAGAGAGAGAGAGAGAGAGAGAGAGAGAGAGAGAGGGTAGGGTTACTTGTACTAGATATGGGAGAGACTTTCTTACCAAGATCTCAAAATGAGCTTGCCACCTCTTTTGTTTTTTTTCCTCAGCAAAGCGCATTAGTACTAGTTTTAGTATTACAGTCACTATTTTTTATGTGCATATTGATGCTAATAGCAACACTAATACATGCATAATCTAGAGATGTCAAGTGACAAGTTTCAAAAACATTTAGAAGACCTAATAGTGTTTGTGATGCTTGATGTCTTGTATTGAGAGTACCTGGTGGTTCTTAAGCAAAAACAAAACATCTTGAGAAATTACATGCATTCTTCAAATCTTGAATGGTTGTGATGTGAGTTGACTATGTCTTATCTCTTTGGGGCATGATAATACTTGGAGCTACTTGGGTAGGGGAACAGAGAGAGCTTTTTTGAGGGAGCTTCTTATGGAAAATGGACCGGTTGGCAAATTTGTTGAACTCTCTCTGTGAAATTTGTGATGGATTCCCTAATCTTATGCAAAAAGCTCCCTCTGCCAAATGCTGGTTGATTTCGTAGGCTGTCACCGAAAATTGTGCCACCACATAAAAAGACACCGTTATAGAGTGACGGTTGGGTGGTTGGAGGTCTTATGTGCACTTCTAACAATGTGCTTGCACACAAGCTACAATACATATGGAGACAAGTGTATAAGTCTCACCCACAAGAGCCTTATATGACTCTTGATTCCATAAAATAAGGAATAGATTCTTAACCTTGGAATACAACAAAAGCAAAATACGACCATCAAAATAAATGGTGTTGGATAGAACTTCTCTGATGCAACATCTGGTCCATTGTACAGGTTAGCCAAAGACAATGCATGTTTGCATGTTTCAATTATTGAAGGATGCAATGCACACGACAAGGGGGGAGATGTACTTAACAATTCAAGAGAGAAAATCACACCTCAATTGGCATGTTGCAGGCAGGTGTGCGTGTCGGCAAGACCCTTCATGCTCCATCTACAATTGTTTTTTTTGTGATTTCTCTAATATCAATTATCGACAATGACCTAGGGTAAGGTCATGTAACCCGGCTTTATTGACATCCAACTAGAGTAGCTGGTTACTATTCCGAGATGTTTTACCTTCATCATTAAGGTTAATAGAAGGACAGATTAATAACGGGTCAAACACATAAAAGAGAAGCTAGCTAAGGGTGGGTGGTGTGTAGAGCAATGACTACTATTGTTGTGCTCAGGAAAATGACGAGAGAGAGAGAGAGAGAGAGAGAGAGAGAGAGAGAGAGAGAGATTAGACGAGCAAGGATGAATCATGATGTGAGAGATGGAAACTTGCGATTGGTAAGCTCAACTACCAAGAAAGGAGAAGCACAGCTATTGCAAATTTATGGAGAAGAGTTAAAGAATACAAAAAATCCACTTAATTACAAAAACCGGCAAGTCCATATATCTCTCTCACAGTACACGGATAGGTTTACAGGAATAGAAAAAAGCCACTTATGCACAAGTTCAGACTACTTGAGGATAAGCACATCTCTTTGTTCAAAAGAATGTTAAAAGAAATCGTCTATAATGGTTTACAAAAAAGATTATTGTCCACACAATGTGAGATCTTGTTTGAAAAATATACTCTAAGTCATGGGCCGATGGATCTAACTCCACAATGTTTGGATACGGTTCCAATAGAGATGCTGCCTTCAGGACACGCTCCACCTCATCTGCATGTCTCTTGTCTTGCTCCTTTATCTCTCTCTCAAGCGACGCGCTTGCATTTCCAAAACAGTGCATAGTTTGGTGGAGTACTCCTCGGTGCTCTCAAATATTTTTATCATACGCAAGCATCAATATTCTTGGCCATCTTTAAGCTGAACTAAAAGTAAAGCACTCTTGCTCTGATTCGCAAAAAGAAATAAAATTTTTATCTGATTTTTTTTCTCTCTCTTTCTCTTTCTTGTTCTCTCTCCCTCACCTTTGCTCCCTCTCCCCCCATCTTCAATCCCTCTCTCTCTCTCTCTCTCTCTCTCTCTCTCTCTCTCTCTCTCTCTCTCTCTCTCTCTGTGTTAGCAGCAAGCTAACACGTATACCATTTTTCGGAGTTCTTATTGTTAAAACACTTATTATTTTTTATAAATCGGGAATATTGTAACTCCTATTTTTTGGATAAACTTTATAATTGATGAGCCAGGGCTACAAGCTTCCAGATTGTATCAACTTGTCATTACCTATCTTTAGTTAGAGCTCCCAAATTATTAGTTTTGACCACCAAAAACTTTGGCTAAGGTATAAAAACCAAGTTTTGTAAGTTATTTGTAAGTTTTGGATAATAAATTACACGCGTGAGCTAACGGCGCTCACTTCTTTCCTTCTCGCGCTTCCTACTCCCTCCTCGGTTGTCACATTGCAATCGTGTTTGTTGCATTACAACCGCAAGTAAGAGCTCTACGCACTGACATAAACACATTACAGTATTTTGTAGGTTTTGGTGTCGCCAACCCGCGGCCTAATTTCATCATAAGTAGGAATTTACACTTCAAAATAAAAAGCTAAGCATTTAGGTACATTCTGGGTCGAAAACGATTAGGTCAAAAATCCACTATTGTTAATAATCACGATTATTTCACTTGACTTAAAGTGGAATTTGAGACCATAAGCATGTGTGCTTAGGTCTTATATACATGTCCTAGAAGTTTCGTTACATTTGGATGTCATTTGATGCTGTAACGGATGTGATTTGTTTGTTGATGAGCGATTGACTTTTGGTGATTTCAGTCACTTGAGTGTAGCTTGAGTTACATGCGAGTTGTTTGTTGTTTTTTGAGAGATTGACAACCTCTTGTAGCCTCTATGCACTATTCGAGTCAGCTTCATCCCATGGATTGACAATTTAATCGTGGTTCTAGCTAAAACTGCAATAAGATAGGATAGTGAGGTTAGACACACGTCCCACATTTGGCGCCGCTGTCGGGGATCGAAGAGACCTAAACTAGGAAAAAACACAAGCGTTTGATGAAGTTATCCTTTAAGTTCCTCTAGGATCTCCTATAGTAAAAACTTTCTTTTAGAAATCGCATAGCCTAAGATTGTCGTCTTTTCCTGTGTAGAGGTAGCTTGGAAGTAATCGTACTTGTCAAATGCCTTTAGGATTGTAGGATTAGATTAGGATTTTGGGAATGATTGATAAACGAAACAAGTCTTAAGATCAATGCTTAGAAAACCGTAAAAAAACAAGAAAACGAGTGTTTGTGACAACTTTTCACAACCTCATTGCATGAGAACCTAGGAGTAGGGTAAGTAGGATCCGAGGTGGATTTTAGAACATTGCTCTCTCTGAAAGAATCATTGTGAGTTGTATTTGAAGTTGCAAAATTTCAAGTCTACGGCTAGAAATAGCGCAAAAAGACTCCAAACCACTCAATCCGACTGGAGAGTAAGCTTAAAAGTTGTATGAACCAGTGGGTAAGCTCAATGACACTTCGAGGTAAAAATTTTAAGAGTTTGCAAAAACTCAGATTATTTACTTTCTCTTGATATTTTAGGCCAAATTAAATTTTGACTTGATTCCTAGGCTTAAAATAACTCATGAAAAGATTGTCCATGAAAAAAGTGCAAAAAATGGTTCATTTCAAGCCTGAAGTAAATAATCGTGATTATTTACTTTTGCTCAGAATTGACCAAGATTGATACCAGTGACTCATTGCATGTGTACAAACAACTTTTGTAAAGGCACATTGGATTTAGATCACCAAACTTACAAAAAATTGGGTAAAAATTAAAGTTTGTACTAACTTTCGAGAACTTGAGTGTAAATTGGGGGAAAAATAGTCCAAACTTGATGAAATTTGATTCATAGGCTTATATTGATGTGATAGACATGTGTACGTGCTAAATTGACAAAATAAATGCAAAAATTTTCCAGTTGTAAATAATCACGATTATTTACTACTGTCCCATTTTTTTAACTTTTTTGACCAAGTTAGCATATAGCTGGTTTTATCATGTTTTAATAAGCCCACAAACCAAATTTGGTAAGAATTGGATCATTGGATTGAAAATTGTGACCAAATTTGCAAAGTTAGTCTGCGGACAAAAAATTGATGACCATTTGACCAAAAATTGTCCAAACTTGATGAAACTTGGCTAGAGACCTTAAGTTGAGGTGCTTAACAGATCTGTGTCAAGATTGGGACAAAAACTTGTAAAAAATTATCTAAAGTAAATAATTGTGATTATTTACATCTGCTTCAAAAATTGACAATCTTGCATACTTCAGCATACCACAAGGTCAAGCATATCAAGTAGACCACACAAATCAATTTTGGTGAAATTTGGATCACAAAAGTGAGATCTAAGCCAGATTCTTTAAATCAAAGTTTGCCTACACGAAACAATTGATAAACTTGAACAGATTTTGTCCAAACTTATTGAAACTTGTCCAAGGACCTCAATAGGTTGTATACTTGGCAAACCAAGCCAAAAAGTATAAAAAGCTAACAAAAGTAAATAATCATGACTATTTACTACTGCTACACAGAGCCACCAATTTTGGCTTTTGAACTTGTATGGTGTTAGACCAGCATAATACAAAGCCACTGGGCAATTTTGGGTTCAATCGGATCCAAATTGATACATGTTCACTCAATTTCCATGTTGCAGATTAATCCTTTGATTTTTACCAAAGTCGAGTTTGAAAATCTCAACTGCTTACTCATAGCTCAAATTGAAGTGATACACATAGACCAATCACAATAGTTAGCAAAAACTACACAGTCCTTGTGAAAGAATAGCTAACTTGATCAAAATTGTACAGAAATCAGGTTGTAGACAAGGAATCGACAGCTTGACAGAATTTGCAATCAAGTCAGGAAGAAATTGACAACAAGTCAAAATCCAAAGGTAAGTACTCTATTCAGAGCTTCACAAGTCTTTATGAACCTTAGATCTGGTCGTGTACTAGAAAATCAGGGCATATTTGGTAAAACCTCCAATAGAGTGTCCACCGAAGAAAGTGTGAATCAAAGCAATTCTTTGCACACTATCCTTGAAGAAGTCTACACTTTTTCTGATTCAACATCCAAAATGTCTTCTTATTCGACTCACTTTGAAACCGGAATGACAATGTGCTATAAGCATATACTCACTTTTTATAAGACTAATCGCATGGAGCTCAGGTTTACCTGGATCCTAACGAAGAGTACACTATTTGAATTGAGGACCATAGTATTGAGTTCGAAGAGGAAATCAAAGCAAACAAACAAGGAAAAATGTACATAGATAAAAACAAAACTCAGTATTTACAAGTCGAAAACCCTGACATGATAGATAAATGGGGGTTAGAAATAAATACCATCATTCCAAATATGGCCGCAAAAGAAGGACCACCAACTTTAGAATTTGAGGGATAAGATCAAGTTGATTTGAAGCCTTTGAAACGGCTTAGTACTGATAATACTAGGATCGGAGTCTATTGTTGGGAGGATAGAAATGTAAAAGATCTTCTATGGACTTCGCATGCCAAATCAGGACAATATGAAGATCGTCTATATCTTCAAGATCAAAGAAACGGGATCAGCAGATCTACCAACTTATCTGTTTAGGGATTGTTATAACATAGATTTGTTATGATGACTCCGAAGGAGGTGGAACAAGCCAAATATCAAGGATATTCAATAAGGGATTGGATATTGGGCCAAGGACCAAAAACCATTCCAAGAGATGAACACCGTGAGAGATCTTCTGAGAGTAATGTTAAGAAACCAGAAAAAACCTCATCACAAAGAAAACCGGGTGACACTAAGACCAGTCCAGGGCTACATGAGTCACTATTTCCAACAGACTGGTTTGAAGGACTCGGAACAGGACCAACTGTCAGGAGACCGAGAGTTGAACCAATTAGACGCATCAGACCAGCCGATTTTAAAAAATGGTTCATAAAATATAGTGGATCATGGGATCCATAAAACCACTTAGTAAGCTTTAAGTAAGTGCTAAGAGCAGAACGCATATTCGATTTCCATCCTCAATTCGAGGGGTTTGGATGGACATTAGAAGGAAAATCATTGATAGGGTTCCAAAACATTCCACCAAGGTCACTCATGGACTTGAACACATTAGCTCAAGGATTTGTAGCTGCTTGTTCCAAAACGGGGATCAAACACAATACGGTAGCTCAAATCTACAGCTTTAAACAGAAACAAGATGAGTCTGTTAGGGATTGTGCAACTCGAATGAAACAATACATTGCCAGATGCCCAGAGCTGGAGATACCTGCAGAAGAACGACTAGTATCATTGTTTCTAGAGGGACCGCTAAATAAAGAAATTCATGCTATACTGTATAGCAAGAAGCATATAACCCTAGAAGAGTGTGTGTCAAATGCTATCGACTTAGGAGACAATTGTGATATTTTCAACAAAGAAGATGTCCCTAAGGATAACCAAAGTGAGAAAACAACATCCACTAAACCAGCACAAGTGGGAACGGCTGTTGTAGCACTACTTTCAGCAATAAAAGACATGCTCAAAAGGATGACTGACATGATGAATAACATGCAAAAGGCACCTATGATGGGACCAAGGCAAGGGATACCTGAATAGGGACAACCAATTAGACAACAGAAATGGTGTGCAATCGAGGGTAAATGGACAACCATGAGACCAATGAGTGCCACTACCGACCAAAGTATGATAGGAATGTTCAGTACGTGTCCATGAGGCCACAAGGACAACCCATGTACATATACCAGCTTAACATGGCACCAGCTCGGAGACCATCGATGGGTATGGAAAGACCTCAACACATGTTGGGTCAACAACCTCCGTATCCAGGATATAATGCAGCGCCTGTAAAGTACATTCATTCAAAAGGATTCATAGATGAATAAGCACTAGTGCTTGTTACACCCTATGATGAGCCTAGTCCATCTACAATAATGGTAGAAGGAGATTGGTATAATGCACATCCACCACCAATGGAAGAACCTGTGACGTAAAGTTTTGTTGGACAACCTACCTCTTGATATGGACATGGATATACAATCCTTGTATGGGGATTGCGGATCTGAAGCTTCAAGAATGTCTAAACCATTGACTTTGAAACCATTACCCTCTTAGTTGGGAGATAACGAAGATAAATCCATAGTGTGTAAGACCACTCAAGTAAAAAGAGCGGAACAGACCCTTGAAGTAGACAACATTCATTCGATCATGTCTACACCCATCCAATGCACTCTTACTTTGGGAGAACTGTTAAAACTCAGACCATATTTATGGGATGACCTACAAAAAACCTTAGAGAAGGTGGGGATAACGGGACTCATCGCAAAAATTTGGGAATATTGAAACACGAAATGGATAACAAAGAGATTCGATATGTTCCAATGAACAAAGTTGGAGAATATTACGAAGGGGAAGAAGAAAACACCACCCTTTCAATGAAATATAATGACATTGAAACCATGAGAATACTGGATAGTGGTGAAGGCATAGCCATAGCCACAAAAGCAGTATGGGAATCCTCGGGACAACCAACCATTAGACAAAATCGAATAAAATTGCAATTGGTTGATGGACACATTGAAAGACCCTTATGACTGCTTGAAAAAGTGATAGTTAATTCCTGTGGGATTGAATATCAACACACTTTTGCCATAGTTGACTTTGGAAAGAAACTCAATTACGAAATCATATTGGAAGACCTTTCATGCAACAGGTACAACTCATCCATGATTGGGAAAACAATTATTTATACTTGAAGCAAGTGTGATCTATAACAAGGGTTAATCTAAAAGATCACACTTATAGAGATGTCATGAAACGCACATATAAGAGTTCGATTTAGTGTCTTCAACTAAAACTAAGCTTCCATCGTGGTTGAACAAAGACACTCCTATCTGGTTGTGTGGAGCTTCAAAAAACGGAATCTTAAAACGAGAGGAATGTATCTTAGAAATGGATTGCACAGACGAAGCCTATGTACTTAAACCCTTTCCAGAACATTTTTTTGAGCCATTTGAGTGGACTCAAATTTTAGGGACAATGGATGTATGTGTGAACACGTCAATGCATACTCAATTTTCAATGAGGACGACTATGAAATAATTCTCATCCAAATGATTTCAACCCTCTACATTGAAGATGAAAATGAGGAACCCAAGGACTTGATGAAAGCTCAACAAGTCTTTTCAGACCTCTACTACAATGCAACAGATGAGTTAGAAGAACACTCAGATACCGCATAAGATTCGGGGTCAGAAAAAGAGGATGTGAGAGCTAAGCTACTCATGAAAGGAGGTGAGGAAAAGTTTTTTGACTTTCCTAACAAGAAATCGAGAAGACAAAAATGGTATACACAAAAAAGAGACACCAGAAACGTGAAAGCTAGACCTATGCCATCAGTCTCCAGTAGAACACAATTCTTGATGCAGATAGACGCACATAATTGTGTCAACGAGAAAATCACTGGCAGATATCCTTCAAATGAAAATTCAAAAATGTCAAAAACATCTAAAAAAACGAGGAAGGATACTCAAGCAAAGCCAAAGAAACAGGACAAGGAGCCAACCATGACACGAGTTGAGTGGAAAAAGAAATATCAAGAGTTGAAAAAAGCTCTAAAGGAGATATATACAACCAAAATGGAAACCACAGAAGAGGATGGTAAAGATGTAATGAGTGTTTCATCCCATTACAAGAAATATACTCTCCAAGATCAAAAAATCATAGTAGAACAACTTGTTAGAGAACTACAAAAACAATGCGAGTCCTATGAAGGGCCTGAAAACGCGAAAAAGATAGATTTGGCTGAACTAGGAGAGGAGCCTAGGCCTGCCTACATTGCAAATGACCTAACAGAAGAATAAGAAGATCTTTTACTAAGACTACTAAAAGAATATCGAGATATCTTCGCTTGGTCTTACAAGGATCTCAAGGGTGTTGATCCAGAAATCTGTCAACATACCATACCCATGAGAGATGATGCAAAACCAAGTAGACAAAGGCCATACACATACAATGAAACATTTTCCAAGAAGATCCAAGAAGAGATTGAGAAACTAAAGGAAGTCGAATTCATTTATGAAATTGAACACACAGATTGGGTGTCTCCAATTGTGGTAGTACCCAAGAAGAATGGAAAATTACGAGTGTGTGTCAACCTCAAGAAGGTGAATACAACTACCATTAGAGACAACTTTCCTCTTCCAATCATTGAGCATGTTTTTGAACTAGTTGCGAGGAAATAAGCTTACAACTTCTTAGATGGCTTTTCGGGATACGATCAACTTTTG
The DNA here is from genome assembly GCF_014529385.1 of Adiantum capillus-veneris. NCBI lineage: Eukaryota > Viridiplantae > Streptophyta > Polypodiopsida > Polypodiales > Pteridaceae > Adiantum > Adiantum capillus-veneris. Next base: position 4,077,668 of record NC_140943.1, read on the forward strand.
GTTGATCCAAAAGATCAGCATAAAACTGCTTTTGCAGCAGAATGGGAAATTTTTGCCAGCTATCGGGTTATTCCTTTTGGGTTAACTAATGCTCCTACCACATTTCAAAGATTGATGAGTCATTTACATGTACACTATAATTGCAAAACCCATGTATAGCTTGATTACACACTTTGAATGGACTGATGAGTGTGAAGAATCCTTCATGAAGCCTAAGCAAGCTCTCACCTCAGCTCCAATATTGAAAGCACCAGATTGGAATAAGATATTCCACATACATGTAGATGCTTACAATTTTTCCATAGGGTGTATACTAGCTCAACCAGGAGACAGAAAAATTGATTTTCCTATTTCTTATGCTAGCCGACAATTAAACATGGCGGAAAAGAATTATACAACCACAAAAAGGGAAGGATTAGGAATGATCTATGTCGTAAAAACGTATAGACATTACCTATTAGCAAACAAATTTGTGTTCTTTGTGGACCACCAAGCCTTATTGTACTTGGTCAACAAGCCATGCAACACATGAAGAATAGTGAGATGGTTCATCATTCTTCTGGAATTTGATTTCATTGTAGTTGTAAAAAAGGGCACGACACATCAAAGAGCAGATCATTTATCTAGGATTGTTTCAGGAGAATCACCTAAAGGAGTAGACGATGATCTACCAGATGCCTATCTGTTCTCCGTGGAAATGATACCTCGATGGTCGAAAAATATGGTATCATTGATGACCATAGCTCAAGTGGATTCGCAAATACCACTTTCTATTACAATCGGGTTAATTGAGCAATCAGCTATGTATCAACTACTAGCTGGGAGGCTATACAAAAGGAACCAAGATGGAATATTGCTCTTATGCATTAATCATGAAGAGAAAAACCAATACCTAAGTCAAGCACATATTACCATAGTGGGACTTCACTTTGCAGAAGGCCAAACTGTGCAAAGGATCTTGAGATTTGAAGTATTTTGGCCAACTATGAGGAGTGATATTCGCTCTTTTGTAAAGCATTGTCCTCAATGTCAAAAACAGACACCCATACCTCATGTAACATTGTTCCAAATGAAACATGTTCCTAAGTGGATTAACTATTTAGTCACTTACTTATCGAGTCGAACATTTTCTGAGGATATGAGTAAACGCCATCAAAGAGCAATTGAAATTGAAGCAAGAGACTATGCTCTTATTGGAAATCAATTGTATCAAAGAGGTAAGGATCAACATTTGGTCTTTGTGCAAATGAAGACTAATATATTCCGATTATAGAACAAGCACATGTTGGATTAGCTGGAGGTCACTTCTCTAGTGAAATTAAACCAACGCAATTAGAGCAATCTTAATGGCAGGCATATGGTGGCCAACACTTTTTGCAGATGCCAAAGAATATGTTCGGAGATGTGATGCTTGTCAACAAGAAAAAATGCCAACACGTGTAGATAGCATGCCCTTAAGACCAATGATGGGAGCTAGAGCTTTTGCAAAATGGGGTATAGACTTTGTTGGACCAATACAGCCACCTGCTTATAGAACCCAAGTTCAATATATTATTGTAGCTACGGATTATTTGACTAAGTGGGCAGAGCTAAAGCAACTCAAAAGAATGATGCCAGAACCACTGCCGCATTCTTATATGAGTATGTATTCAATGGACTGCCAATAGAAATTGTCAGTAATAGGGGAACTCATTTCCTTAATGAGGTAATCTAGTATCTGCTTAATGAATTTATGGTCATCCATAACAAATCAACTCCCTATCACCCACAAGCAAACGGACAAGCTGAGCATACGAATAAAATTCTTAGCGCAATATTGACTAAAGTGGTTAGTTCAGGAAGGACATACTGAGAAATGAATCTCCATGCAGCTCTATGGGTGTATCAAGTTTCATTCAAAAAAGCTTTAAATGCTACACCCTTTAACCTTGTTTATGGTCTTGATGCCATATTGCCAATAGAGTTTCTATTGCCGACACTAAGGGTAGCTAAGGATCTTGAATGGACTGGACATGAATTGTTCGAAAGACTTGAAGATTTAGAGAAGCTAGATGAGAAAAGGCTAACTGTTGTAGCTCACATTTATGCACAAAAGCGGAAACAAAAAGAGTTTTTTGATTCCCATCTAATTACAAAAATCTTCAAAAAAAAGGGGACTTAGTTTTAGTCTATTCCCTTAAGCAACACATTCCCAAGTTTAAGAGAAAGGGAAACAGATCGTTTATCATTGAAGATGTATCTCCAAGAGGAGCAGTTAAGTTGTCCACCCTAGATGGTGAACCAATGGCTAATTGAATAAGTGGATGTCGTTTAAAGAAGTACAATTTGTCGTTAACCAATGAATTACTAGAAAGAATGCATGCAGCCAAGCAAAGAAAGATAAAATGACAGCAGGTTATTGATGAAGCCCAAGAGGAAGGTCGAATTTGGGTACTCAAAAGAAAATATGCTCTCAAGAATAAAAAAATACCTATTCCCATCAACACACTGGAAATAGATGACCGACAATGGGAATTACAAAAAGATGCAGTGTCAACGGATGATGAATGGTTAGATGGAATGGACTTTCACATCAAAGTACAGCTTAACAATCATAGCACGAATGCTTTGGTCGATACATGAGCTAGAGTAAATGCAATCAGTTATTCCACGTACAAGAAAGCAACAAGTCAGTCATTGACAGCAGGAATAGCGCCTATTAAAGGAGGCAATAAGAACCCAACACCAACATTAGGAGTAGTCAACTTGAATGTGATATTACATGGATGTTCATGTCCTCATCAGTTTGTATGCTTACCAGATGAACAATTGAATGAGACAATGATTCTTGGAATTCCCTGGATGCGGACATACAAGGTGGTACCAGATTGGGATACCAATCAGCTCAAGCTATCACCTAAAGGCGGAAAACTCATTGTTCCAATTGCACCAAGCAAGGAGAAATGGAAAGGCAATTACCACCAGAGAAAACCACGAAGTAATTAATCTTCTCCATCCTATCGACAAGCAAATGCTACAAGTAGCATGCAAGGAGTCAGGCAAATTTGGGTACCAAAAGCACAGCTTAAGGACAAGCCGATTCAAATCTGGGTGCCCAAAACATCATCCACAATACCAAAGATGGTTCCAGAGGTCAAAACACAGAGATGAGTATCTTTGAGCAATGAACTTAACACAAAATGGATTTGGAAGAAAAAGAAGCACTTATCTTCTCCGCAAGCTGGAAAATTAATCAAGTAGTAGAGAGTTAAGTCTCAGAAACCTCAACCACACCATTTTGACCAAGCCAAACCAAGATACCAATGGCGGGTAAAAGCTTGACAATAGTCATTGTTGATACCAAAAGCTCGAGAAATCAGCGTGCTAAAGCATCCTAATGGCACAATCAGACAAAGAGCACACACGCTACAAGATTTGCTCTTTGGAATACAGCATCAGCAAGCCTCGACATCAGAAACCCTCGAGTTAATCACTCAAGACCCAACACTTGCACAGCATAATGGTTTGAACTGCATTGATCTTCAAAGCATGGTAGAGCCAACCAAGGCTATGCATAGACACGATTGTTCAAACCATACACACAGTGGTCCCGAAGTATGCCATCTAGGAGGGGTGGAAGAGTACTAAGTAATTAAGGGCAATGTTTGAAGAGGGAGGAAGAAAGTTTGATATTAACGTGTGATTTGTTGCAAAATTACCTAATAATGCCCTTAGAAATCATCAATAGGGGAAATTTAACTGATAATATCTCCCCGCTGAGTGTAAATAATGTATATACTATCAAAAACTCATCAAAAAATAGTCCTTTTTGGTTATTTTTCATCAATTTTCTTGATAATTGAGACTTAAAAATGGAGAAACCCAACAAAAAACAATGAAGCTGTGTTTTTTCAATGGATTTTCTTAATTATTAGATTTTTACTTTGCTTTTTTGGTGCATTTTGTTATTTTCTTTTATTTTCCAATAAACACGTCAAAAATTAATAATAAATAGCAACGGAGCTCAGATGGAAAAACTGAAGATACGGTGGTGATAAAAAAGACAAGGCGGACAAGCACAAAAAATTTCAATCAAATCGGCAGATGGAAGCGGGAAGCCTAAATTAGGCGGCCATGCCTACTTTTGCAGAATTCTTGCAGAATGAGCTACAAGGATCCGATTGGGGAAATCTTTGAGTCTAACATAGATTTCACGGCCTAGTAAGACTAACAAGGGAATCTGGGAAAAATTGGTTCGGGAAGTCCGAGTATAGATACCCAAGGTAGCTTCAAAATCACCTCATTTCCACTTGTTGCCTTTGGAGAGAGAGCTTTCGACCCTCTTCGCGCGTATTTTTGGAGTCCACATTCACCTGTTTTCAGTGCCGTCTCATACGAGACATGAGGGGTAAGTTCTTTACTCATCAATGATCCATTTTGTGCGGTTGGTAGCTAGTTTAAACCCCTAGAAAAAACCCTAGAATTCGAGCAGTGCACAAAGACCTACAACCAAAAATCGACCATAGCGGCCTGTCAACTCAACCAAATCGGATGAGATTTGAATTGTAGAATGACCCAACATAATAGAGCACTTCTATAGCAACAGTTGACCATTCGGCAAGGGTCGAGGGGGTCCTAAGTAGAAAAGCTAGGTTTTTGACAGATGCTAGAATTGGATTCTGACTCCACAGACAGCTTACCTATGAGGTCTATATACAATGTATACGATTGGTTTTGTAAAATCAATCAAGCAAAGACCTCAAAAATTAGAAAACGGCTCGAAGGCTGCAAAGCGTCAAATTCGACATACGAGGTCAAATTGACTCCAAATGGGCCAAAATTGGATGAGTTGCTTCACGACTATGTTGCAGACAAGTCCATAGCCTCAAAAGTGACTAACCAACTCAACAGGCAGTGTAGTCACAAAAATAGGTGACTTCAGAGTCGACAAAGCACAAAGTGATGCCAGCAAGACCAAGCTTTACCAAATTCAATTTAGGACTTCTTTCAGGTGTATAGAATGTGTTTAGGTCAAAATTTATAAGTTTTGCAAGAAAATGTTGACTGTTGTAAATAATCGCGTTTATTTACTTTTGCACTATTTTGGCTTGAAAATTGCACCATCACCTCATCTACAATTGTACACACTAATTACATGCCAAATTTCAAGTATGAGCCAAAAAGATCAAATATAACTTGAGAAATTGCCAAAAAAACGCAAACAAGTCCTTGCAAGCCAATTTCTGAGTTATGAGCCACATTTTGATCCAAATCACCTCATATCACATACACAAGGTCTATACCATGCCTAGAACCAAGTTGTACCAAAAAATGTTCATTTTGGTAGAAAAGTTAACAATCGCGATTATTTATTTTTTGGTCAAAAAGGGAGAAATTTACAACTTTGCCATCATAGATCCAAAGTACATGCTGTCCTAAGTCCACTAGCCAAGTTTGAACAAATTTGGAGCTCAAAATCTCAAAATTTCTATACATCTACTATTTCAGAGGCCTAAAGCCTAAATCTGGCACCATTTTCACCTTGTGCATCCAAATGGGCCCATATTTCACTAAGAGTATCTCTTTGGTATATACTTCAAGCTTGTTGTGCCAAATTTGCAAAAAGTTCAAAAAATTACTCAGCTGTAAATAATCGTGATTATTTACTTTTGTTGCAATTCTTTGTTTGGACTTCATAATTTTGTTCTTTACATGTTTTTTTGCATCTATGCATGTTCAAAAATTGATTTGAAGCAAATTGGACCAAATTTGATCAGCATTTCAGAGTGAAGGACATTTCATAGAAAATTTGCCAAATTTGCTAACTTGACACTCTATTCACTCAACAGGAGCTATGAAAGCCGCAGAGAGGGCCAAGAAGAAACTTTTGCAAAAGGAGAAGCTGCAAGAGCTACCGCCATATCAACTGGACCCCGATTCAATCAAAACTGCCAAAGCGACATACCCATCAAAGGAATAGCTTGAAGAGCATAATACAACAGTGTTCACAGGTAGATCCAAGAGCGAAGAAGGACATCAGGTAGAGCTACAACTTATACCAAAAGAAGTATATGATGTCGCCGCAAAGCCCGAGACCAAAGAAGCCAACAGGAGGCTTGGTCTGAAATAATTTTATGAACAAGAGCCGTGTGGAGTGGACTTCCAAAAAGCGTATGAGCTCTTGTCCACGATCAAAGAAGATGGAACCGCTCAAATCTCTGAGAACAAAGTTGAAGTGGTGATTACCAAAGAGATAGTGGCAGAAGCACTCAAACTGCCAATAAAGGGAATGACCATGAGGCACGGGATAGAAAGACGATAGGAACTTTCACCAAGGAAACCGCCGTTGCCACATTTGCCGACCTCATCCACAAACAGGTGGAGGAACCCACAAGGTTATATCACCAACACTTCCACTTCCTCACCAAGGTATACGACACCCAATCATGCGGTTGCCACAACCTTTACGCAAGTCCTCAAATCAACAACAGGCAACCAATTGACCATGCACAATATGTTTTGTCCACATTGAAATAGATAAAGGAAGAAGGAAAAATCACATATATGGGTGCACCAGAGGTTCTGACCAGGATTGCTTACCATGCTATCGGTATGGCTGACAACTTGTCGCTTGCCCCAGATCAAAACACTTGGATAGTGTCAGCACAACCCTCCCCTCGAGCTACAAGATCTAGAAAGAGAACATACAAGTCTAACGAAGAGTCTGCTGAGCGCTCGCTAGAACGGCATAGCAGTGAGAGCTTTGAAATGAGGAACGAAGAGCACGGATTGAAGAAATGAAGAGAAAATCCATGGAAGCACACAAGGAGAAACCGATACTAAAACAATCTCGATTTGAAAGAGAGAAGCACTCTTACGAATGCAACCACCAAGCACAAGGCAAGGACTCGGCAAAGTGGGTACCCATTGAACTCAAATGGGCAAGAACAAAGCACCATGCCAGGAAACAAGCCGAAGGTCCCACAGGTTTACTAGAAAAAATGAATCAAGAAGCTATTGGAATTAGGAGTTGCAGAGAAACGCACATAGCTTGGAGAAGACGAAGGAAGCTCAAGGCACACAATAGAGAGTGTGTTACTTAGTGTGCAATTGGAAAGATAGATATCCCTAGAGTGATGGGCGTATATACAATGCACGGGGGGGAAAACCTCCTAAAGAGGGAAAAAATGCCCCGACGCTCCTAGTGTGTTCACACACATCACTATCACATGTATGGTAACAAATCCCCCTTGGAGTGATGCGGTGAACGAGAGCTGGCACATGAGTAAAGGGAAGTGCCATGCCCTGAGTACATGATCAGTCCACAAAGGGGAGCAAGCCCAAAGCTTTGCGGAAAGCTTCAAGCTTCTCATGAGATAATGCCTTTGTGAAAAGATCTGCAAGGTTGTCCTGTGTTGGCACATAAGCCAAGCTGATCTCTCCTGCTGAGAGCCTCTCCCTGACATAGTTGTAATGCACCTCAATGTGCTTTGTGTGAGCATGAAAAATTGGGTTCCTCGCAACTGCCAATGCGCTCTGACTATCAGTGTAGATAGTGTTGGCAGTGTCCTGTCCAACACCCAAATCATCCATAAGGCGTCTGAGCCATACACACAACCGTAGCTGTGAAGACTGCCCTCTACTCAGCCTCACAACTTGAAGTGGCCACAGTAGGTTTCTTCTTGCTCAACCATGATATACATGAACTTCCAAGCATGAAACAAAAACCACTTGTGGACACTCTCGTGTCAAAACAACCAACCCAATCTGAATCCGAAAAAGCATGTAAGTCTGGCGGCAATGATCCCCCCTTGGGATAAAACAAGCCAAGTTGTAAAGTGCCACTAAGGTAGCGGAAAATCCTCTTGACAGCCTGCCAATGCTTAGACCCTGGGCTATGCATAAATCTGCTGACTTGTGAGACTGCAAACTGAATATCTGGCCTCGTGTTGCATGCATAAATGAGGCATCGAACAACAGTTTGGTAAAGAGTGACATTAGCAGGATCGCCAGCATCATGTAGACTCAACTTCAAACCTGTTTCCATGGGAGTGGCAGTAGGTTTGCAATCCTCAAGTCCAAACTTACATAGCAATGTCTCTATGTAACTTTTCTGACACAAGGCAATACCACCATCACATTGCTTAAACTGTATACCCAAGTAATGATGCAACAGCCCCAAATCTTTCATCTTTAAAGTAACATTCAAATAAGCCTTGAATTCAGCAATATGTCTCTCATTTGGTCCAGTGATCGCAAATCATCGACATAAAGAACCACAACGAGAAGTACATCACCCTCACGCTTTACATACAATGTTCTTTCTGTTGGACTGTTACGAAAGCCTCGTTTAACCAAATGAGTGTCAACTTTCTCATACCAAGCACGAGGAGATTGCTTCAACCCATACAAAGCCTTCTTACATCTGCACACTTTGTCCTCTTGTCCTTTTATGACAAAACCGCGAGGTTGCGTTACATAAACTTCCTCAAATATGTCACCATTCAAGAAAGCAGTAACAATGTCTGATTGATGTACATCCCAACCAAAATTAGTTGCCAATACACATAGAAAACGCATAGTAGTCATACGACAAGTGGGAGCAAAAGTCTCTTCATAATCTAGGCCTTTTTGTTGTGCATAACCCTTTGCAACAAGTCAAGCCTTATGGCGATCGATCTCACCATTTAGCTTACGTTTCAACTTGTAAACCCACTTCGTACCAATGGATTTTTGCCAGGAGGCAAATCACGTAAAGTTCATGTGTCATTTTCTATAAGTGCATCATATTCTGGTTGCATGACAGCCATCCAATTTTTTGAATTTTGTGCTTCATCAAAAGACAGAGGCTCCTCAACATCATGTAAGCTAGACACAGTCAAAGCATAACAATCTAATGCATAAGATGCATTGCGAGAGCCTGAACGAGTACGAATAGACAAAGGTGCATCCAATTTACTGTCACGCAAAGTGTGCACCAACCATTTTGGCATACCTCTAGCCTGCTCATTTTCAGCCCTTTCCTCATCAAGTACATCATGTACATCTGCATCAGTAATAGGCTAATCTGTAACATTTTGAGAAACCCCCATAGGCTATACATTTGCCTCATCGGAAATTACACTCATATTTCCACCACTGAAAAGAGGCAACAAAGTGCATAAATGTCCTGTGAGCTTACACTACTGCCTCTAGTACATGACAACAAGGGCTGAACAGAATCTTCCACAAACACTACATCCCATGAAACCAGAATACGCTTTGTTTGCGGATGATATAACCTGTGACCTTTGCTTTCAGCACTATAACCAACAAAAATACATTTGATAGCCTTATCATCCAATTTTTTGCGCGTGTTTGTGGCACCAAAGCATATGCCAAACAACCAAAAACACACATGTGCTCAATAGAAGGCTTTCTATCATTCCATGCTTCATATGGAGTAATAGACTGCAAAGCTTTTGTAGGACACATGTTAAGTACATAAGTGGCACACATGATGGCCTCAAGCCAAAAAGAATGCGGCAAAGCTTGACTTTTGACCATACATCATGCCATTTCCGTCAGTGACCTGTTTTTCCTCTTAGCAACACCATTTTGCTGAGGTGTATAAGGAACTATACATTGGTGTTTTATCCCACGACTAGCCAGAAATGCATTAAATCCATGAGACATATACTCCCCCCCTCGATTGGAACGGAGGGTGCCCATAGTATATTTCGAGACATTTTCAACCATAGCCAAAAATTGTTTGAAGCACATCAAAACTTTGGACTTCGCTTTAAGCGGAAATACCCATGCATGCCTGGAGTAATCATCAATGAAAGTCACGAAGTAAAGGTAATTTCCCAAGGACGGAGTTTGCATGGGTCCACAAACATCACTATGCACAAGCTGCAACTTGCATGTGGCCCGAATTGAACCATCCTTTGGAAACTTAGAATGTTGCATCTTACCCAAAATACAACCTTCACAAACATGTTTGACAAGTGCTTCAAGAGGCGGCAAAGAAGCAACCATATCAGATTTCTGCAAAGACAGCAAACTGGCAAAATTCAGATGATCAAAACATGCATGCCAAAGTTTTGCATCTGAAATAGCCCTTGAATCTGCAACAGCATTTGCAAAATTTTTTCCACACTTGTCATACAAAGTGAGCTTATACAGCCCACGGCACAAAAGGCCAGATACAACAATTTCATACCAAAACTGAGACCATGAACTGTACATCTGTCATCCACAAATTTGACTACAAGTCCAAGTCTAGCAAGTGCGGATATAGACAAGAGATTCTTCTTGATCCCAAGTACATAAAGTGCATAACCAGTGTGAAGGAACTGTCATTTGCAGCAGTAAGCACAATCTTTCCAACTCCCTGAACCGGATAAGAGGCATTGTTGGCATAAGTGACTGAATTCCCATGAGGGACAAACTCGAGAGAGGTAAACAATTCACGATGTGAGGTAATGTGCTTTGTAGCACCACTGTCAAAATACCACACATGTGAATCTGTAGCAACTGACAAGTATGCATCATGGACAACAGGATTGTAAGTGCACTCTGCGCTAAAAGCCCATTCTACATCAACATCAGCATCACAGTTTCCTTTCATAGAAGACTCAACGATGGCTGCATTTGTAGTGGAACCAGCATTTGCAGTGCAACCACCCTCTTTCTTCTTAGCCTCTTTCGCCTTCAACTTAGGACACGACTTGATCAAGTGATCATTGGCTTTACAATAATGACAACACATCTTCTTTTTTCCCTTGTCACCATTATTTCTAGACGAATTTCTGCCAGCAAAAGCATTAGGAACAAAAGTTTTGCCACTCGCAGCAGAACCATAAGAAGTGGCTGCATTGCTGTTACCACCCTTTCTTTGAGAAGCAATAAAAGCCTGTTCAACTGCACGCTGCCTAGTCTTGTTTTTTCTAGAAAGTGACTCTTGCAACACCAATGTGCATAATGCATCAAACTTGACAACTTGACGATTTCCTTGGGTCATAAGTCTCCACGTACTAGCAAAAGTGTGGTAAGAATCTGGTAAGGCATCAAGAAAAGTCTACACAAGGGAACTGTCTGAAATGACTTCACCTGCAGAAATAATTTACTCATTGATATCCTTGACACCAGCAAGAAAAGTCTCCATATCATCTTCCTCATGCATAATCTTTGACTCTAGCTCTTTATGCAGCAAAGGAATTTTTGCCTCATTGCGGCTTGCATAAAGACCTGCTAGAATATCCAAAACCTGTTTTGCAATTTTGCTGAACGAATGTGAGGAACAATGGTGCGCTTCACAGACAACGCAATCAATGCATGAGCCTGCACATCCTTTACATCCCAACGAGCTTGTTCTGTCGTAGGCAAGACATCTCTAATAGCAGCAATTCTTGCAACAAGACCTGCAACATCCTCAACATGGCCTACATCCTCAGAACCAGGACGTACATCAATGCCCTAAACAATGTTCCAGACGCCCTTTGACACAAGAACATGTTGCATCATATATGCCCACATAGGGTAGTTGTCCCCGTCCAACCTGTCCTCAGCAGCAAACATCTTGAACCCATTTGTGTTGTTGTCAGCCATGGTAAATGATGCACCTGATGTGAAAACTGCCTGAAAATAGGAGAAACAGAGCGGAGACAACATGTGCTATATAGCACAAACCGTAGAAGACTTTGAGGAACCTGTTATGCAGAAAACGGCACTGACAAAAATTCTGCATAAAATGACGAAATTGCATGTGCAGACCTGCATGTAGTGGAAACGGAGGCCGAAAGGAGCCCATATCAAAAATTTGAGCAAATCGAGCTCTACGAGATCTCCCGAAATATTTTTTGACCTACGAACGCTCACCAAACCTCATTGAAATTTGAGAAAGTGAGCAGGCGTATGCTAGAGCAGCTGGCGACTAAGCCTGGGAGGACACAACTTGCTCTGATACCAATTGTTGGAATTAGGGTTGCAGAGAAACGCACCCATCTTGGAGAAGACGAAGGAAGTTCAAGGCACACAATAGAGAGTGGGTTACTTAGTGTGCAATTGGAAAGATAGATAGCCCTAGAGTGATGGGCATATATACAATGCACAGGGGAAAAAACCTCCTAAAGAGGGAAAAAATGCCCCGACGGTCCTAGTGTGTTCACACACATCACTACTACATGTATATGGTAACAGAATTAAAAGATTTGAAGCTGAGAGAAGCCCAAGAAAGGGAACGGAAAGCTAAAGAGGCGACAAAACATCAATAGCAAGCAGAGGAAGCAATTGCAGGAGAAGCACCGCATGATCAAGGTGATGTGTCTCTCCGACCTTCTTCACCTGTTTCAGAACAGCATGATCACCCCATGCCGAGCCCACCACCTTCACCAAGAGCAGCAAAAAGAGCAAGACAAAGATCAAGAAAGGGCAGCGAGTCCCGCACAAGAGGACACCACAAAGTTTGTTCACACAAGAGAACATGAGTCCGAGAAAACACCTTCTACCTCAGCACAACAAGAAAATACCAAGACATCCATGAAGCCTCAAGATGACACAATAGAAGAAGATCAGCCACAACCTCAAGAGCAACATCAACCAGCTGCCATGACACAGCCAAAAGATATACAAGAGACTGCAAAAACATCTAGGTAGATAGCAAGAAATGAAGATTGGCAATCGAACGATGAAGTGGTCTTGCAAGTCAATGAGTATGCCAAGCAAATTCAGGACATGACAGAAAGAATCTGAACAGCCATACTTAGCCGTAGCACAAGGGCCAAAGAATTAGAGATGGTGATTGACGCACCCCAAGATTCATACAGAGCCGGTTCCCCCTCCAATAGGCATTTGTATTATAGTTTCTCATCAAGAGAGACTTGGTACAATACAATCTTTGTGTTCCTTGTAACCTTGGTGATGCAATGAATATGGAAAGCTTCATACATCACAAGCATAACATAAACTTTGTAGAAAGCATTAACTTCCCAAGCCTCAATCCCAAGACCTCAAACACCTTCGAAGGTGGAGAGAGCTAGCGGGGAATGAGGGTAGGGAAAAGAAAGAAGAAACATTCCATAGAAGAAAGAAATAGTTCCTCACTTATCATCACTCTTCTTGCTATCAGTAATAGCGAATATCTTCCCATGTACTTTAAGTAGTAATGGTCTTTTGGATCTTTCCTCTTTAACCTCGAGCATACTCTGTAAGAGGTAAGTACTTCTCTAATTGAGAGCGTTGATCTACGTCCATTACATAGGCTTTTAGTAGATTCAAGAATCAATAGATTAGTTATTTCACTTTGGTCATGCGTTTGTGGATGATAGGCCGAAAGAGAAATTTAATCTACTTGCTAGGTTCTCAAAGAGACCCTTCTAGTAGGATGAATGGAGTCCCCAAGAGATAGTGTTTCCACGTATTTAGGGCATATAGAATAGCTAGTAGCTCTTTTTTGTATTTTTCCAATACTCACTTATTGGATTTGAGTCTTTGACTCTCATATGCTATGGCATGCCCTTCTTGAAGCAAAACAGGTCCAAGGCAATCACCACAAGCATCACATTGGACCTCAAATGGCTTTGGGGGATCTAGTAGTGTGAGCACAGGTTGAGATATAAGCTTCTCCTTAATCTTCTCAAAAGCTTCTTGCTATTTTGCAATCCATGAATACTTAACGTCCTTTTTTGTTAAGTCATGTAATGGGCACACATACCTACAAAGCTTCGTACCTCTTGTAGATTCCTTGGATTAGGTCATCTTTTTATTACCTCTAACTTAGTTGCTTTCATACGGGTGTCATCTTTAGAGATAATGTGACCTAAGTATTGAATCTCTTGTAGGAAAATTTCACTTTTCTTTGATTAAGGAAAAGCTTATTCTCTCTCACAACTTGAAAGATTACCTAGAGGTGTCACTTGTACTCCTCGAGAGAATTTGAATGGCCTAAAGATTTTTGTCCATCATGAGTTTGAATGCATTTGGAGCATTTTGCTAGGCCAAAACTTGTATCTTATCAAATAGATCTTCTACTCGTGTCACAGAAAACCTTATTTTGATAGTGATTAGTGATTTTATTTAGTTCTCTATAGTCGACACACATGTGATATGTGTTGTCTTTCTTTTTCACTAAAAGCAATGGGGAACAAAATGGAGAGGAACTAGACCTCACCATCCCTTTTTCCACCGATTCATGCACTTGCCTCATGATCTCCTCTTGTTGAGCTTGTGAAACTCGATAAGGAGGCTTCTTCAAGCGGTGAGCTTCCTGGTAGGAGCTCAATTGCATGGTCATCATCCCTAGTTTTGGAGGTAGCTCACTAGGGATATCATCAATGAAAACATCTTAGAATCCATTTAGGAAATTAGACAACTCTAAAATTCCTCTTGATTCCCTTTCTTGGGTGTTCCCCAACTCATTAGCATTTATGTACATGCTCTTTTCACTGTAGGTGAAGTAGATTCTCCTTTCAAGGAGCTTCATGTTGGAAGCCATGCAGCTAAACCATGGTTCCCAAAAAATAACATCCTCATGTTTGAGAGGGGAGATAAATAAATCCTCTTTGTCCACATAGCTTTGGACATGAAGCCTCAATTTTCCAATTGAGGGGGTAATTGAGATGTCTTATCCCTTGATAGATCCATGGGCTTTTAATGTATCTCCCATCTCGTGGGCTTGTATGCCTAGCTTGGTGGTCAACTCCATGGATATGAAGTTGTGAGTTATGAACCAGGGTCAAACAAAATAAAGGCATCATGCTCTTGTATCTTTCCCCAAGCATATGAAAGGAGAAATCCTTGGCAATGAGCATCCTCTTTTGGAGCTTCAAACATAGAGGCTCTAGGAGTCGCATTGCGGGCAATTCTCTTGGGGCAAGAACGATAACCGTGGCCTTTCTCCCCACATTTAAAACATTTGTGGTCCTTACAAAAAGATTCTAGCTCTTTAGGAGAGAGTTTATATTTACCTTTGTAGACTCCCTTCTCCTTGGACCGATTGTTGTTGTTGTTGTTGGAACGGCCTTGGTAAGAATTTTGGGCATTGATTTTCCCCTTGGCATCACTTTTGTCTTTACTTTCCATGGGCTTGACATTCCATCTATCCCCTCGTTGGAAATTGATGTGCGAAGAATCCATGGTGTGGTGGATTACTTCGGTGGTAGAACCAGGACGTTGAGAGTTGACATACTCAGCCATCTCTTTGGGTAATCCCGCATAGAATTGTTGCTTTTTCTCAACGAAGTCTATCTTTTGAAAGACAGTAGCCTTGAGATATAAATCCCAAAACTTGTCCACATATTTGTGGATAGACCCATGAGAGAGAAGCCTCAAACTCCGCCATTTGGTGAGCACTTTGTCCTTTGCATTTCTTGCAAGGAATTGCTTCAAGATGAAAACTTGTAGAGTTTCCCATGTCTTTGGGGCTTTGCCATTGCCACAAAGGCTAGCCCACCATTGACGAGCCGATTTTTGGAAGTGCATAGCTACATGGCATAGCTTGGAGGACTCCATGAAGCCCTCGTCTCCAAAGACTGCATCAAATTGTTGGATGAAGGCCAATACTTTGTCGGTCGCACCAAAGGTGCCATCATAGGTGAGAAAAGAGATACTCTTTCCTCCCTCTTTGAACTTCTTGAGCTTTTGTGACCTTGCATGCAGGGTAGATTTGCAATGTCCTCCCCTTTTGTATTCTCTAGGGGATTAGCCATAGCTTTCGTTGGAAGAGGAGGAAGGTGAAAGAAGAGGGTGACCTCTTTCTTCCCCTTTTCTTCCTTTGTTTCCTCTCTTCCCTTTTGGAGTGACGAGGAGAAGGACTATGGGTTGACCGTTTCCTCTTGGGAGGAGTTGTCGATTATCTAGACCTCCGTCTTCGTGGAGCCACATCTTTAGAGGAACTTAGGGATTCATTACTTTCTCGTTCTTTAGATTCCTCCTCTTGTATGGGAGAGAGTCTTGTTTTGGGGGTCTCATCAAGAATCCTAAGATCTCTCTCCTCTTGGGATTTCCTTTCCTCTTGGAGAGGAAAGGAAATCCCATAAGCACGAAGTTGTTGAGTAGCTTTGGCTTGCAAAGAGGGGTTGCCCATAAGTTGTTGCAACCTAGTAAACAAGACGATTAACAAACATGGGAGCATCATCATTAGCACCTTCATGTGCAAAATCAAAGTTATCAATGTTTATTCTACTCTATTGGTTATTGTCAGCCATGTTAATTAAACTTATTTGTTTACTTAGTGTATGCTTTGGCAATTCAAAACCTTAGTTGCTACTCCTCTCAGCCTTTGAAAATAGGCACTTAAGTATCTACACCCACGGCTCGAATTGGTTAATTATAGAGAGTAGTGGAGTGGGTCTAACATAGCAGAGTTATCGAGGGATAGCTCCTTTCGGACTTCTTATGGCTCAATAATGGTAAAGTTGTAGGCAAGTCTAAAAAGACTCCATTATTAAGACCAAAGCTCCCAAGGAGTGCACCATAGCCCACATAGTGGGCTCAACAAAACTGATAATAGATCCCAGTGTCACTTACCCTAATATAATTAACAAAATCAACCATTAATAGGCTACTTAAGGACCTCTCTTCTTAAGCAAGAAAAGAGAAACCAAATGCTCTGATACCAATGTAATGGAAATGGCCTATGCACTTTGAGAGTAGCGGAATTAGGAAATTAGATGAAGCACTTTTGTGAGATTACTTTGTGAGCATAGTGGGTGAACTTAATTGATGGTAGCAACATAAACATGGTACTTAGTTAACTTGGCATGAAAAATACTTTTTCAAGAGAGAGAGAGAGTTTAGAGAACATGACAACAATTGAGAACCGGATTCATACGAAGTCGGTCCCACCTCCAATAGGCATTTGTATTATAGTTTCTCCCAAGAGAGACTTGGTACAAAACAATCTTTGTGTTCCTTGTAACCTTGGTTATGCAATGAAGATGGAAAGCTTCATCCATCACAAGCATAACATAAACTTGCAGAAAGCATTAACTATCCCAAGCCTCAGTCCCAAGGCCTCAAACACCTTTGAAGGTGGAGAGAGCTAGCGGGGAATGAGGGTAGGGAAAAGAAAGAAGAAACATTCCATAGAAGAAAGAAATAGTTCCTCACTTATCATCACTCTTCTTGTTGGCATACATAATAGCACAGTAATGAAGATGGAGAAGATGACAAGATTAAGAATTGAATCATGGCTCTTGGTTGGATTTGCATTCCATAGCCAAGAGTGTTGGTGTAGGCTCTCAACCTCTCTACTTCCTTGGAGAAGGAGGTGGAGTTCCTCTACTTTCACCAAGTGAGAATGAATCCACAAAATGAGTGTGTGCGTGGTGTATACCCCCCTAGCACACCCCTTGCTTGCTTGGGGCGAGTTCTACTTTTTGCTTATGCCTCAAGCTCATTGGACCCCTCTCCCCATAGCCAATCATATGCACCATGCATTTCAAGTACATGGGTAGTCTTTGGACAAGTGTCCTCCTTACCCCTTAGAGAGAGAGAGAGCTTGAAAATATCTAGGTATTTGTTGAATGGAACTAGAAGCTCATTGGACCCCTCTTTATGCTAGCTAATATCATTCAAGCACACCATGTGGCTAAGCATAGGGAAAGTCTAACATGTGTCCCATGTGCCCATTGAGAAAAGGGTGCCCTTTGGGTGAGTGGGAGGTTAAGTCAAAGATTCCCCTAGCTTTGGGGCTTTCCCCCTCCGCACTACAAGAGGCTATTCATATTAGCGACGCTCACACAGCGACGCAAAAAAAATTAAATCCCGGCGTCACTATGAGCGTCGCAAATTTCTTTGGAAATTTGCGACGCTCATAGCGACGCCGACTGGGCTAAAAAAATAACAGAGCGCGCTCAAAAACTCAGATCTCAGATCTGAGTTTTTCGGCGCCCTCAAGCAAGGAGCAGGTAACGCTCTCCCTCTCTCTCTCTCTCTCTCTCTCTCTCTCTCTCTCTCTTTCTTCTCCACACACACACACACACACAAACACACACACACACACACACGAGGAGAGGAAGGAGAGCCAGGTATGCTCCTTCCCTCTCCTCACTCTTATGTTCCCTTCCCCTCTTTCTCTCTCCCTCTCTCTCTCTCTCACACACACACACATACACACACACATAGTGTTTTAGAGAGAGAGAGAGAGAGAGTACAAACATAAACAAAAACGCACACAAACATACATAAACAAAGAATGCACACACACATTGAGAGAGGAAAAGAGAGAGAGAGCATGCATAAACAAAAAACGCACGCATTGAGAGAGGAAAAGAGAGAGAGAACATGCATAAACAAAAACCGCACACATTGAGAGAGGAAAAGAGAGAGAAAACATGCATACGATCCAAAAAAACGCACACACATTGAGAGAGAAAGAGAGAGAAACTAATTTAACGTCGTAGGAAACTAATTAAAATTAAAAGACCTAAAGATCTAGCCGACGAGGAGTTGAACTCAAGACCTATTATTCAAGAGGGAAATGGCATAACCAATCTATCATACTTGGCATGGGTGATAGAAAGGTTATACCATTTATCTCTTTTTATTGGCACACACATCCACACACGCACACACACACAAGAAGAAGAGAGTTATAACATCGTAGGAAACTATCCTAAAAGACGTTAAAGATTAGGTTAGATGTAGACTTACGTTAAATTAGATTTAGGTTTATTTAAGTTAAATTAGATTAGATTTAGGTTTATTTTTAATTAGATTTACGTTTATTTACGCTAGATTTAGATTTACGTTATATTAGATTAGATTTAGGTCTCCATAGACTGCGATGCCTGCATGAAGCGGGTGAAGAAAGCCCTCAATGGAATATAGGGTATTGTTGCCTTCACTCATGGTGGGCTCCGTCGATCCAAAAGTAATGGTGAAATGTCTTCAGAAGATAGGGAAGAAGGTGGATCTTCAGGGCGGCAAGAGTCACTACATCCCCGACACAATGACCATCTAGACAACCTCTAGTCATTCAACAGCAACTTCAAAGTTAGTAACAAGAGCAAGAACGGTCTAAAGGGCCAATTGCTGTCGTCAGATGTGGATGGAGATGAGGCAGCGTCACCGCCGAAAGTTAACTCTCACATCTTTAGTGATGAGAATGCCAACTCTTGCCGAGTTATGTGAAAAATTATGTGTTAAATCAGTTTTAAGGTTCTTATAATCCCTGTTAGTTTAGTTCTTTGTTTTTAATATAACATAATTTATGTTAGATTTAGATTTATGTTATATTAGATTAGACTTAGGTTTATTTAGGTTTACCCACACACACACACACACACACACACACACACACACACACACACACAAGAAGAAGAGAGTTTTAACGTCGTAGGAAACTATCCCAAAGACGTTAAAGATTAGGTTAGATGTAGACTTACGTTAAATTAGATTTAGGTTTATTTTTAGTTAGATTTACGCTTATTTACGTTAGATCGAGTCCACGCAAGAATTACTTACGGTTTAGGGTTTAGAGTTAGACGAACAATGAAAAGATCTACTGTGAAAAGATGTTAAGATGCTGTGAAGTGCTACAGCTAGAGAAGAGGCAAAGGGGTTTTGTCCACTACATGCAGTATCATGTAGACGTGGGTGTGTAGATTTCTTGTACCCACAAATATAGGTATTGACCAATAAAGACGAGATTATAACCCGGTGGTTCTGATCTCCGTGCACCTCTAGACCGAGGTGTGCGGGGATTGGACATGACTAGAGAATGTGAGGTAGAGAGAGAGAGAGAGAGAGAGAGAGAGAGAGAGAGAGAGAGAGAGAGAGAGAGAGAGATAAGACGAAGAATGCCAATAGAATATTAAATTTGTTGTCCAGGTTATAAGATTTTTATCCTCATTATGAGTAGTGACGAGGATGTGGGACCGTCCAACCGAAACACCTATCTCTCAACGAGGGTGTTATGTCCTTGTAATCAATGCAAGCATGCTATGCGACGGACAAGACGTGTTTCTTTGCAGCACGTTCGCGAGTTTGGCGAGTTCGATCCATCTATTATAGATCGAGTTGTTGCCAATTATAACTCGTCGGACTCTGACGCTGACCAACAAGCAGCAATCTTGCAACCCAATAGACGTGTTCGCAGGCGCTTTGGTCAAGCAGCATATGTGAGGCCACAAGATGTAGCCTCTGACAGCTCGGGGGATGATCATGCAGAGCACATTCCCAACGAGGCAATTTTTGAGCCCGAGATTGATGAAATGATCGAGACGATCATGGATTCAGAAAGGCTTATCTATGATGATATGAAAAGTGAAGCCGATACGCCATTGTATAATGGAGCACGTATGTCTAGATTGAAAGCACTCCTGGTTCTTCTCAACATGCAGGCAAAGTTTGGATGGAGTGACACTAGCGTCACAGCGCTTTTCAGGTGATCTATTACAATTAGTTTACTTTAATAAAACTCTAAATGTATAATGATCTGATAGATTTTTACACAACTGTATCGTATTTTTATGTTGTGTAGATTGCTTAAAGAGCACATACTACCAGTTGACAATGTGATGCCAGATTCCCGAGATGAAGCAAGAAAGATTTTGCGAAACTTGGGGATGGATTACAATTCTATCCACGCTTGTCCTAATGACTGCATTCTTTTCAGAGGGGAATACATAGACATGGAGAAGTGTCCGAAATGTGATTCCGAAAGATATTGAGTAGATCTCCACAAGACAAAAATTCCACAAAAGGTTTTGTGACATTTTCCTCTGCTTCCTCGCATCAAGCATTTCTTCGAATGTAAGTCTATGGCCGCCCTAGCATCATGGCATGAGGAGAATAAATCTTCGGATGGTGTGCTATGAATTCTTGCAGATTGCGCAGCCTGGAAACATATAGATGGAACATGGTCGGATTTTGCCAGGGAAGCTCGAAATTTGCGCTTAGGCCTGGCTATGGATGGCGTAAATCCATTTGGTCAAAGATCAACATCTTACAGTGTATGGCCCGTTGTCATCGTCAACTACAACATTCCCCCGTGGTTGACTACGAAGAAGGGGCACCTATGGCTAAGCTTGATTGCGCCAGGGCGATATAAAGTGGAGAATATGGATGTGTATCTTCGTCCACTATTGGAAGAGCTACAACAATTGTGGATTGGCATAGCGGTGGTGGATATGAGCCGACACACAGGACGACGGAATGCTTTGATCAGAGGCATTCTAATGTGGACCATGCATGACTATCCCGGGCTAACAGAATGCTCAAGTGATCTATTGACACTCCTCACTCAGACACTGTAAATCTATGGAGCAAAGTTGACCTTGGGAGCCAGAGTTGACCTTAGAAATGTGGATCGTATGGAGCAATATTGGCCGCAAACAGCGTCTGATGGATCGATAAAACTCCCTAAAGCACCATGGATTTTCACAGGAGCCCAAGAACGCAAAGTAAAAGAGACCATTCGATCTTTGCGGACCCCCACTCGCGTAATGCACTCGCTCCGAACGTGTTTTACTAAAGACGGAAAGCTTACCGGTTTGAAGTCACACGATTGGCATAAAATGTGTCAGGTACGTTCATAGTGGACTTTAATATCATTGCATAAAATGTGGACTTTAATATCATTGCTGCACATACTTTACAGTTTATTTTACCGGTTGCCATTGAGGGATGTTTGTCTCTCAACATCCGTAACACAATCTACAAACTTGCAAAGCTGGTGCAATGGATCTCACAAAAGGAGATCAATGTAGACTCCATACCATTCGCCAAACTAAATGCTGCGGAGCTTGTGTGCATGTTTGAGAAACATTTTCCTACTACCATGCTAACCATTCAGGTGCATCTTCTTGTTCACATAGTTGATGAGGTGGAAATAGCTGGCACAGTTCATTCCAGATGGATGTTCTTCTTAGAACGTTTCATGAAAACGCTTAAGGGATATGTGCGTCAAAAGGCACGTCCGGACGGTAGCATGGCAGAAGGTTGGTTGGTATCAGAGTCCCTAGTGTACATTGGAGAGTGGCTAGACGGATTTGATAAAGCCCGGGACACGCTATGGCGAACCATAGATGATGAGCGCATATCTGGGATTGTCATGTGCAATCTCGGTGTTGAGAAGAAGATGACGGAAGATCTAGAGGCTAAAATCAACCGATTTTGCATGCTTCACAATCCAGTGATGCAAAAGTGGATTTCACAATATGAGGATGCAAAGCAAGAGCGACAAAGGACACGAATCGAGTGGAGACGGGGAAGACGACCACCGATGCACTATCCGACGGGTCTGGAGAGCCTACCAACCTTCATGAGCTTAAGATGGTTGCACAACCAATTGAAAAGCGCACAACAATGCGGTGACGAAGTGACTGAGGAAGAGTGGGAGTACTCTCGGGGTTGCGCGACCAAGGTAAGTTTGCAATGTACGACTAGCTAGTGACTTTATTTCTAAACGTTTGAACGGCCACTCATAATCTTTGTTCGTTGTAGTATAAGTCATACACAACAGCATGGTGTAAAGGTCGACATTTTAGGGTGGAACGGATCGACAAAAATCGTTTTACTCAAGATTGTGGAATCATGGCAAAATTTGAACAGTCTAGTCGACGACGTTCCTCTGATGCAGATCCTGTGGTGGTAGAACTCACTTACTTCGGCACGCTGCAAGAGATTTTGAGGATCGATTACAGAGGATTATTTGTCGACTTGTTCGACGTGCAATGGTTCAAGATAATCATTGAGGGTCGCAACGCTACTGTGCGTAGAGGAGAGTCTGGTTTTTTTGAGGTGGATTCTACTAAGAAATGGACTGACCTAAGAGACACTTTCGTACTACCAGAGCATTGTGAACAAGTAAGTATATAAATAGTTAACATCCCCCTTTTACAAGTTATGTGCTTGAAAGCTCTCATGTAAGTTATGTGGCTCTGGCAGGTAATATTTCATCCTACAAAGTCTACATCAAACTGGTGGTACGTCATAGAGGTAGCCCCTCGTAGTGCAAGGACGTATGAAGGCTACCATGTGCCAATCACAACGGCATCAATGGAGGAGATCAGAGAAGATGCTCAATCAGAAGCCGCTGCGGTGGTGCCAGACGAGCATCAAGATGCTACTACTCTATATGGGGTGCATGCAGAGGAGCTACAAAATGAAACAGAGGATATGTGTTTAAACGGAGAGCTCTATATAGATATAGGAAGTTATGCTGAGTTATGCGAGGATGAGAGAGAGATCTCTTAAAGCCACAAATATTGTATTTGAACAATTTTGCTCCGTGTTGTAAAAGCTCTGGCTCTCTAAGTAACTTCCATGGTGTATAACGCTCTTTTCTACTCGCGCTCACATCTTTTGATTGAAAATTCTAAGTTTTCGACTTGCCTCTTCTATCACTCAATTCATTGCGTCATTGTATTTATATGCGTCATTACGTCATTGTATTTAATGGTCTTTGCGTCATTGTCTACTCTATTCATTCAATATTAAGTTTAAATATTCGTGTGTTTAATGCAGGTATGGATGATGAGGAGTTTCTTTCTTCTTTGTCACCACAGCAGAGACAGTGGTACGTGGAGCGTCATCGCTCTGGCGCATCATCGCGTGTTCCTACTCCATCCGCATCTCCCTCTCTTTCGGAGCATTCGCCGCGCTCCGAAGCTTCGGCGTCGACGAGACGATCTTCACACTCGTCTAGACACCGGCGCTCTAGTGGTGGCGGTGGCGGTTGTTGTGGGGATTCCGCCGCCGATGCCTCCACACCGCCTCGTGTTCGACGAGGCTCTTTACCCTCCCCTTCTTTGCCCGCCCCCACACCAGCCACAGCATCGCCATCTACGCCAGGTTTTGCGCGGCTGACTGTTCCTAGCAGCTACACACCTCTACCTACTCCGCCAGGAGCCACCCCACTCGACACTCCTCGCTTTGGGGCCCAGACGCCGGTGGAGACACCTGACGTCCGTACCCACATCGACACGCCGCTAGAGACCCCTGCCGGGACACCTAGGTTCACGCGTCACCGGCCAGAGGGCTTGCCTTACTCCGTCGACATCAGCGGCGGCATCATCATGGATGATGACGGCAAGAAGGTGATCTCGCGCATGCGTGGTCTTTGCTCTCAGCTGTTTAGACACTACATACTAAACAAATGGAGTGAAGTACCAAGTGATTTAAAAAACAGAGTCATCAGCATACTTCATGATGAGTTTCCCGTTCCAACACCGGATTAGGGCTTCAATGAAGACCTGATGAAGATTCGAATGCGCGAATACTGCAAACACAAGCGTTCCGAAGTGCGAAAAGCAATCAAGAATGGGTGGAACAGGCCAGATTGGCTGGCCAAAGAAGATTGGAAGAATGCGAAGAAAGCAGCGCGCGAGAATCCCGACAAGTGGAAGCAACAATAGGATGCAGCCAGAGCGCGAGTAGAGGCAGGGAGCTCGCACCACTTGGGGAGCGGTGGATGGGCATCATTTGAGGCCGATTTTGTAAGTGTTTTGGCATTGCTCTTTATGTTCGATAGTTTAAGGTTTATGAGTTTTTTTATTCTAACATAATGAAATCTTTGTATGTTTTGACAGTGGTCGATGACAGGACGTGATCCCACACCGTACGAGCGCGAGTACGCAGGCAGGAAGGGCTTAAACGCCCTAATGGACATTCTCAGTTCTCGTGGCGGCATGGTTAGTATTAGGGTTTACTCTTTTCTATTTTTTGTATTGTTTTATAAATGTCGTTATATGTTTATACTTACTGAAAGCTGTCTTATAGTCTTTTTTTGCAGAATCCGACAAATACGCCGCTTGGACGCGATGAGACGTCTGACTAGACGACTTCTGTTTAGCCGTAGCTAGATAGCATTAGTTTAGAGTTTCTCATAGCTTATGTATCATGAGACGGATTTTATACGTCTTTTTGAACCATGTATATTATTACATTTGTCACCGCAGTTCCTTTTGCCAATCAATTCTTTATGCCTATGATGTTGTACAATTGTCATTATTACATTTGCCAATCAATTCATTTTGCGTATGATGTGTACAATTGTCAATTTTACGCTTGTCAATTTTGCAAACAATGCGTCTTGTGGGTGACTATTTTGGGTCTATTATCTACCCTTGCACTTTTTTTAAGAAGTGAATCAAGTACAATATGGTTGATGGGTGTGCCCTGTCACCAAAAAAAAATTCTCTCGGGCGTCGCTATAACCGTCGCTATTTATGGCTCTGTAGCGTCGCTATGAGCGTCGCTATAGTCTTCTGTGTAAACGTCGCTATAACCGTCGCTATATGCGTCGCTATGAGTGTCGCTATATAGCGACGCCTATAGCGACGGTTATAGCGACGCTCTCGTAGCGACGCTACTAGCGACGGTTTTAGCGACGCCGGGGGTTATAAAAACCCAGTGTATTTCCGTCGCTAACAGCGTCACAAGAGCACACAACCTCTTGTAGTGTCCGGTCTCTTTTTGACTCAAGCACCCCCCATGCATAGGAAGCTTCTCAAGCACCTTCCTCATCAAGCATGACAAGCACCTCAAGCACCTTAGTCATCAAGCACGACAAGCACCTCAAGCACCTTAGTCAGTAAGCACGACAAGCACCTCAAGCTTAGGTCGGGTTCCCACCTCAAGCTCAACCCTAGCTTGCCTAAGGTCAAAGGACTTTTAACACTAACTATTGAAGGTCTTTAATGAATCTAACCCTAAGGTCTTTTAATTTCCATTAGATACACATTGCTCTTTGATAGACTACCTCCTTTTGGACTTCTATTGAGATGTAACCATGTCTCCTTTTGGTTCCCTGTTGAGATAAGTCTAGAAGCACTTATTGCACATTGCTCTTGGGTAGACCGTAGACCGTACTCTCCTTTTGGACCCCTATTGAGATGTAACGATCTCTCCTTTTGGTCCCCTGCTGAGATAGGTCTAGAAGCACATGTCTCTATTCTAACTCTTGTTCCCGTTTATTCTCCCACATTAAATGATGAGTTTAATATGAGAAAATCATTTGGGTTAGCGTAGAGAAGAAAAAGCCTAGTCACTTGTCCATGTTACTTAGCGGGTAGAGGATCCCTTTTTACCCTACGACATCATGCCAAAATGGATGACTAATCCATTTGCTGCTTGGGCGACGTAGATGCCGCAAGTATGTCTGCTCTTTAGTTTATATCATACTTCCAAAGTAGAGTGACAAGTTTTACTTGGTGTTTGGGAGACGTCGTCACCACAAACATGATTCTAAGCATGTATTTAAATTTTGTGCACAATAAAAAGAGAACTAGTCTTATAAGACAAACATATTTTTCATTTAAAATGGATTTTCATATGCTTACTCTAGTGCAACATTGTAAGCATTGACAAGGTTCATATTATCCTTAAGCTAGGTTCTTTGCATCCATGTAGCATCTTTAAAAGGATAATTATTTAACTTAATAAGATATCGTCAGCTTATGTTATCGTTTCTTAATACCTTGTCTTCATGTCAAAGGATGTACTCAGATTGAAGTACTTCTTCTTGATCTTTGAGTTTTGGAGGGTTTGCAACTATTGCTTTTTTTGGTGGCGCTCCTTTGTAAGGCTTACGGAGGCTTTGATGGAAAACATTGTGTTGAGCCAATGGTTGGGCAACTTTAATTGATAAGCCATCTCATTAATTAGCTTAAGAATTTGAAAAGGACCATAGAATCTTTTTGCTAGTTTAGCATAATACTCTTGGTGGCTCGTAGGATTCTTGCCCCCCGTAGTATGCCTTAGACGAGCTTTGAGAAACTTTAGTCATATTCCTTAAAGTCTAAGGCTCTTTTGTTATTATTAGCAACAGCCCTTTTTGCCTTTGTTGTGAGATGGATATAACCATTTTAATCTTTGGAAAAGATTCTTGTAAGTCTTGGCTATATTCATCAATAGCGAAGATCTTCCCATGTACTTTAAGTAGTAAGGGTCTTTTGGATCTTCCCTCTTTAACCTTGAAGGGTGCTTACCCCATAGAAGTATATACAATGTCATTGTACGCATACTCTATAAGAGGCAGGTACTTCTCTAATTGAGAACATTGATCTACATCCATGACATAGGTGTTACCATATACATGTGGTAGTGATGTGTGTGAACACACTAGGACCGCCGGGGCATTTTTTCCCTCTTTAGGAGGTTTTTTCCCCCGTGCATTGTATATACGCCCATCACTCTAGGGCTATCTATCTTTCCATTGCACACTAAGGAATACACTCTCTATTGTGTGCCTTGAGCTTCCTTCGTCTTCTCCAAGCTGTGTGTGTTTCTCTGCAACCCTAATTCCAACAATAGGCTTTTAGCAGATTCAAGAATCGTTAGATTAGTTATTTCACATTGGTCATCCGTTTGTGGATGATAGGCCAAGAAAGATTAGTTGTGGGGGGGGGGGGGGGGGCACTATGTGTAGACCCCCTACATCATGTGTGTTCATTTCTCTCTCGAACGTGTACCCGCACGTGCACACACACACACGCACTCATGTAAAATGGAAAGAGAGGAGAGAGATATTATCTGGAATATGAATTCTTCTATCAACATCTACAAAAAGACCAACATTAAAGAGAGAGAGAGAGAGAGAGAGAGAGAGAGAGAGAGAGAGAGAGAGAGAGAGAGAGAGAGAGAGAGAATGTTCCACTTGGGTGAAGTTTGTTGATTTACCCTCATTTTTGTGGGCATCCATCAGAGGTCTCGGTACCTCCTTGAGTAAGATCCTCTTTTCACCAGAAACAAACCATTCCAATCAAAACAAGGCATGCATTATGTGGATAAAAGACAAACATCTTCTTGAGACCATGGAAATGGAGCTTCTCAAGATGGTGGTAGGATTTTTCTTTACCTCAAATGGGAAAATCTCTCTGGATCTTGTTACCATTTAGGAAAATTGGGATATTTTTTAACTAGCTTATCACCAAGAGAAGTAGAGTTGGTGCCCTTCTACCTAGGTAGTAAGATTTTAGTTTCCAAGGATCAAATGGGATATTTTTTAACTAGCTTATCACCAAGAGAAGTAGAGTTGGTGCCCTTCTACCTAGGTAGTAAGATTTTAGTTTCCAAGGATCAAATGGGATATTTTTTAACTAGCTTATCACCAAGAGAAGTAGAGTTGGTGCCCTTCTACCTAGGTAGTAAGATTTTAGTTTCCAAGGATCAAATATTTGGCTAGAGCCGTGGCTTTGTAGTAAAAAAAACAAGCTAGATCCTCTTTATCTAGACCATCCCCACCCCCTCAAGCTCACAGAGTCCTCTACTACTTGGAATTTCTAGAAACACTCCCAAAGGTACACCTAATTTGGTATCCTCATCTAGAAATCTTAAACCTCTAGACAAAGGCAAAAATAATACCAATTGCTTTCAACATGCAAAGAAAACTTTCAAACTGAGAAATGTGGATTTAAGATACAACTCTCCCAACATCTTTGATGTTCTTTTGGATATTCCTTCATTTGCGAGTTTGGGTGCTATTGATGCAATAGTTCACAGTCATAAAGATCACCACTCTTAAAAGAATCCCCCATGCATTTAGTTTGAAGTTAACATGGCACAATGATAGGCATTTTATATAAACTACTTGCTAAGTCTATTATATTGCTATCAGACTTCATCCACTATTGAGAACGTACATTCATAGCTCTCATTTTAGTTTAATTGGGGGGATCAAGCTTTTTTAATATTTTAGCAGTATAGATGAGCATTGAACACTCTCTCACGTCAAGGAAAGGTATGGTTCTCTTGTAGATTGACTTTACCTTGAATCCCAGGGAGTCCACTATGTAAAACTTGTATATAGCACGTGCAAACAAGAGGTATTTAAATAATCCCTTACTTGTATATTTTCAAGTATTATATGTACCCCTTATGTATGCATTTTATTTATTTTTTTAAGCCTTTATGTATGAAAATTTTCACTTTCTCAATTTAAAAAACCTTTATGTAAATACATTTTTCTATAAATGTACCTAATTATAAATCCCTTGTTTTGTTCACATGTGCTATCTCACATATTTCCTAGTGGACGCCCCGGCCTTTAAGTTTTTGACATAGTACATTGCGACCTCATCACTACTATTCTCAAAAAACTAAGGTTTGGCCCTAGAATAATCCAAGGCATCTATTTATTGGGAGAATAAATGGTAAATCAACGATCTTTATCAATGGAAGGCTTTCTCACCCTATCCAGATTGGTGGATGTATGAGGCAGGCCTTATACCCTCTCAGTGCACTACTATATGCTATAGCATATCACCCTTTATTTACCTATCTAGATATTCTAGCAAGCCAACAATACTTGCAAGGGCTGCAAATCAGGCATAAGTAGATGTTGGGGTAGGGCTTTGTAGATGACACCATTATGTTTTTAAAGGCCAACAACATCAATGTGAATAGATGTATGAATGCTTTGAAAACATACTCTATGGCTACTCATCTTCATTTTTGTGTTTGCAAATTTCATTTGATAGATGCTTTTGCAAGGCACTTTCATACACATTTAATTTGGCAAGTCAGAGGATACCTATTTGTATATTTTTAGGCATCTAGGTCCCGCAGGGGTGAATGCCACCTAGCAGGACTTGCAAAATTGGGTACTCAGAGAGTGTATGCAAAGGTTGCATCATGGAACTATTGATGAATGGCCCTTTCATGTTAAGATTAGCTAGATCAATCATATAGGCCATACTGACTCCCTATATTATATGTTGTACTTCATTCTTCTATTGGAATGGTCCAAAAAATAGCTTGCAAGCTTTTAGGTCAGTACTACTAAGATTTTTGTGGGGAAAAAATTCTCTTGCTTCTGCTATGATTAGTAGGGACTACATGGAATCTCGAATGGATGTAGGGGTCCTTGGGTTCTTACAACTAGACATGCATTCACATGCAAAAAGAGCAACCCTCATGAAACATATGTTTACTTTTGATATTGATCGATCAACATGCCTTTGGTTATTGATTGATGCATCTATGGTTTACTTTCATGTCTCTTCAAGTGTGCCCTAATGAGAAAAACTATCTTTTGCTACCCCTCTTAAGATTGGCTTTTCCAGTTCTCAAAAGATGATCAATCCTTGGAAATGTGTATGACCTGGTAGGGTAGAGTCAAATATACAGGTAATTCTTTGTCTTTGGAGAATGCATTTTGGTCCTTTGTTTTCAAGAAATTGGTGCATTAGTTTTGGCGATGAAAGCACCATCCTTTTACAAAAAAGGTGCTTGCTACATTTGTCAATCTCTAGACTCTTAGGATGGATTTAAACTTTTTTTTTGATAGCTAGGAGATAGTTCAAACTGCAATTTGGCTACAACATTCCTTGGAACTTTCTCTATGCACATGTCACTAGCTTTGGCATGCCTTGTTGCGTCCTGCTGGGAAAATTTTGAAAGAGAATCTTGGAGATGGATTTTACCAAAGATGTAATGGGCTTGAAGCTATTGTAGAAGAGTCTCTAGATGGTGGAAATGGGGACACCTATGGTCACGGTATTCAAGTTACTAGGTTTAAAGTCACCTTTGGTCTTTTGAATTTAGATGATGATGCATGATCGATTGTTTGTGGTTTATATGGTGCATGAGGAATAATGCTCATCTTGAACAACAAATGTATTTTAAAGGAGAACTCCATGTATACATGCTTAAAATTGGGATTTTAAACTTAGATATCATTGCTCACACTAGTATATGAGACAAAGGGCCATGCTTATAATGGGGTGAAATATTAACTTTTGCCAAAAAAGGAAAAAGCATGTCCATGGAGACTATTAGTCAGTATAAAATGGAGATATGCTACTGGGATTTGTTGATGGTCTATGCTATCCATATATCTACCATAGTACATATCACTAAAAAGATCTTAAAACAAGGAATCTAAATCTAAAATCTTCGACAAATCTTAATTTGATGTACAAAAATTTTACCATATGTCCACTTTATAAGAATATGTCCAATTTATAAGCATAAAACTACTAACAAGCCTAAATAGAATATGGTGTAAATGTGCTTAAATATGTAAAAAGGGAATCTCTCAAACGAATGTGTGTGTGTGTGTGTGTGTGTGTGTGTGTGTGTGTGTGTGTGTGTGTGTGTGTGAGAGAGAGAGAGAGAGAGAGAGAGAGGGGGGGGGGGGGAGACGTGATTTAATTATCAATGGGTTGGTGTATGTATACATGTGAGGAAAAATTTTAGTAAAATTTTAAATCAAATAAGCTTCGCTTAGGTGACTCCTCTATGATGCATATGTGAAGACCCCCCCCCCCCCCCCCCCCCCACCCCAACCCATTGTTGGCCCTTAAAACCCCTTCTAGTGTATCATGGGATCTGCATATAGGGAGTGATAACATGGATCATTCGGATGGCAAGGGATCACAAAGAAATTAATTGGGATCCCGGCTCTTTAATCTTGTATGGTTGGGCCTTTGGAAACCCCCCTCCAAGCCTCTCTCCCTAAGCACCTCACCGACATATGTTCCTCGAGCTCTATAAAAAAGCACAATCCTTTTTTTTAAAGCATTACTCACCATAGTGAGTAGATGATAATCCGATATTAAATATCTGGGGCCAAAAACATAAAGTTAAGCATGGGCGGGATGCATCGGATGGATCACCCTGCATGCCATGAGTTCTAGGCCCCACTTGCTTACCCTTGATTTAAGTTTTATTCGGGCTTGTGTGATCTAATTCTAAGGGTGGGCGAGGGGAGAAAGTTTCCTCATGTCGGTGTCTTGTGGAGGGATGTTAGTGTATATAATTGTATTACTTGTTCGATCATCTACATATAAAGTTTGGCATGTTTGCGATCTAAAGAGGCGACAGCCAAGAGACAAAAATACCAAAGGAGGCTAGACATTACTTCCACATGTCTTTACTTTTAAGGTTTGCAGAAGGGTCATGTAAGAGTGTTGTTGCTCAAAAAGCATGGAGGACTTTTGGTCAATGAGAGTTAACATGCTAAGAATCTGGTTGTATTTCTACTTCTTGTGGAGGTGGCCCAATCCAAGAATGCCAAATGGGCCAATGGCAGCCGTGCACGTCTTGTATTTATGGTGATGAGCAATGAGCACTTGGCAGTGACCAGCTTCCTCACGTTAAAAAAAAAATAAAGATAGCTTTTGAGAAAGATCAGAATGTCATGTCATGTCTTGTGGGCTGATGGGTGCGTTGTCGAGTGGAAAAAAACAAAGGTTTCTTGTTGTCGACAACTCTAGAAAATGCAGACGCTTTTATGAGTGTGGAGTGTGAACTCTCTCTCTCTCTCTCTCTCTCTCTCTCTCTCTCTCACAGAGAGCCGCACCTGATCATGGGCCGAGCTGCCGAGGAGTCGGTTGAGCGCCGTGGAAAACGGGTACATTCCCTGCAAAGATATATAGATGCACGTGGCCACATTAGCTACACTCTGCATATTAATCTTCCTTGTTATAAGCACTGTGGCGCTGCGCTAATTAAAGAGGATAGACAGTACAAGCTCTTATCAACAGCTCACAGTCGGCTTATAGATTGACTCATCTGCAGCAGCAGTGGAACGTAGCTCATTAATAGGGTCGGCCTTCATAACCCCGCCACCTCGCACCAACATCCTGCAGCTCAATATGTCTGCCCCTAATTCACCGCCTCTCATATTCTCTTGTGCCCTTAGTATATTCTTGCTGCAGTTGCTAATTATCGCTCCCAGTGAGCTAATTAGTAGTGTATCCGCCAGATCTGCACCGAGCCGTAACATACAGCCGCGCTCACCACCCACCACTACTGGTACTACTGCTGCCATAGACCGCGACAACTCAAGCTCTCACGAGTCGCCGGATAATGAGCTACAAAGGGAAAGCTTGCAGTGGGAGGATGTAAGTAGCACTAACAGCTCAAGAACGTTGAGGGCATCTCAAATTAACCGCCACCCTCCGGTGCCACCATCGGGCCCAAGCCCCGGCGGAAACCAGAGCATCACGCGACGACAGCCTGCTCGTATGATCGGCCGGCCTTAGCCCCACAATGTACTATACATGTAATTAGATAGCACTGCCATATTACGCCAGCTAACTCTTACTCATATTGATGGACAAGAACTTATGTAACATTTCTCACTATAAAATCACACATGACAAAAAATTCACACTTGGCGGCACAGGTGACAGTAGGCGGCACAGTTTATTGAGATTTAGCTCGTGTTGGAGGGCACCGGCACAGAAGTTCTGATGCTGACATTCGTACACTGTAATTCTGGCTGCTGGGCACTGATTGGCCTTGCTGGGCACTGATTGGCCTGCTGATATTGGCACAGGCGATCACTGCATAGGCGATGGTGCTTGTGGAATTCAGATTGCTGATGTGGCTCCCGAGTCCCGCAGCATGATTATGGCCACTGAGTTGTCAGCAGCACCAGGTTGCAAGACATTGGCTGCCGGTCATTACTGCACCCTAGATTATAGAAGCTGAGGTGGCATCCATCCACATTTTGCATGGCTGATTCCGCTAAATAAGGTAAAGGCGATGGACGGACACGATCCGATCCGCTGCCCCCGACCCCCAAACTTGACGGAATGATAAAGTTGGGTTTTTTAAGCACAATTCATACGTGTCCCATCTAATCTAATCTAATAATAAGGAATGTAGCTTGTTGTAAGTGACTCACAAATATAACTTAACTAGATTATGCAATCAAAGATTCCAGCCACAAATTTGTACCACAAAATGCATCATGTCACAAAGTCTCGTTTTTACAAAACAACACGCCTAATCCTGCAAAAACACAAAGTAAGGCTTTATGAGAGAAAAACTCGGGTACCTTCCTTGCACATATTATGAATCTCAAAGAACATGAGAAGGAAATTATGAGTACCTTCCTTCTCATGAAAATAGCAAGAAGTAGGATGATTTGAATATTCACCTTCTCATGGAAATGGCAAGAAATAGGACGATTTATAAATTCATCTATGTACCTCAACTTTCAAATTGCCTTAACCATGGCAAGGCAAAATTGTTGACACACATGTACCTCAGCCATTCACTTCTCTCACTACATCGCAAAGCCGTCTGGTTGGCAAGTTCCTTGCATGAGTAATTTGTCCTTCATGGAAAGAGGCAAGAAAACCCTCGGTGATCATGCACCTGCACCTGCACATGCTATTGGTGGCAGTTCACTCGCATGGTTGTACGAGTGCAAATCCATAGGAACGATATCTTTGAGAGAGAGAGAGAGAGAGAGAGAGTAGAGATACTAAAGATCATCTATATGGCGAAGGAAGCAGGGATCTCCAGTTGACTGGGCTTCAGTCCCTCCTGCAAAGAATGGCGCCCTACCTCTGTGCAATCTCTCTCTCTCTCTCTCTCTCTCTCTCAAATGGAAGGACTGTGCAATGCGTCGCTTGGAAGCCGGAAAGAGGGCTTATTATGTATTTGAGAACATGTGCAATGCAGGAGAGATCAAGTGTTGGGCTCTCAAAAAGTACCTCTTTGACACATTGGTGACACCGGTGCTTCTTTATGGAGTGGAGGTGTGGGGTGGAAGCATCGGGAAGTCTACTTGGAAAGAGTTTGAGAATGTCCAAAAGCGTTTTCTCACCAACTTTAATTCTCCAAGTCAAGACACAAACACCCTACATGCTCTTACTTCTTGAGTCCGGATCGCTTCCCATTGAGGTCTTGGGCATGGAAAGGGTTGTGGAGTACATGCGTAAGACACAACGTAGCCCTTTGCATCGACTTCCTAGAATCGCATATGAAGCAAGTCAAAAGGTTCAAAAGACATGTAAGAGCAAAATACTAAGTTCGGGGTGGATGCTTGATATCAAGAAATGGTTTGGAAGATGGGATGCATGTCACTTGGTCAAGGATGCGTCGATCGACTCCCAAGTTAATGAGGCCTTCTTACAACGCCAATGTATCATGGCTTGGGAGAAATCCGGAGGTTCTCGCTTCAGCCATTACACCACACACGTTGCCCCAAACTACAAATCTCTCTTCTTCTCGGAACGAGGTAACCGAACCCATTCCTACATCCTTGAGCCCATCCCGTTGAGTGCGATCCGCACCATTGCCTCCATTCGTCTTAGCTCCCATTCTCTACGCTGCGAGACAGGACGTTGGGGCACTGGCGAGGAGTGTCATCGACTTTGCACCTTATGCCCTCGTCAAGTGCGAGAGAGTGAGTACCACACACTACTTGAGTGCTCAGCTTTTGACCACATTAGGTCCTCTTTTCCCCATATATTCAGCCATGAGCTCTCCCTACATACCTTCCTCTCCCAACCACGATGTGGACTCTCTATTGCGACACTCATTTCAGCCATTTTTGAGCATCGAGAGTCACTTATGAACTCCACTCACACCACGTGACATGTTCATTTGGTCCCATAGGTCATATTTGACCTCCCAGGACGATAATAGAACTATCTATCTCTCTCTCTCTCTCTCTCTCTCTCTCTCTCTCTCTCTCTCTCTCTCTAAAAGACCTGTGGCGCCCTCAACGCTCATGAGCCTCCTGGCGCCCTTCTGCATCGATGATTGACGGACCAGCATGCACGCCACCTCTCTATGTTCATGAGTCCCTGCGCTGACAAGAACCATGTTCACCTCAGCTCTGGCTTGTCTCTCACATCGCACAGAGAAATACAACCCATCTGAGTTCACTTCACACTCAGCTGGGAATTAGGCAGCGTCGGAGATTACATCTAAAATCCAAATTTGAAATTTAGCTCTAAACTTTAAATTTGAAGGTGGGAAAGTGGACTCTTCAAATCAAATCAATTTACCTCTAGAATTTTATGTGTGTGAGTTTTCTAAATACTTTAGGAAAATTTTTATTTACTTGGTACGGACGTATTCACTTGGCATGGACTAGGCCATTATCCTTGAGCCGAATCGCACAGCAGCCTTTGCCATCTTCTTTTAATGTTCTCTCCCAAAAGTAGCTCATGCATGCTTTTTGGCGTGCAGAAGGGCGAGGGTGACTTAAAAGCTTTAGACTTGTCCCTTGTTTCGGAGGTCTACACAAAGCTAGAAGCCAACATCGACTATTCTAACAAAGCGTAAGCAAAGTTTATGATTGATCACCCCCAGAGGAGTTAGAAGCATGAAACATTTTCCAAAAGCCTAAAAAAGAATGGTGTTGAGCTTCCTAAGTACTTCACTACAATTTGCTCACCATCATTTTTGTCCCTTGATGAATCAAAGCTCTGCATAAGGAGCTTGAGCATGAGGGTAAGTTGAAAGAAGAGGAACAACACAAAAGCATTAGTGATGATAGACATGAGAGCATCAGTGAGCACTACAGTCGACACAATGGCAAAAGTTGCATGAGAGATGATGATGGAGATCAAAGTCAACACAATGATTGAGATTGCGATAAACATTGTCCACACGAAAGTAGGTATGAAAGATGAAGAGACTAGGACAGAGGGGATGAATATAGAAGGGTTCATAGCGAGATGGATGGTGATCGAACGACTCACAAACATTAGGAGAAATATGAACCTTGCATGTGCCTGGTAAGGAATCTTAATTTTTAGGGATTAAGGCTAATGTAGTGTGGGGTTTAGGGGGCAAGGGCATTGAAGAAGGTAGTTTTGAGTAGGTTTTTCTAGCCTTTTTTTTAGACAAATGTAGGATGTGGACAAAGGGTTACTTTCTCTCTCTAGTTTTTTTAAAGTGAAGGAAGCATAGAGGTGTGTCCACATAATAAAAAACGTGGATCATAAAGAGACAAAATTTGACTTTTAAAAAAAAAATAATCATTTTTACTTGTTTCTAACTTAAAACTCCCTCCCAACATATATACATATCCAAAAATCATTTTTTGACCCATTTTTTAATCCATAAGCTTAGAAAGTCCATTTTTTCAAAACTCTTTCCCCCCAAAAAGTAATAAACATTTTGTTCTCTCCTCCTCTTCCCTCCTCTCTCTCTCTCTCCCTCTCCTCTCCCTCCTTGCCCCTACCTTCCTCCTCCTCCCCAATCTCTCCCTCCCCCCCCTACCTCCTTCTCTCCTTCCATCTTCCTCAACCTTTGTACCCTTCCCCCTCTATCTTTTCATCATTTGCTTCCTCACGCAACAGCTTCCATGGTGCTCACGGACATCACCAATGGTTTGCTTCCACCACCACGTACTCCGCACACCAAAAGCATACATATTTGCTTACCCGCGGTATTTGCACCGAAGACCACTAGTGAAGGTGATCAAAGGTCATCACAGGAACGTCACACCGCTTGTGAGACCAATGTTGACGTTTGGGTGGATGGCCATTTGTACCCTTACGATCCTATAAGCCGCTTCCATCCACACCGTTTAATAGCCTTTCCACATTTCTTCAATTTCTTGGGAGGGGAGAAGCAGGTTCGTTAGGCTATTGCAAGCGGTTGTGTATGGGTGCAGGTGCTTCTTTGCATATGTGGATGCACGAATGTCAAGCTCTTCACCTCAAGACGACGGCATTACAAGAGAGTGTTGCCTCTTCGGAGAGGGTAGTTAAAACTCTTGAACAACAAATGCAAGAAAAGGAGTCTCACATCTAGAAGCTTACCAACACCATCACATACTTGAAAGAAACACCCCTTGGTGCAAGGGAACGCAAACGCACGTATTCATCCATTGAAACTCTTGCACATTCGGGAGGAGCACGCAAACGACGAGTTACAGCCACAAGGTGATTTGGTCTCTACTTGCATGATGCATTCTTACTTCACACTATTTTCTAACATTTATGTTTATTTGTTGCTAGAAACTTCATCCAGGAGGCATGCGGTGGAACAAGCCAAGATGATCGAGTCAACCTTCTTACTAGTTGTCTCAATACCCAGGACGTGATTTCTATCTTACAATCACCTGGAGGTAAGCACATTAAGGATGCAGTCACCAAGGACCTTATGTGTAAATTAAGAAATGTGGTTAGTGATGATGACATTCAACAAGCTTGTGATGAGGCTGGAATCAACACCAAAGCTTATCAGGCTATTTTCCAACTCCTAAAGGATGCCCTCAAAGAACATGGCATTGTGGAAAACCTATTTCCCGTTCCTCACAAGGTCAAGCTCGAAAAGAAGGCCACAAACGAAGATGTGTTCTCCCGCATTGGGACATACCTACGCATTGAGGACACAATGCCAACTTCGCTTTATGGTTCGTGCACAACAAAGACAAGGGGAAAAGGTAAGAAACAATCCATAAGACCTTCGGAGAAGGGCTTTCCTTACACAATGTGGAACAATATTTTCGTGGATCTTAGAAGGCTTCAAAAAGCCATGCTTAGATTTTCGAGTTACCTGAAGAAGGTGACACACTTTACTTTTTTCTTTGGTATTATTCTTGTTATAACTCTGAAGTTTAAGGTCTTAGCACTATTTATTTTGTAGTGCTTGGCACAAAAATCGCTTTTGTGCTGAAACTCGATGAGTGTCAAATAGTGAAAGGCCTAAGGTTAGAGAGGCTAAGTGTCACTCTAATGAAGGAGGCCCTTTTGCAAACCAAGCGAAGGGATTCAGTCGAGCCATCTCCCACCCCATCTTTTAGCGTGCAATCAGAGAAAGACATTTGGTGGTTGGGTGCTATTGAGGTGCCCAAAGAGACCAATGGAGTACTTTCATGGATTTTTGAGAGAACTCCATGGATCACAGAAGTAATACACTCTCAAATTGCAGGTCAGAAGTTGGAGATTGAGGGTTTTGGTAGTTATGATGTGGAGTGGCACTTAGGTGGGGATTTGAAGACCATAAAGTGTTTGCTTGGCTGCAAACAAGGGGCTTCTTCTCTCATGCCTTGTCCATTTTGCACTCGAGGGTACAAACCTAATGGAAACAAATCACATAAGAGCACTGCAAAGGCCGGTTCCATCCTTCCATGACAAGGGCATAGAGAACAAGGGTTAGATTTTTGTGATGTCTGAGATGAAGGTAGAGAATGGGAAGCGTCTATTCTGACATGTCCCATGCTCAATGCCCTAGACCGTGATCAAAAAGACCACGCTTGGAATCCAATCTTTCGATTTCCTCTATCGAATGTACATTTTTGTACATTACACGCATTCATGCGCATTTTTGATAGGCTATTGAAGCTCCACATTGACTATGCTTTCACAATGAAACCGTTGGAAAAGTCCCAGGAAGCGATCGAAAGAGTGGAGGTACTCTTGAATTCCATTGGCTGTCACGGTGGAAATGCGTCTATCGTTGCTGCAAAAAACACAGGGGAGGCCCATGAAATTGCTCAACAAGTGTCAATGAGTGGGCAAAAAGCTAGACACTTTTTGAAGAAAGTTTCCCAAGGAAAGCCAAGTCGATATGATGCTCAAAACAACTCCAACCAGCAAGCAGGTAACCTTTGGGAGCTTTGGAAGGAGTTATGCAAAGCTACTACCGACAGTGATTGAAATGGCGAGCTTTCAAACAAGCGCAAGCAAGTTTGGGCACATTTTGATAAAATGGTCAAGCTTATGGGCCTTAACAGCACAACAGAAGAACAACGCCAATCATTTGAAGAAGCCTTGGTGGATTTTACCAAGGTCTTCACCCTTTCTTGAGGTGAAAATAACATCACACATTACATGGTAAGTCATTTTACATGGTGTATTCATTACAAGGGATTGTTTTTATTTAATAATGTGGATCTTTTACTCATGTGAACAAGATATCTTGTTTGCGCATGGTGCATTTTTTATGCACAAGTATGGATCGCTTGAAATTTTTAGCACTCAAGGCATTGATCGAGAAGTCCCATTATCGAGCAAGGGGAGTGTACTTCAAAAATACTCGACATGGTGGTGGAATGGTGCAATCCAATTATTTGGAGGAGATGTTCAATTGGTTTTTTCGCACAACATTTGCTCGTAAGCTCACAATGGAGCGTGCGCGACAATCCAAGATTGCTATTGAAGTGCGGAAATGGAGTCGTCAAGAGCATAGCAACAAGTGGCAAATGTCGCAAGGTCCCACCAAGCATGCTGCATGGCGGCGATGCAGAGTGCGACAAGGATCAAAGTGGATATTGCGCGAGTCACTAAACGTGAACACAGGGTCCAACTCTTAGTGACATGTTTATTTAAAAAATAATACCTTTTTAAAAAAATTTAGTGTGAACAGGGCCCTTTTTAAATGGGCCCTTATAAATATTGCATGCTCTCATAAACCACTCATTTCTTAAGAACAGGTGAGCTCTTACAAACGAAATGGCGCGCACCAAACAAACCGCGAAAGAGCATCCGCCTGCCAACAAAAACACCCTCGAAGGATGTGAGAAGCTGTCATGGCTTAAAGGCACAAGAAAACGGCCACGAACGCCTGGCCGTTCCAGGAACTCATCTGGTAGTGGGCATGGTGGTAGGGCACGAGAGCCATCAAGGACTATTGAATCTCCACCTCCTCAAGATATAACACCTAGAAGGAGAATGAAGCAACGTGCCCAGCGCTGGAGAGAAGTAGAGGGCCAGCAAACAATAGAGTCTGCTAGGGAGCAGCCGTCGCGCCACCAATCACAAGCAGGACCATCCAGGACTCGGGTGGTCCATACAGACACTGAATCAGAGAGTGAGCCACCATGGCTGCGAGAAAAAATACCGCGCACACACAGGGTGGCCATTGGGGGGAAGACATTGCCTGGAGGCCAGGGAGCTCACCCCACACGACAAGATCCGCGAGCCAAGGGAAGAGGAAGAATCAGAAGAGGCTGCAGAACCAGCCCCTAAGCATGTAAACAGGCGCAAGTCTAAGTTTTTCAAGAAGCCTAAACGCCGCCCGCCAGCAGATGTGCAAGTGCCCCCAAGACAACCGCAGCGGCGCCGAAAAATAGCAAGGGCATTTGCAGAAATCCGCCACTACCAGAAGACGACGGAGCTTTTGATTCGACGCGCCCCCTTTGCTCGCACTGTGAAGGAGGTGCTTCAAAGCCATGGAAATTAGTATAGAATGCAAGCAATAGCACTAGAGGCTATTCAAGAAGCTGCAGAGGCCCACATCATTTGGGTGTTGGAAGATACCAACCTATGCGCCATACATGCAAAGCGAGTGACAATACAACCAAAAGATATGCAGCTTGCACGTCGAT
This sequence comes from Adiantum capillus-veneris, assembly GCF_014529385.1. Lineage (NCBI taxonomy): Eukaryota > Viridiplantae > Streptophyta > Polypodiopsida > Polypodiales > Pteridaceae > Adiantum > Adiantum capillus-veneris. Next base: position 4,118,610 of record NC_140943.1, read on the forward strand.
TGCGATGAGACTTCGAGCATTAGCCGAAGTTACCCCTCTTTTTGTATTGCACACCCTTATCTTTGTAATGATTTGACTTTCCAATGACAAAATGATCAACAATTGTGTCTACTATGTCTATTATCTTTGTAATGAAATGAATTTGTAATTTCAAGTTCTGTATGTAATTTCAGTCAATTTCAATAAATTTGTGCTTTTTAAGTATCCTTGGGGGTAGATAAGCCTATAAGGGGCAAAGAAAAGCCTGGCCACAAGGGCGCGCAAATGGCCCATCCATCAGTTTTGGATGGGCCATTTGCACTACAAGAGGTTATGTGCTCTTGTGACGCTCTTAGCGACGGAAATACACTGGGTTTTTATAACCCCCGGCGTCGCTATAAGCGTCGCTAAAAGCGTCGCTAAAAGCGTCGCTAAAAGCGTCGCTACGAGAGCGTCGCTATATGCGTCGCTATAGGCGTCGCTATAAGCGTCGCTATAGGCGTCGCTATATAGCGACGCTTATAGCGACGCCTATAGCGACGCTTATAGCGACGCTCTCACAGAAGAGTATAGCGACGCATATAGCGACGCTACAGAGCCATAAATAGCGACGCTTATAGCGACGCCCGAGAGAATTTTTTTTTGGTGGCAGGGCATTGAATGCCCTGCCACCCATCAACCATATTGTACTTGATTCACTTTTTAAAAAAAGTGCAAAGGTAAATAATAGACCCAAAATAGTCACCCACAAGACGCATTGTTTGCAAAATTGACAATTGTACACATCATAGACAAACTGAATTGATTGGCAAATGTAATAATGACAATTGTACAACATCATAGGCATAAAGAATTGATTGGCAAAAGGAATTGCGGTGACAAATGTAATAATATACATGGTTCAAAAAGACGTATAAAATCCGTCTCATGATACATAAGCTATGAGAAACCCTAAACTAATGCTATCTAGCTACGGCTAAACTGACGTCGTCTAATCAGACGTCTCATCGCGTCCAAGCGGCGTATCTGTCGGATTCTGCAAAAAAAGACAATAAGACAGTTTTCAGTAAGTATAAACATATAACGACATTTATAAAACAATACAAAAAATAAAAAAGAGTAAACCGTAATACTAACCATGCCGCTGCGAGAACTGAGAATGTCCATCAGGGCGTTTAAGCCCTTCCTGCCTGCGTACTCGCGCTCGTACGGTGTGGGATCACGTCCTGTCATCGACCACTGTCAAAACATACAAAGATTTCATTATGTTAGAACTAAAAAACTCATAAACCCTAAACTATCGAACATCAATAAAGAGCAATGTGAAAAGACTTACAAAATCGGCCTCAAATGATGCCCATCCACCGCTCCCCAAGTGGTGCGAGCTCCCTGCCTCTACTCGCGCTCTGGCTGCATCTTTTTGTTGCTTCCACTTGTCGGGATTCTCGCGCGCTGCTTTCTTCGCATTCTTCCAATCTTCTTTGGCCAGCCAATCTGGCCTATTCCACCCATTCTTGATTGCTTTTTGCACTTCGGAACGCTTGTGTTTGCAGTATTCGCGCATTCGAATCTTCATCAGGTCTTCATTGAAGCGCTGATCCCGTGTTGGAACGGGAAACTCATCATGAAGTATGCTGATGACTCTGTTTTTTAAATCACTTGGTACTTCACTCCATTTGTTTAGTATATAGTGTCTAAACAGCTGAGAGCAAAGACCACGCATGCGCGAGATCACCTTCTTGCCGTCATCATCCATGATGATGCCGCCGCTGATGTCGACGGAGTAAGGCAAGCCCTCTGGCCGGTGACGCGTGAACCTGGGTGTCCCGGCAGGGGTCTCTAGCGGCGTGTCGATGGGGGTACGGACGTCAGGTGTCTCCACCGCGCGTCTGGGCCCCGAAGCGAGGAGTGTCGAGTGGGGTGGCTCCTGGCGGAGTAGGTAGAGGTGTGTAGCTTCTAGGAACAGTCAGCCGTGCAAAACCTGGCGTAGACGGCGATGCTGTGGCTGGTGTGGGGGCGGGCAAAGAAGGGGAGGGTAAAGAGCCTCGTCGAACACGAGGCGGTGTGGAGGCATCGGTGGCGGAATCCCCACAACAACCGCCACCGCCACCACTAGAGCGCCGGTGTCTAGAAGAGTGTGACGCTCGTCTCGTCGACGCCGAAGCTTCGGAGCGCGCCGAATGCTCCGAAAGAGAGGGAGATGCGGATGGTGTAGGAACGCGCGATGATGCGCTAGAGCGATGACGCTCCACGTACCACTGTCTCTGCTGCGGTGACAAAGAAGAAAGAAACTCCTCATCATCCACACCTGCATTAAACACACGAATATTTAAACTTAATATTGAATGAATAGAGTAGACAATGACGCAAATACCATTAAATACAATGACGTAATGACGCATATAAATACAATGACGCAATGAATCGAGTGGTAGAAGAGGCAAGTCAAAAACTCAGAATTTTCAATCAAAAGAGCTAGAGCTTTTACAGCACGGAGCAAAATTGTTCAAATACAATATTTGTGGCTTTAAGAGATCTCTCTCTCATCCTCGCATAACTCAGCATAACTTCCTATATCTATATAGAGCTCTCCGTTTAAACACATATCCTCTGTTTCATTTTGTAGCTCCTCTGCATGCACCCCATATAGAGCAGTAGCATCTTGATGCTCGTCTGGCACCACCGCAGCGGCTTCTGATTGAGCATCTTCTCTGATCTCCTCCATTGATGTCGTTGTGATTGGCACATGGTAGCCTTCATACGTCCTTGCACTACGAGGGGCTACCTCTATGACGTACCACCAGTTTGATGTAGACTTTGTAGGATGAAATACTACCTGCCAGAGCCACATAACTTACATGAGAGCTTTCAAGCACATAACTTGTAAAAGGGGGATGTTAACTATTTATATACTTACTTGTTCACAATGCTCGGGTAGTACGAAAGTGTCTCTTAGGTCAGTCCATTTCTTAGTAGAATCCACCTCAAGAAAACCAGACTCTCCTCTACGCACAGTAGCGTTTCGACCCTCCATGATTATCTTGAACCATTGCACGTCGAACAAGTCGACAAAAAATCCTCTGTAATCGATCCTCAAAATCTCTTGCAGCGTGCCGAAGTAAGTGAGTTCCGCCACCACGGGATCTGCATCAGAGGAACGTCGTCGATTACAAGGACATAAGACCCTCGTTGAGAGATAGGTGTTTCGGTTGGACGGTCCCACATCCTCGTCGCTACTCATAATGAGGATAAAAAACTTATAACCTAGACAACAAATTTAATATTCTATTGGCATTCTTCATCTTATCTCTCTCTCTCTCTCTCTCTCTCTCTCTCTCTCTCTCTCTCTCTCTCTCTCTCTCTCTCTCTCTCTTTACCTCACATTCTCTAGTCATGTCCAATCCCCGCACCCTCGGTCTAGAGGTGCACGGAGATCAGAACCACCGGGTTATAATCTCGTCTTTATTGGTCAATACCTATATTTGTGGGTACAAGAAATCTAGACACCCACGTCTACATGATACTGCATGTAGTGGACAAAATCCCTTTGCCTCTTCTCTAGCTGTAGCACTTCACTTCATCTTAACATCTTTTCACAGTAGATCTTTTCACTGTTCGTCTAACTCTAAACCCTAAACCGTAAGTAATTCTTGCGTGGACTCGATCTAACGTAAATAAGCGTAAATCTAAATAAACGTAAATCTAACTAAAAATAAAGCTAAATCTAATTTAACGTAAGTCTAATGACTAGAGGTTGTGTAGATGGTCATTGTGTCGGGGATGTAGTGACTCTTGCCGCCCTGAAGATCCACCTTCTTCCCTATCTTCTGAAGACATTTCACCAGTACTTTTGGATCGACGGAGCCCACTATGAGTGAAGGCAGCAATACCCTATATTCCATTGAGGGCTTTCTTCACCCGCTTCATGCAGGCATCGCATCTATGGAGACCCGCATCTAATCTAATATAACATAAATCTAAATCTAGCTTAAATAAATGTAAATCTAGTTAAAAATAAACCTAAATCTAATTTAATGTAAGTCTACATATAACCTAATCTTTAACGTCTTTTAAAATAGTTTCCTACGACGTTATAACTCTCTTCTTCCTGTGTGTGTGCGCGGTGTGGATGTGTGTGCCAATAAAAAGAGATAAATGGTATAACCTTTCTATCACTCATGCCAAGTATGATAGATTGATTATGCCATTTCTCTCTTGAATAATAGGTCTTCAGTTCAACTCCTCGTCGCTAGATCTTTAGGTCTTTTAATTTTAATTAGTTTCCTACGACGCTCCCTTAGTTTCTCTTTCTTTCTCTCTCAATGTGTGTGCGTTTTTTTGGATCGTATGCATGTTTTCTTTCTCTTTTCCCTCTCTCAATGTGTGCGTTTTTTGTTTATGCATGTTCTCTCTCTCTTTTCCTCTCTCAATGCGTGCGTTTTTTTTTTATGCCATGCTCTCGCTCTCTTTTCTTCCTCTAAAAGTGATGTGTGCATGTCTTGTTTTTCTTTCGTTGAGCACTCTCCCCATCTCTCTCTCTCGTCTTCTCACATCTCTCTCCTCTCTCTCTCTCTCTCAAAAACACTATATGTGTTGTATATTGTGTGTGTGTGAGAGAGAGCGCGATGGAGAGAGAAGAGGGAAGGGAACATGAGAATGAGGAGAGAGAAGGAGCATACCTGGCTCTCCTTCCTCTCCTCGTGTGTGTGTGTGTGTTGTGTGTGTGTAAAAGAAAAAGAGAGAGAGAGAGAGAGAGAGAGAGAGAGAGTGAGGGAGAGCGTTACCTGCTCTTTGCTTGAGGGCGTCGAAAAACTCAGATCTGAGATCTGAGTTTTTGGGCGCGCTCGGTTATTTTTTTTACCCCAGTGAGCGTCGCTATGAGCGTCGCAAATTTCTTTGTAAATTTGCGACGCTCATAGCGACGCTTATAGCGACGCTCATAGCGACGCCGGGATTTTTTTTTTTGAGCGTCGCTGTGTGAGCGTCGCTAATGTGAAGAGCCTCTTGTAGTGTTGCGCGCCCTTGTGGCCAGGATTTTTTTTGCCCCTTGTAGGCTTATCTACCCCCAAGGGTACTTAAAAAGCACAAATTTACTAAAACCTATTGGTTTTGCAACATTATTTTACATGGATCCTTGTGGAGACCCTTTTTTGGCCATTTCAAGCTTTGAATTTCCTATAGGATATAAAAAAAAAAAACATATTGTGAAACCAAGTGTCTATGCAACATTAATTTGGATTTTTCAAATGTCCAATGTAATTGGACTTTTTGGTGCAGGGGTGTACTAGGTAGAGCTAAAGCAGGTGATAGTGTGCTAGAAACTTCATTTCATAATCGATTTCACCTTTTCTAGTGTCCTTTAGTGTGAACATATGTTGGAATTGCCATAGAAAGGGTGCATCTAAATTAATGATGCAAAACCAATTCATTTCAATAAATTTGTGCTTTGTAAGTATCCTAGGGGGTAGATAAGCCTACCAAGGGCAAAATAAAGCCTGGCCACAAGGGCGTGCAAATGGCCCATCCAAAACTGATGGATGGGCCATTTGCGCGCCCTTGTGGCCAGGCTTTTTTTGGCCCTTGGTAGGCTTATCTACCCCCTAGGGAACATAAAATACCTAAATTTACTGAAATTGACTGAAATTACATACCGAACTTGAAATTACAAAGTCACTAATCAAAACAATTTTCATATCACCAATTGAAACAATTTTCAAGATTGACAAATCACATTCAAAAGAATTTGCAAGATAGAGAGACAATTTCAAAATATTTTTATTACTTCCAAAACGAATTTTACATCATGTATCTCAGGAGCTCATAATTTTTTTGACCTTTTTCTGGCGCCTATTTTGCGTAAGGCAACTCCCCAGTCAAGAGGGACAGCGCTATGGCCTTTGGTCAGTTGAGCCAATGGAAGCATTGATCCCTATCTGGGCAAGCACTTTACCACGAAAGCCAGCCAAACGCTGTGCATACAAGGGATCTACGCACTAGGAACACTTGATGCGTAGTTTGAGCAATGGCTCAAACACAAAAACTTTCTCAAGCTTTTAACGACCAAGTCATAAAATGGGCTTGGGGAGTAAATTCATTATGGATAATGGCCACATCGCCAAGGGGGAGTTGTCCTAGTAATGCGCAAGAAACTTGAGGTCCAAAGCCCGTCCGCTTGCCACCCGTCCTTGCAGCAAAATCATCAACCTCCATGACATCCTGTCATAAACCGATGAAGGTTGAGAAAAAAGACAATGAAGGATAAAATAGTAACATGAAATTTAGGATACAGTTTACCTCCTTCTCCTTGTCATCCTCCTCCCTATTTCCCTTTGCATCCAAGTCAATGCTCCGATGCACCACAGATACGACCTTTGGATCATCAAATGGGAGGTTGCATAATGGCATAGGCATCCTAGCAGCCTCAACCTTGGCTTGCGTGGCTTGGAATTCTTCATCAGCCACGTGCAACTGCTCTGTTGCCAGGACCTCCGCACATACAACTGCAATAGTGTCAACAACAGAGTCCCCATCTGGCAACAGCTTGCTTTCTAGGGCATCTAGCATATTGTCTTAGGGACATTTGGTGCTGTTTCATAGCACACTCAAGCATTCATCCATGCGCAGGCCAAATGCTTTCTCCAAATCATGCAAGAACACATACTCCTCCACTACAAGAGGTTGTGTGCTCTTGTGACGCTGTTAGCGACGGAAATACACTGGGTTTTTATAACCCCCGGCGTCGCTAAAACCGTCGCTACGAGCGTCGCTACGAGAGCATCGCTATAGGCGTCGCTATATAGCGACGCTCATAGAGACGCTCATAGCGACGCATATAGCGACGGTTACACAGAAGACTATAGCGACGCTCATAGCGACGCTACAGAGCCATAAATAGCGACGCTTATAGCGACGCCCGAGAGAATTTTTTTTGTGGCAGGCATGAATGCCCTCCACCCATCAACAATATTGTACTTGATTCACTTTTTAAAAAAGTGCAAGGGAGATAATAGACCCAAAATAGTCACCCACAAGACGCATTGTTTGCAAAATTGACAATTGTACACATCATAGGCAAAATGAATTGATTGGCAAATGTAATAATGACAATTGCATGTACAACATCATAGGCATAAAGAATTGATTGGCAAAAGGAACTCGGTGACAAATGTAATAATATACATGGTTCAAAAAGACGTATAAAATCCGTCTCATGATACATAAGCTATGAGAAACCCTAAACTAATGCTATCTAGCTACGGCTAAACTGACGTCGTCTAGTCAGACGTCTCATCGCGTCCAAGCGGCGTATCTGTCGATTCTGCAAAAAAAGACAATAAGACAGCTTTCAGTAAGTATAAACATATAACGACATTTATAAAACAATACAAAAAATAAAAAAGAGTAAACCCTAATACTAACCATGCCGCCGCGAGAACTGAGAATGTCCATCAGGGCGTTTAAGCCCTTCCTGCCTGCGTACTCGCGCTCGTACGGTGTGGGATCACGTCCTGTCATCGACCACTGTCAAAACATACAAAGATTTCATTATGTTAGAATTAAAAAACTCAAAAACCCTAAACTATCGAACATAAAGAGCAATGTGAAAACACTTACAAAAGGCCTCAAATGATCCCATCCACCGCTCCCCAAAGTCGAGCTCCCTGCCTCTACTCGCGCTCTTGCTGCATCCTTTTGTTGCTTCCACTTGTCGGGATTCTCGCGCGCTGCTTTCTTCGCATTCTTCCAATCTTCTTTGCCAGCCAATCTGGCCTGTTCCCCCATTCTTGATTGCTTTTTGCACTTCGAACGCTTGTGTTTGCAGTATTCGCGCATTCGAATCTTCATCAGGTCTTCATTGAAGCGATGATCCGTGTTGGAACAAACTCATCATGAAGTATGCTGATGACTCTGTTTTTTAAATCACTTGGTACTTCACTCCATTTGTTTAGTATGTAGTGTCTAAACAGCTGAGAGCAAAGACCACGCATGCGCGAGATCACCTTCTTGCCGTCATCATCCATATGATGCCACCCGCTGATGTCGACGGAGTAAGGCAAGCCCTCCTGCCGGTGACGCTGAACCTAGGTACCCGGCAGGGGTCTCTAGCGGCGTGTCAATGGGGGTACGACGTCAGTGTCTCCACCGGCGTCTGGCCCCGAAGCGAGTGTTGAGTGTGGCTCCTACGAAGTAGGTAGAGGTGTTAGCTTCTAGAACAGTCAGCCATGCAAAACCGGCGTAGATGGCGATGTTTGGCTGGTGTGGGGCGCAAGAGGGAGTAAAGAGCCTCGTCGAACACGAGGTGGTGTGGAGGCATCGTCGAATCCCCACAACAACCGCCACCGCCACCGCCACCACTAAGCGCCGGTGTCTAACGAGTGTGAAGCTCGTCTTGTCGACCCGAAGCTTCAAGCGCGCCGAATGCTCCGAAAGAGAGGGAGATGCGGATGGAGTAGAACGCGCGATGATGCGCCAGAGCGATGACCTCCCACGTACCACTGTCTCTGTTGCGGACAAAGAAGAAAGAAACTCCTCATCATCCATACCTACATTAAACACACGAATATTTAAACTTAATATGAATGAATAGATAGACAATGACGCAAAGACCATTAAATACAATGACGTAATGACGCATATAAATACAATGATGCAATGAATTGAGTGATAGAAGAGGCAAGTCAAAACTCAGAATTCTCATCATCCCATACCTACATTAAACACACGAATATTTAAACTTAATATTGACAATACGCAAAGACCTTTAAATACAATGACGTATGACGCATATAAATACAATGATGCAATGAATGAGTGATAGAAGAGGCAAGTCGAAAACTCAGAATTTTCAATCAAAAGATGTGAGCGCGAGTAGGAAAGAGCGTTATACACCATGGAAGGTACTTAGAGAGCCAGAGCTTTTACAACACGGAGCAAAATTGTTCAAATACAATATTTGTGGCTTTAAGAGATCTCTCTCTCATCCTCGCATAACTCAACATAACTTCCTATATCTATATAGAGCTCTCCGTTTAAACACATATCCTCTATTTCATTTTGTAGCTCCTCTGCATGCACCCCATATAGAGTAGTAGCATCTTGATGCTCGTCTGGCACCACCGCAGCGGCTTCTGATTGAGCATCTTCTCTGATCTCCTCCATTGATGTCGTTTTGATTGGCACATGGTAGCCTTCATACGTCCTTGCACTACGAGGGCCTACCTCTATGACGTACCACCAGTTTGATGTAGACTTTGTAGGATGAAATATTATTACCTGCCAGAGCCACATAACTTATATGAGAGCTTTCAAGCACATAACTTGTAAAAGGGGGATGTTAACTATTTACATACTTACTTGTTCACAATGCTCGGGTAGTACGAAAGTGTCTCTTAGGTCAGTCCATTTCTTAGTAGAATCCACCTCAAGAAAACCAGACTCTCCTCTACGCACAGTAGCGTTGCGACCCTCCATGATTATCTTGAACCATTGCACGTCGAACAAGTCGACAAAAAATCCTCTGTAATCGATCCTCAAAATCTCTTGCAGCGTGCCGAAGTAAGTGAGTTCCGCCACCACAGGATCTGCATCAGAGGAACGTCGTCGACTAGATTGTTCAAATTTTGCCATGATTCCACAATCTTGAGAAAACGCTTTTTGTCGATTCGTTCCACCCTAAAATGTCGACCTTTACACCATGCTGCTGTGTATGACTTATACTACAACGAACAAAGATTATGAGTGGCCGTTCAAACGTTTATAAATAAAGTCACTTGCTAGTCGTACATTGCAAACTTACCTTGGTCGCGCAACCCCGAGAGTACTCCCACTCTTCTTCAGTCACTTCGTCACCGCATTGTTGTGCGCTTTTCAATTGGTTGTGCAACCATCTTAAGCTCATGAAGGTTGGTAGGCTCTCCAGAACCGCTGGATAGTGCATCGGTGGTCGTCTTCCCTGTCTCCACTCGATTCGTGCCCTTTGTCGTTCTTGATTTGCATCCTCATATTGTGAAATCCACTTTTGCATCACTGGATTGTGAAGCATGCAACATCGGTTGATTTTAGCCTCTAGATCTTACGTCATCTTCTTCTCAACACCGAGATTGCACATGAAAATCCCAGATATGCGCTCATCATCTATGGTTCGCCATAGCGTGTCCCTGGATTTATCAAATCCGTCTAGCCACTCTCCAATGTACACTAGGGACTCTGATACCAACCAACCTTTTGCCATGCTACCCTCCGGACGTGCCTTTTGATGCACATATCCCTTAAGCATTTTCATGAAACGCTCTAAGAAGAACATCCATCTGGAATGAACTGTGCCAGCTATTTCCACCTCATCAACTATGTGAACAAGAAGATGCACCTGAATGGTTAGCATTGTAGTAGGAAAATGTTTCTCAAACATGCACACAAGCTCCGCAGCATTTAGTTTGGCGAAAGGTATGGAGTCTACGTTGATCTCCTTTTGTGAGATCCATTGCACCAGCTTTGCAAGTTTGTAGATTGTGTTACGGATGTCGAGAGACAAACATCCCTCAATGGCAACCGGTAAAATAAGCTGTAAAGTATGTGCAGCAATGATATTAAAGTCCACATTTTATGCAATGATATTAAAGTCCACTATGAACGTACCTGGTACATTTTATGCCAATCGTGTGACTTCAAACCGGTAAGCTTTCCTTCTTTAGTAAAACACGTTCGGAGCGAGTGCATTACGCTAGTGGGGGTCCGCAAAGATCGAATGGTCTCTTTTACTTTGCGTTCTTGGGCTCCTGTGAAAATCCATGGTGCTTTAGGGAGTTTTATCGATCCATCAGACGCTGTTTGCGGCCAATATTGCTCCATACGATCCACATTTCTAAGGTCAACTCTGGCTCCCAAAGTATCTTTCTTGCCAGTCAGATGGTCCCATAGTAGATTACCCACATTCTTGAATATGTGCATTGGATCGAGCAAGTGATTGATCATGAGTCGGGGCCAGTATGGTAACTCGTACCATAGAGATAGTCTCTTCATCCCTGGAGGCAATCCGTCATCGCACATCTCCTTCTGCTCTAACCATGCTTGTGCAGACATCCTTGGTGGCTCTCTTCCCAAAAAGCCGTCGCGTAACACATGATTCTCTGGAAGATACGCTTGATGACCTTCGTAGATTTGCTTCTTCAGTGAGGGTGCCCTACGTGCATTCAGTCTAGGTCCACATGTGACACATGCTCTGTATCCGCTTGTTTGAAGCCCTGCATGTATACAGATGATAATAGATCAACTATGGAAAAAACAAGATTTACAGTGTCTGAGTGAGGAGTGTCAATAGATCACCTGAGCATTCTGTTAGCCCGGGATAGTCATGCATGGTCCACATTAGAATGCCTCTGATCAAAGCATTCCGTCGTCCTGTGTGTCGGCTCATATCCACCACCTCTATGCCAATCCACAATTGTTGTAGCTCTTCCAATAGTGGACAAAGATACACATCCATATTCCCCACTTTATATCGCCCTGGCACAATCAAGCTTAGCCATAGGTGCCCCTTCTTCGTAGTCAACCACGGGGGAATGTTGTAGTTGACGATGACAACGGGCCATACACTGTAAGATGTTGATCTTTGACCAAATGGATTTACGCCATCCATAGCCAGGCCTAAGCGCAAATTTCAAGCTTCCCTGGAAAAATCCGACCATGTTCCATCTATATGTTTCCACGCTACGCAATCTGCAGGAATTCGTAGCACACCATCCGAAGATTTAGTCTCCTCATGCCATGATGCTAGGGCGGCCATGGACTTACATTCGAAGAAATGCTTAATGCGAGGAAGCAGAGGGAAATGTCGCAAAACCTTATGTGGAATTTCTGTCCCGTGGAGATCTACTCGATTTCTTTCGGAATCACATTTCGGACACTTCTCCATGTCTATGTATTCCCCTCTGAAAAGAATGCAGTCATTAGGACAAGCGTGGATAGAATTGTAATCCATCCCCAAGTTTCGCAAAATCTTTCTTGCTTCATCTCGGGAATCTGGCATCACATTGTCAGCTGGTAGTATGTGCTCTTTCAGCAATCTACACAACATAAAAATATGATACAGTCGTGTAAAAATCTATCAGATCATTATACATTTAGAGTTTTATTAAAGTAAACTAATTGTAATAGATCACCTGAAAAGCGCTGTGACGCTAGTGTCACTCCATCCAAACTTTGCCTGCATGTTGAGAAGAACCAGGAGTGCTTTCAATCTAGACATACGTGCTCCATTATACAATGGCGTATCGGCTTCACTTTTTATATCATCATAGATAAGCCTTTCTGAATCCATGATCGTCTCGATCATTTCATCAATCTCGGGCTCAAACATTGCCTCGTTGGGAATGTGCTCTGCATGATCATCCCCCGAGCTGTCAGAGGCTACATCTTGTGGCCTCACATATGCTGCTTAACCAAAGCGCCTGCGAACACGTCTATTGGGTTGCAAGATTGCTGCTTGTTGGCCAGCGTCAGAGTCCGACGAGTTATAATTGTCAACAACTCGATCTATAATAGATGGATCGAACTCGCCAAATTCACGAACGTGCTGCAAAAAAACACGTCTTGTCCGTCGCACAGCATGCTTGCATTGATTACAAGGACATAAGACCCTCGTTGAGAGATAGGTGTTTCGGTTGGACGGTCCCACATCCTCGTCGCTACTCATAATGAGGATAAAAAACTTATAACCTGGACAACAAATTTAATATTCTATTGACATTCTTCGTCTTATCTCTCTCTCTCTCTCTCTCTCTCTCTCTCTCTGTCTCTCTGTCTCTCCCTCTCTCTCTTTACCTCACATTCTCTAGTCATGTCCAATCCCCGCACACCTCGGTCTAGAGGTGCACGGAGATCAGAACCACCGGGTTATAATCTCGTCTTTATTGGTCAATACCTATATTTGTGGGTACAAGAAATCTACACACCCACGTCTACATGATACTGCATGTAGTGGACAAAACCCCTTTGCCTCTTTTCTAGCTGTAGCACTTCACAGCATCTTAACATCTTTTCACAGTAGATCTTTTCACTGTTCGTCTAACTCTAAACCCTAAACCGTAAGTAATTCTTGCGTGGACTCGATCTAACGTAAATAAGCGTAAATCTAAATAAACGTAAATCTAACTAAAAATAAACCTAAATCTAATTTAACGTAAGTCTACATCTAACCTAATCTTTAACGTCTTTTGGGATAGTTTCCTATGACGTTAAAACTCTCTTCTTCTTGTGTGTGTGTGTGTGTGTGTGTGTGGGTAAACCTAAATAAACCTAAGTCTAATCTAATATAACATAAATCTAAATCTAACGTAAATAGATTATGTTATATTAAAAACAAAGAACTAAACTAACAGGGATTATAAGAACCTTAAAACTGATTTAACACATAATTTTTCACATAACTCGGCAAGAGTTGGCATTCTCATCACTAAAGATGTGAGAGTTAACTTCCGGCGGTGACGCTGCCTCATCTCCATCCACATTTGACGACAGCAATTGGCCCTTTAGACCGTTCTTGCTCTTGTTACTAACTTTGAAGTTGCTGTTGAATGACTAGAGGTTGTCTAGATGGTCATTGTGTCGGGGATGTAGTGACTCTTGCCGCCCTGAAGATCCACCTTCTTCCCTATCTTCTGAAGACATTTCACCAGTACTTTTGGATCGACGGAGCCCACCATGAGTGAAGGCAGCAATACCCTATATTCCATTGAGGGCTTTCTTCACCCGCTTCATGCAGGCATATGGAGACCTAAATCTAATCTAATATAACGTAAATCTAAATCTAGCGTAAATAAACGTAAATCTAGTTAAAAATAAACCTAAATCTAATTTAATGTAAGTCTACATATAACCTAATCTTTAACGTCTTTTAAGATAGTTTCCTACGACGTTATAACTCTCTTCTTCTTGTGTGTGTGCGCGTCACCCATGCCAAGTATGATAGATTGATTATGCCATTTCCCTCTTGAATAATAGGTCTTGAGTTCAACTCCTCGTCGGCTAGATCTTTAGTTCTTTTAATTTTAATTAGTTTCCTACGACGTTAAATTAGTTTCTCTCTCTTTCTCTCTCAATGTGTGTGCATTTTTTTGGATCGTATGCATGTTTTCTCTCTCTTTTCCTCTCTCAACGTGTGCGTTTTTTGTTTATGCATGTTCTCTCTCTCTCTTTTCCTCTCTCAATGCGTGCGTTTTTTGTTTATGCATGCTCTCTCTCTCTTTTTCTCTCTCAATGTGTGTGTGCAATCTTTGTTTATGTATGTGTGTGTGCGTTTTTGTTTTTGTTTGTACTCTCTCTCTCTCTCTCTCTCTCAAAAACACTATGTGTGTGTGTGTGTATGTGTGTGTGAGAGAGAGAGAGAGGGAGAGAGAAAGAGGGGAAGGGAACATGAGAATGAGGAGAGGGAAGGAGCATACCTGGCTCTCCTTCCTTTCCTCGTGTGTGTGTGTGTGTGGAGAAGAAAAAGAGAGAGAGAGAGAGAGGGAGAGAGAAAGAGGGGAAGGGAACATGAGAATGAGGAGAGGGAAGGAGCATACCTGGCTCTCCTTCCTCTCCTCGTGTGTGTGTGTGTGTGTGGAGAAGAAAAAGAGAGAGAGAGAGAGACAGAGAGAGAGAGAGAGAGAGTGAGGGAGAGCATTACCTGATCCTTGCGAGGGCGCCGAAAAACTCAGATCTGAGATCTGAGTTTTTGGGCGCGCTCGGTTATTTTTTTAGCCCAGCCGGCGTCGCTATGAGCGTCACAAATTTCTTTGTAAATTTGCAACGCTCATAGCGACGCTCATAGCGACGCTCGGAATTTTCTTTTGAGCGTCGCTGTGTGAGCGTCGCTAATATGAATAGCCTCTTGTAGTGCTCCCCATCCACTAACACTGAGGAAAAGCGACTGATTTCTACCTCTGGGATAGCCACATCCGTCAGTGGTAGTGGCACTAGAGTGTCACTAGGGCCAGCCGCAACTATGGATTTCTCAACCACTTCCTCAAGACCCCTAGGGTACTCGAGCCGGTGTGCCTTTCCTTCCGTTGCAGGGTTCATGGGGATAACTTGCTTTTCCTTGGTGTCCTTGATAAAGGACCCAACCTGAAGGTGTGGTAATCGAAGCTCCTCCAAATCAGGTTCCTCGCTCACCAAGAAGATAAATGTTGCGAGCCGAGAAAGGTACTCCACCCCCAACTTGCGCTTCTTGAGCGCTGACACCCCTGGGGCTTGCTCGTCCAAGTAATGGCCTGCATCGGTTGCAATTTCTTGGAATCGTTGCAACTGATTGGAGAATGGGCAATCACCTTTGTGTATATAGCGCAAAAGATCGCAAGGCACCCAGATCCCTACATGTGGGGGGATAGATACAGAATATTTTATGATGTGCTCCTCCATGAACGCAAAAATCTCGGCAAATGCATCCATGTGAAGGGCAACTGTGGCATCAAGGTCAAGGAGATGAGTAAAAAAGGTGTGGAGGTCCAACTTCCCTTTGTATTTGGTGTCCTCGAGGAAGAGGATGAAGCATGACAAAGGGGTGGATGTGGCTGCAGATGCAGAGGCTGTGGATGTTGAGATGTCGAGCTCTACATCTTGAGCTGGCATCCACTACGGGTCTTGGCCGCTTACGGCATTTACTCACTGGCGCGTTAGGTGATCGACACAGAGGATCTCTGCCAGTGATTCTAGAGTTGGACTACACTTATAGTGCCAGCCTAGTACACTTCTAGCAAGTTCACACTTAGTGACCGCATGTACAGATGTGCTACTTTTCAGCTTTAGCACTTAGTCATTTTGTACTCTCTTTTCTGTGCGAAGAAGAAGAAGCTTTCCATCTCTGTGTGCTTTGTGCTTGTCTTGTGTAGCTCTCTTGCATCCTGATTCTTTACAGTGGAAGCGTCCATATCTAGCCTAGGGTGTAGATGGAGAGTGGAGGAGCTCAAGAGTTGCAAAAGTGAAAATAGTGAATGAGTTAGGTGGCCCCCCTTTTATAATGGACCCTTTTTTTAAGACATTAAAAAAAAGGCACTTTCACCAAAAAATGATTTCTCATCCCAATGCAAAAAATTATATTCAAAGGCATGATTTGCTGAAGCAAATCATGTTGATTACAACGGGGATTAGTTTGAAAATTGCAAGAGTTACAAATTTATAAGATCGATAGCATAGTTCCATCCATCCCCCAGTCCTCCTCGACCTTCAATTTGTCTTCCATTCTCTTCCCAATCTGCGGACATTCATTACAATAAGCATCCAATGATCGACAAACCATGATGTATTGAAAATGTGGTGGAAGGATTCTCACCTTGTGACCTTGTAAACAAAATTGTGCTTGTTGAAGGCCTCAAAACCCATAATAACCAAATGTTGTCGAACATTACTAAGAGTCCAATGCTTGTTCACTTGGACTGCCTCCAAAGCATCGTTGGGCATCTTCACTGCAATGTCAAAGCTTGCAATAGCGCCGTCTACACTATGTAAGGGAGTCCACACTTCAAGCTTGCACATCCAATGATTATAGTGAAATCGTATGTACAAGGAGGTGCGGAATTTCAAATAGCGCATTCCAATACCTGAAGCTCCAACCTTACAACGGTACTGGTCCCCGTTGTGCATGCCCTCAACAAAACCCCAGTCCTCTTCTAAAAGCCTTCCTAATTCCTCGTAATGTGCATCTTTACATACAAGCATTGTGGTAGTCTCCACAAATCCAAACTCTTTAAAAATGTGCACAAAACAATGAATAGGCAAACACCAACTCAAGCCGACAGACCTAGAAGCTTTAGAGTATTTCAAAGAGTTTTGGACATCCATTATCATCTTTTGCTTGAAAAATGCTACCGACCACAATTCTGGCACCGGCCACTCCATACTTAATCAGGAAGTTACTTTGATGGGTTCAAGCGTTCCAAACGCTTGTGTAGAAGTAGGGACAATATAGGAGTGAGAATATAAGAAAATCCTTCTTTGAACCTGTTTGGTTGGGCAAAGATGTGGGAACATTATTGCTCCAATATCCACATGTATAGCATTGAATGTGCCGGAGAGACTATGTAGTGGCTGCTCCTCCACCAACGTGGATGGAAATATGACTATAAATGCATGAAAAATCATAAGTATGAATCCATAATAACATTACACTGTGATTTCACACCTAGCTTTGTATTCTCAAAACATGTACTTACAATGTGTTGGAAATCGAGGTGGTTGTTGCAAATGCATGGTTGACATTGAGAAAACATGCTGCACAATGGCTACGGTCCCTTTGTCTTTGCGGTTCTTGAAGCCAAGGAGTTTTCCTTTCCAATGAAGATCCAAGTTTGCACGATTCCGCACACGATGAGGGCCAATAGTAGATGGTTGCATGTATACCCAAGTATCTTTGGTGAACTCTTGTGGCACCCACTCATCATCTACACCTCTAGTGTTGTGGCATGCAAGTGCTGTGACCTCATCCTTTGGCCGCCTTTGCGAAGTAGAGTTGGCCATGGTTCAACAAAGAAAACTAGGAGGAGGAGAAGGACCTTGCTTGTTGCTACAATGTACAGAGGATAAAGTGATATGAGAAGGTGGATAACCCTTGTGGCAATGGGAGGAGAAGGTGGATAACCCTTGCTTGGTGTGGCAATGGGAGGAGAAGGTGGATAACCTTTGCTTGGTGTGGCAATGGAAGGTGGTAGGGGAGGAGAGAGGAGCTTCCTTGCTGCAGCAATGGAGATGGTATAGAGAGAGAGAGAGTGTTGGAGTAGAGGATGAGTGTGATGGTTACAACCAAGGAGGGGTTGGAAAACGGGTTCTAGATAGAGAAAATCATTTTTTTCCTAAGAACTACTTTTGGGGGAGCTCTGGATAGCAAAAAGAAATTTCAAAAGTTTTTTAAAATTTTTGAATTTTAGGGTTTTTGGGTGCACGTTTTGACTTTTTGAGGTCAAAAAATGCTTTTTTGACCATAAAATAGTTTTAGGGGGGTTTTAAGAAGATGAAATTTGAGTTTTGAAAATTTTGAAAATTTTCAAATTTTTGGGATTTTTTTATAACCGGATCAAAAAGGACAGAAGTTGGAGGTTCCATATGCCCCCCCCACACCCCCCCCCACCTCACCTTCTCACTAGGTAAGAGCCCATTTAAGAAGTGTAAGACTACTTTGTCCCCCTACATTTTTGAGGGCATAGAGTGTCCACCACCCTCTTCTCATTGGCTGGCCTCTAATTAACCTTAATCCCAAAGGGCCCCTAGAGGGTTCATAATTTTCCTAATGAGAACATGATGAACGTAGGGATAGATACAATGGATATGCTCGCAGTGACGATGATGATGATCAATGCAATGCTTCTTACATTGACCCTTGCCCTTTGTGCCATAACATCAAATAATTAACATAACTTGAAGAGAATTGTAACATAACATAACAAAAGTGGTATTTTAAATTTAAACTTTCATGTCTCCCTCTCGTCATTGGAAGTGATCCCCAATAAAAGCATTTACAACAGGGAAGAAGTTTATAGGTATTGGGTGATGTATTTCTCCCATTCTATATGTCAATGATTTGTTGATTATTGACCCAAATGAGACACATATTCCTAAATTTAAGACTTATTTGAATGCTACTTTCAAGAGGAAAGACTTGGGGCTATTGTATCATTACTTGGCATACAATTCAAGTAATTTGTTGGTGGTATTGCCTCGTGTCAAACAAGCTACATAGAGACATTACTATGTAAGTTTGGACTTGAGGATTACAAATCTATTACTACTCCCATGGAAACAAGTTTGAAATTGAGTCTTCATGATTCTGGTGATCCTACTGATGTCACTCTTTATGTTGGATGCCTTATTTATGTATGCATTACAAAGCAAGATATTCAGTTTGCAGTCTCACAAGTCAACAAATTTATGCATAGCCCATAGTCTAAGTGTCATAATAATCAATATCTACTTCTCCTAAATGATTTTCTCATGTTAAACTGATCATTTAATATGGGGAAGTGCTAGAGGAGAAAAAGCTAGAATATTGGTTAAGCTAGCAGACCGGCCACAATAGGGATCCAAAGGAGGGAAAATAGGGATCCAAAGGGGGGGGCCATCTGCAGAAGAACCATGTGCAACAATGGGCTAAAAAGACCCTAAGGTTCAGCCCATTAAGACTTCCAAAATGCTAAGGTTCCAAAATTCAAAGGTTGTGTCCAAAGGTCAACCTTAAGGGAATTGGATGCTTTGTGTGTGACCAAAAAAGTCTTTGAATATCCCTACATAGGAGGGGGCGAGCCTAGCAAGTAGGGGATGAGAGAGAAGGCCACACACACACACACACACACACACACACACACACACACACACACACACACACACACACACACACACACACACACACACACACACACACACACACAAGCTCCCTTTACACAAAGGGAATGAGGGACACATGTCAGCTCCCTAGGCCAGATGCCCACAAGGTGTACCCAATTCCTATTGGATGACCCTTGAAGTGGACCAATGAGAATTAGGCTAGAGTAAATTTAGCCTAATTAATTTTAAAACACTTAATAAAAATAACCAATGAAAATTAAGTCTCCTGGATGATTATTGGACAGCCCGTGAAGGGGTCCAATAGGAATTGAGCAGCCCAATGGGCTACTTAATTCCTATTGGTCAGAAGGGGGAAAGGTCCAATGGGGATTTAATTCATTTAAATCAATTAAGTTTAATTGATTAAGCTCTCACAAAAGGGGAAAGGGGGACACATGTCAGAAGGCTATCACTTATGCTGCTTAATAGCCATTAGCTTGACTTGGGGAGGTCCAATGGGGAGCCTGCAAGAGCAAATAGCAAGAGGGATCGCCCAAGAGAGAGAGGGGGCTGATTTTTGCAAGGCATTATCACACACACACTCACACAATCTCATGGGCGAAGAAAGAGAAGACTATCTCTTCCCAAGCTTTAATGGAGAGCTCATCACCTACTCCAAGCTTGTGAGATAGAAGCCTACATCGACACACTCTTGGCTTGTGGATGCAAATCCAACCAAGAGCCAAGCTTAAATATATGCTCATCTCCTCTATCAAACTAATTACTAAGCTAAAGCTATGCTAATATGAGTGATTATGTGAGGAGATGTACATCTTTCTCGTATGATACTCCTTCCTCCTCTCAATCTACTCTCATACCCTGCTAGCTCTCCCCATCTTCGAAGGTGTGTGAGGTCTTGGGTCTGAGAATGGGGATAATTAAATTTGTGTTTACTAAGTGTTTTGCTTAGTGCATGAAGCTTTCATCTTCATTGCACTAGATAGTCTTGAAGGAACACAAAGAATTGTATTGTACAATGTCTCTCTTGATGGGAGAAACCATAATACAAAGCCTTTTGGAGGGGGGACCGGCTCCATGTAAATCTGGTCCTCAACTGTTGTCAATATCTTAATTTCTCTCTCTTTTGAAAGTATTGTTGATGCTATCTAACTAGGTATTATGCTTTTTGTTACTCTCTCTCCACCCAAGCACTCTTGTAATTCTCATTAGGAATCTATTCTAATGAAATGCCCACTATGTTCATGCTAATTTCCGCTACTCATAAGTTATTAGGCCATTAAATGCTACATTGGTATCAGAGCTCAAGGTTTCTCTTTTCTTGCTCAAGAAGGGAGGTCCTCAAGCTAGCTACAAATGGTTGGTATTATTAATTGCCTAAGAGTAAGTAGAATAGGAATTTTTCAGCCTTGCAGTGCTCCTGCCTTCGTGCAGTTAACGGGGCATCACCATCGAGAGCTATGGTCTTAATAGTGGAGTCCTACGGGGCTTGCCTACGGCTTAACCACTATTGAGCTATTACAAGCTTGACAGGAGTCGGTGCTATTTTGGTGTCGAAAGACCCTCTCTTCTATTCCTTGCAATTAATGGTATTCGAGCCGTGGGTACAGTAGCTTGAGTGCTTTTTCTAAAGGGGTAAAGAGGAGTAGCAACTAGGGCTTGAAGTGCCAAAGTACACCTAAAAATTTTACACCTAAAAGTTGTTAGAATGGCTGACAATAGTAAAGAGAGTGAAATTAATGTTGATAACTTTGATTTTGCTCATGAGCAAGCTACTAATGATGCTTCAATGCTTGTTAACTATCTTGTTTCTAGGCTTCAACAAGCCATGGGCAATCCATCTCTCCAAAGTGAAGTGCAACGGCAGCTCCGTGCTCACGGGATTCTCCAAGCTCATCACCATGACGAGAGAACACCTAGGAAGCCTCCTTGTGAGACTACCAAAAGAGGTCTCTCTCCGATTCGAGAAGTAGAAGAGAATCCATATGAAGGGCTCAAGAATTTACTTCTTGATGATGCATCTCCTTCCCAAAGGAGAACTCAAGAGCCTCCACCGAAGGAACGAGAAAGAAGCGAGTCTCCCACCACCTCGGCGGAGATGGCTCCACGAAGACGGCGGGCTAAACGCTCTCCATCACCACCAAAGCGGAGAAGACCATCACACTCTTCTCCACGCCATGATTCAAAGAGGGATGATAAAAAGCAAGAGAAGAAAAAGGCGAGAAAGAGGACACCCTCTTCTCCATCTTCTTCATCCTCTTCCTCTTATGAAAGCTATGGTGAAGACGACAAAGATCAAAACAAGAAAAAGGCGAGAAAGAGGTCACCCTCTTCTCCACCTTCTTCAAATTCTTCACCTTCTGAAGAAAGTGATGGTGCAACCTTTGAAGCATCAAAAAGAAGAGGCCATAGGAAATCCTATGCCGCATGGAAGACGTCATCCAAGCTGAAGAAGTTCAAAGAGGGAGGGAAGAGCATCTCTTTCCTTACCTATGATGGCACCTTTGGTGCTACGGACAAAGTCTTGGCCTTTATCCAGCAGTTTGATGCGGCGTTTGGAGATGAGGGCTTCACGGAGTCCTCTAAGCTACGCCATGTAGCTATGCACTTCCAAAAGTCCGCCAGGCAATGGTGGTCTAGCCTACGAGCCAACGGTGAAGCTCCACGAACATGCAAAGCTTTAAGAGCTTCCATTATGAAGCAGTTTTTGGCCACCGATGCCAAAGACAAAGTACTCACCGAATGGCGAAGCTTAAAGCTCTCTCCCAATGAATCCATCCACAAATATGTAGACAAGTTTTGGGACCTACAACTCAAAGCCACTGTCTTTAAAAACTTGGATTTTGGCGAGCAAAAGCAACAATTTTGTGCGGGCTTAACCGAAGAAATGGCGGAGTATGTCAACTCCCAAAGGCCACGTACCATATCGGCGGTAATACACCATACTATGGTGGCCTCACGAATCAATTTCCAAACGGGGGACTAAAAAAAATAATAAGCCCCCGGAAAAAAAGGGTTCCAATGAGCCTAAGGGGAAGGACAATGTCCAAAAGTCTCCTAAGGGCAACTCCAACAAAGCTAAAGAGAAGGGAGTTTACAAAGGTAAGAACAAACTCTCTCTTGAAGAGCTTG
Source organism: Adiantum capillus-veneris (assembly GCF_014529385.1). NCBI lineage: Eukaryota > Viridiplantae > Streptophyta > Polypodiopsida > Polypodiales > Pteridaceae > Adiantum > Adiantum capillus-veneris. The sequence continues at coordinate 4,141,026 of NC_140943.1, forward strand.
AGCGGATAACCGGCGTTTCAAGTGCGGCGAACAAGGGCATGCGTACCGCGCTTGTCCCCAAAAGAACAACCGCCAAGATCCTCCTAGAGCTTCCTTGGTTGAAATCCAAGAGGAGGAGACTCACCAAACTCATCACAAAGGATCTCCTCTATGCCATGCTTGGGGAAAGGTAAGAGAACATGATGCTTTTATTCTCTTTGACCCTGGTTCTGCTCACAATTTTATATCCATAGAGTTGGCCACCAAGCTAGGCATACAATCCTACGAGATGGGAGATGTCCTACCCGCAGACAATGCCTTCAAGGGGCAAGAAGCTTCAATCATTCCCTTAATCGGGAAATTGAGGCTTCATGTCCAAGGCTATGTGGACAAAGAGGACTTCTTTATCTCTCCTCTCAAGCATGAGGATGTAATCCTAGGGGCACCATGGTTTGACCGCCTGGCTGCCGATGTTAAACTTCCTGAAAGGAGAATCTCCTCTAAATGTTTGGTTTGCCAAAAAACAAAATTTGATAGAGGGAAGCAACTTGGATTGCTTCAACCCTTGCCAATTCCTAATTCACTATGGGAGAGCATATCCATGGATTTTATCTTTGGATTGCCTAAGTCTATCCATGCAAATACGGGAATATGGACGATAGTAGACAGGTTCAGTAAACATGCTCATTTTATACCTGTCAAAAAGACTATCAAAGCCCATCAAATGGCAACCCTCTTCATTTCACAAATTTTCAAGTACCATGGCTTGCCAATGTCTATAGTGTCGGATAGAGATCCTAGAATGACCAGTAATTTCTGGAAGGGTCTCTTTGAGAATTTAGGAACAAGGCTAAACTTCTCTTCGGCCTATCATCCACAAACGGATGGCCAAAGTGAAATAGCTAACCTAACAATTCTCGATCTACTAAAAGCCTATGTAACGGAAGTAGATCAAAGATCCCAATGGGAGAAGTACTTACCCTTAGTGGAGAATGCTTACAATAACACTGTACATACTTCCACGGGAAAAGCACCTTTCGAGGTAATTGAGGGAAGATCAAAAAGTCCCTTGCTACTTAAGGTACATGGGAAGATCTTCGTTGCTGCAGATGAGTATAGCCGAGACCTACAAGAATCTTTTCAAAAGATTAAGGATGCTATCTCTATCTCACAGCAAAGGCAAAAGGCTGCTGCTGCTGACAAGCACAGAAGAGCCCAAGCCTTGAAAGAAAACGATTGGGTCTTGTTAAAGTTTCCCAAGGCTCGATTAAGGCACACGACGGGCAAGAATCCTACGGGCCACCAAAATTACTATGCTAAACTAGCAAAAAGGTACTATGGTCCCTTCCAGATTCTTAGGCCAATCAATGAGATGGCCTATCAACTCAAGTTGCCCAATCATTGGCTCATACACAATGCTTTCCATGTGAGCCTATTAAAGCCTTACAAAGGAGAGCCACCTCAAGAACCAACTATTGAAGACCCACCAGAGATCGAGGACCAAGAGGAGGTGCTGCAGTTCGAGTCCATTCTCCGACATGAAGACAAGGTATTAAGAGGGGGTAAGACTATCCGACGATATCTTATTAAGTTTAAGAATTATCCTTTTGAAGATGCTAGATGGATGCAAGGCATACAATCAAAGGATAACCTAAACCTTGTCAATGCTTACAATGCTTCCCAAGAGTAAGCAAATGTACAAAATGTTAAAAATGAACAAAGTTTTTTGTCTTATAAGACTCTCTTCTTCTTTATTGTGCACAAAAATGAAGTAGTATGCATGCTTAGATCAAGTTTGCGGAGACGACGTCTCCCAAACACCAAGTAGAGCTTGTCACTCTACTATGGAATACTGATAGGACTAATGTGCAGACATGCTTGCGGCAGCCTCAGGCTCTCAAGCGCCAAATGGACTAGTCATCCATTGTGGAATGATGTCGTAGGGTAACATAGGGATCCTCTACCCGCTAAGAAAAGGACTCATGAATATGCTTTATCTTCTCTACACCATAGTCGAGGACGACTATGATTTCAAGAGAGAGGTATTGTCATAATAATCAATATCTAATTCTCCTAAAAGATTTTCTCATGTTAAACTGATAATTTAATATGGGGAAGTGCCAGGGGAGAAAAAGCTAGAATATTGGTTAAGCTAGCAGACCGGCCACAGTAGGGATCCAAAGGAAGGAAAATAGGGATCCAAAGGGGGGGGCCATCTGCAGAAGAACCATGTGCAACAATGGGCTAAAAAGACCCTAAGGTTCAGCCCATTAAGACTTCCAAAATGCTAAGGATCCAAAATTCAAAGGTTGTGTCCAAAGGTCAACCTGAAGGGAATTGGATGCTTTGTGTGTGACCAAAAAAGTCTTTGAATATCCCTACATAGGAGGGGGCGAGCCTAGCAAGTAGGGGATGAGAGAGAAGGCCACACACACACACACACACACACACACACACACACACACACACACACACACACACACACAAGCTCCCTTTACACAAAGGGAATGAGGGACACATGTCAGCTCCCTAGGCCAGATGCCCACAAGGTGTACCCAATTCCTATTGGATGACCCTTGAAGTGGACCAATGAGAATTAGGCTAGAGTAAATTTAGCCTAATTAATTTTAAAACACTTAATAAAAATAACCAATGAAAATTAAGTCTCCTGGATGATTATTAAACAGCCCGTGAAGGGGTCCAATAGGAATTGAGCAGCCCAATGGGCTACTTAATTCCTATTGGTCGGAATGGGGAAAGGTCTAGTGGGGATTTAATTCATTTAAATCAATTAAGTTCAATTGATTAAGCTCTCACAAAAGGGGACACATGTCAGAAGGCTATCACTTATGCTGCTTAATAGCCATTGGCTTGACTTGGGGAGGTCCAATGGGGAGCCTGCAAGAGCAAATAGCAAGAGGGATCGCCCAAGAGAGAGAGGGGGCTGATTTTTGCAAGGCATTATCACACACACACTCACACAATCTCATGGGTGAAGAAAGAGAAGACTATCTCTTCCCAAGCTTTAATGGAGAGCTCATCACCTACTCGAAGCTTGTGAGATAGAAGCCTACATCGACACACTCTTGGCTTGTGGATGCAAATCCAACCAAGAGCCAAGCTTAAATATATGCTCATCTCCTCTATCAAACTAATTACTAAGCTAAAGCTATGCTAATATGAGTGATTATGTGAGGAGATGTACATCTTTCTCGTACGATACTCCTTCTTCCTCTCAATCTACTCTCATACCCTGCTAGCTCTCACCATCTTCGAAGGTGTGTGAGGTCTTGGGTCTGAGAATGGGGATAATTAAATTTGTTTTTACTAAGTGTTTTGCTTAGTGCATGAAGCTTTCATCTTCATTGCACTAGATAGTCTTGAAGGAACACAAAGAATTGTATTGTACAATGTCTCTCTTGATGGGAGAAACCATAATACAAAGCCTTTTGGAGGGGGGACCGGCTCCATGTAAATCTGGTCCTCAACTGTTGTCAATATCTTAATTTCTCTCTCTTTTGAAAGTATTGTTGATGCTATCTAACTAGGTGTTATGCTTTTTGTTGCTCTCTCTCCACCCAAGCACTCTTGTAATTCTCATTAGGAATCTATTCTAATGAAATGCCCACTATGTTCATGCTAATTTCCACTACACACAAGTTTTTAGGCCATTAAATGTTACACTAAGCATTGGCAAGCTATCAAGAGGATTTTCGGCTACTTGAGTGTCATTGTACATATTGGCTTGTTTTATCCCAAGGGGTATCATTGCCACCAGATTTACATGCTTTTTCACACTCACATTGGGATGGTTGTTATGACATGCGAGTGTCCACAAGTGGTTTTTTTTTCATGCTCAACAGCTCATGCATATCATGGTTGAGTGAGAAGCAACCCACTGTGGCCACTTCTAGTTGTGAGGATGAGTACAGGGCAGTCTTCATAGCTGATGTGGGAGTTGGACAAGATATTCATCTACACAGACAATCGGAGAGCATTAACAATTGCAAGAAACCCAGTTTTCCATGCTCTCACAAAGCACATTGAGGTCGATTATCACTATGTCAGAGAGAGACTCTGATCAAAGAGATTAGCTTGGGATTATGTGCCAACATGCGACAACCTTGTAGATCTTTTCACAAAGGTATTTCCTCGTGAGAAGTTCAAAGCTTTCTGCAAAGCTTTGGGCTTATTCCCCTTTGTGGATTGATCATGTCCTTAGGGCATGGCACTGTCCGATACACTATGTGTCAGCTCTTGATCACCACAATACTCCAAGGGGGAAATTTGTTACCATACATGAGGTAGTGATGTGTGTGAACACACTTAGCATTAGGAGAAAGTTGGACTCACTTTTGGGCCCTGTAAGAAGTGCCACGTCGGCTTAGAGAGAGAAAATGAAAATGTTAACTTGTGCATTTTATGTGATACTTTTCTGCGCAACAAAAAGCCAAAATGACATTCTTTGGTAGGTAGCTGTCGTCTTTATCATTCTTATCCTTCGTTCTCTTGTCAAGAATCCAACTAACCATATGACTAATGATTTGAAATGCCGACTTACGAGCGTTCCCTCCGAAAACATAAGCCACACGAACTCTATCAACTCTAAACTTGAGAATATGGCTTTCCCTCCCAAAACCTGAGATATTTCTCCGTCTTCCTCTCTATCAACACTAGGAATGGAGAATGCATCTTTTCCTGATGAAAACACTAATTTGAACTTACAATCCTCGGCCCCTTCATCTTTAACACCTACCCAAAGAAAGAACACACATCATCTTCATGTTGATGTATTGCAAGAGTACGCACCGTTGCAGAAACGTAGGAGGGAGTCTTTCTTATCTCAACGGGAGAAAGAACTTAGAAGGACAAACAAGGAACATCATTTGGATTTGTGGACCAATGGGTCTATTTATCCAAAGGATCCTACGACAAATGCGCCACCTCCCTTTGCTAATATCACTAACCTCTTACATTTCACAGGCGATGGCAAGGATGGGCTATTGGGATACACCGAACATTTGGAAATGAGAGGATTGAATGCGGAAAGGCAAAGAAACTTCCTGGCAACATGCAGCTGAAGAAACTTAATGAAGCATGCTCTCAAAAGATTTCATCAAACAAACTGACAATCCAAGGCCTTGAGAAGAAGATCACAAGTTTGTGAGATAAAGACACCGTGCTTGGTAGTCGGAAAAGAAAACGAGATCTGTGCAACCTTGAGAACATGAAGTTTGGTAGTGGTGGCCTCAAAAAACGAATACAAGCTTTAAGGTAACTCGAAGTTTGTTTCTTCAATGTGCTTCATTAAGAAGTGGATACACTTACTTTCCTATACATGATCATAACGCATTGTGCTTTTTTGGCAGGTCTTTACTGCATCCAAACTCGAACGGTGCAGGCTTCAATGCCGGAGTGCATTACAGCCGTCTAGTTCCAAAAGAAGTAGTTGAAGAGATGATAACTCAGAAAAAATTTTGTAAGTTGAAAGGGAGGCTACTTACCTCTTTCATGAACGAGAATCAGCTAGAACCAATGGAAGTGCAAGCATACTTGATGAGAGTGGCATCTCGCAGATGGGATACAGGGCACTCTTCAAAGCATTAGCTAAAAAATCTCAAAATAAACTACAGAGAGGGTCATTGCTGCCAAAGCCATCACATGTAAAGGCTGCTTGCTGGCACGTAAACGATGAGGTGTTTGAGAAACTTGGGTCACCATTCCATATTGAAGCAACATTCTTAGGCAAGGGCGGCAGAGAGGTACAATTTAACGAGCACAACAACCTCTTCGTTGATCTTGAAGCATTGCAAAGGTATGCAGTTCACTTCTTTGACATCAGTCGAGACGAGTGCGGTGGGGTTCTCAAGTTTGTTTTGAAGCTCGACAAGTGCGAGGTCCTGAAGAACAAGAAGTTGGAGAGAGTCACCATTACCCTCATGAACAGAGCTCTGGATCCATCAATAACGAAAGAGGATCCACGATACTTCAGCGTGCAATCAGAAAACAACATTCTATCTCTAGGATCATTTCAGGTATAGTTCGTTCAATCTCTAATAACAAAAATATTGATTATTTGGTTGTTGATTTTGTGTTTTCATTTTTCACTACAGGTTGATAAGGAAAATTTTGAAATCCTCGATTGGGTTTTTAGTCAAACCCAAATTCCTTCTATCCTCAGTGAACAAAGAAACGGAGCCGTTCTTTCAGTGGAAGGATTTGGCGACTACACAATGGAATGGCACATGGCAGGTGACTTAAAGACTCTTAAGTGTATGTACAACATATCACACAGAGCAGCCGTGGCAAATCCATGCTTATATTGCATGGCTGATGCACAATCACTTGAGAGTGTGCAATGGATTAGAGCTCCCAACAGACATCTTCAAGATACAACTTTTAAACCAGTGCTTGATATTCCTCTGAGTAGAGTTCACGTCTGTACACTTCATGCACTTTGTCGAATAATTAGAAAGGTGGTTCATTTGTACATATGTTTTGCATGGACATTAAAGCCAGAGAGTGAGTCGAAAAGAGTGATCAAAACATTAGAGGGAGTGCTCTCAGACATTGGTTTGCATGGAGGCAATGTCAAAATCTAAGAGGACCCTAAGATGTCTCAAAGTCGGTACAAGGTACCGAGGAAAGCATCGATAGGCGGAGTGAAGGCAAGAAGGTTTCTTGGGTTTAGCCTCAAAGATTCAGATAGAGAAGAAAGGAGAATCCTGTTCAACAAATGGAAACAGTTACATAAAGTGGTTAAAGACAATGCTGGTGGTGGGGCAATCCAGAATCACAAAGCGAACGTGTGGAAATCACTAGATAAAATTTTCCACTACCTTGAGCAACATTCTTGGGACCAAAGTAAGCTCACATCATTTCAAGCAGCCTTGCTGGATTGGAAAAAGGCTTACCTTACAGGGTGGGGTGGGCAACATATCACACATTACATGGTAGGTTGGCATTTCACGTATACAAAACAAAATTTTAAATTGTACTCAACTGACCATTTTGTTTTATTTCAATGCAGCACATACTATTCAACCATGGTCCATATTTTGCCAAGACATACGGCTCACTATCAATATGGTCCACACAAGGCATGGAAAAAACCCACTACATGGCAAGAACAGGTTATTTTAAGCACACTCGGCATGGGGGAGGAAAAGAAAAGGCCAATAGCCTATTAGAGTTACACCAATGGACTTATAGACGACTAATTCATAGAGCAAGGCAGAAGGAACTTCTTAAGAGTTCAGAAATTACACGGTCTATACAACACATCCGCAAAGAGAAGAAACAGATGGCTTGGGGAGCTTCAAATGCGGCGGAGCGCCATGCGAGGTGGCACCAATCAAGAGTTAGGAGCGGGAGAAGATGGACCGGAGCCCGTCGTTTTTATCCTCTTCGATGCACCTCCTTCCTCCTCACTTTGTACCTCTTCGATGTGCAAGCTCTGTAGACGAGCTCGTTCCTCTGTTGATGGCAGCATCCCTACGGGCATCATGTGTCTTCTTTCCCTCAGAAACAGCCGCTTATTGTATGGATCTAAGCTTTTCGGGTCTTCAACCCCTGCAGCCAGAGCCTGAGTTGTGTAGGACATGAAATATGGGGCTCTGAGTGCCTGGCAACCATACCCAATGCCAAATACACGTAGAGCAAACTGTTTTTCAATCAGAATTACTCTTTCTGCATTTAGTGGGAGGGGGTGCCCACCACACAACCTTGTAATAGCTTTCATTGCAAACAGAGGGAACTTTGCATTGTCATCGGAATATTCCTTGTGGTATATTATGATCTACATAATAATTGCAATCAATTTATTAGCCGTAAGTGAGATGAGTAGAATTGTCAATTACTTGAATTGTTTCTGCAAACCTTTTTGTGGTTGAAACGCCCGATGTAGTGAGACAACGCTGCATCCTTGCCTTGGACTCCAGTGACAAGCTCTTGGCGTGAGCCTCCCGCTCTTCTAAGGAAAATATCGTCATACACTAGCACCTGGCAGCAAAAAAAAAAAATCATGATATTTTATCACTCGGCCATCTCTAATACTATCTGAATGCTCGACAAAAGTTACCATCTGATTCTCGTCCATTTCCAGCATCGACCTCCCCCATAAGTGAATAGACTGAATATTCATTACATGATCTTCGGGTGCCACGTGTCTACCCATGTTTTCCAAGCCGAGTTGTTTTGTTGTCAATTCAAACTGCTCATCTGTTGGCAAATCGGCCTCTCTGGACTTCGCCTCATTGAACGTATCTTTAATCAGTTGCGACCCTGAAGTGAATTGTGAGTCGCGGACAGCTGTGTCAGCAATAAGATATTGGTCCACTGCATCATCGTCCACAAATCCCATGTCTGCCTCACAAAAATTTGCAATTGCCGCTAGGCATTAGTCCTCCCGTATATTGAGCTCATGCATGATATCTGTGAGCAGAATATAGTGGGTGTCGCCCGCCATAGCAAAGCTGGGAGCACAATTGAGAGGCAAAGTCGCTTCCATACTTGGGCTTTCTTGCCTGCACCTTATTGCTGCATCCGCAAGAGAAACAAGAGTTAAGACCGCATCAAAGGTTTCCTTTAGTACCTCTTCCCACTCTTCTTTTGGATTGAATTGCACCTCCACATCCTCTACCTCTTCCTCCGACGCCAATGGACAACTACCGAAAGTTGTTGACTACGAAGTCTCTGACTCGCCATCCGTCTGCAAGTATAAGTAACAGAAAAACCCATGGTAGAATTCCAATATGCGACATTTTTAAAAGTGCTTCATACACCTGTCTTGTACAAGCAGTGCATTGGAGGGACACTTTTCAAGACAGCGATTCAGTCTCCTTGAAACACTCTTGTCAGGGTCAAGGTCGGCAGGGTGCACATATCGCATGCCATCAGTCTCCTTGAAGCACTCTTGTCAGGGTCAAGGTCGGCAGGGTGCACATATCGCATGCCATCAACTGTCATGGAATTGTCACAAGTGACTGCCTCATATTGTTGCAAATGGTTTTGTAGGTACTCAAAGGAGCAATCTATAATCCTCTGTATAGAAAACTCTGCATTGAACATTCCTGATAGTTCTGGTGCACGGTGATGAGCTCGGGCGTTATATAAGAACGTGAATAGTTTTTCTTCACATGTATCCTCGCTCACGTCTGACTCTAGGACTATGATCCCCATGACTGAAAGAAAAAGCAAGCCAAAACTATTTGGTGTCATAACAAAGCGAATGTTGGGCCTCGAGTATCCCTCAATGTCCTATTTTGCATGGTTCGGCCCCATGCGCTCATGTCATAAGAGGTGACATTAGTTGAGTCAGAACCAAGCGAGTAGGGTCCCCAAGAATTTCCGAAGGACCCTCTTCACTTGGTTCTGTCCCGTGTGCTAAAGTCATAAGAGTTGACGTAAGTTGATTCGAACCAAGCGAGTAGGGCTCCCAAGAATTTCTGAAGAACTCTATTCGCTTGGTTATGTCCCGTGCGCTAATGTCATATCGACGGGTTATGTCCGGTGCGTTAATGTCATAAGTGGTGACGTTAGTTGAGTCGGTACCAAGCGAGCAGGGCCCCCAAGAATCTTTGAAGGGTCCTATTCGCTTGGTTCTGTCTTGTGGCATTCGGAACAGGTGGATAAGAACAAAGCATATTATGTTATCAGTGATAGATTTATAGGTCACATAAGGAGTAATTATTCCAACCATGCCTAATTTTTGAAGGCTTCAACGCCCTTCGGAGGCACTTTTATCCTTCACTGAAGGGCAAAAATATTTTTACCCTTCAAAAGAAGGATAGAATATTGAAAAATCTATGAGTAGCCCTTCTAATTTTCACCTAAATATAGCTTAATGAAGGATAGGGAAAAATTTACCCTTCAAATAAATGATTAGGATCACCCTTCAAAAATGAGCCTTGATTTAATTTCCAACCATGAATGCGATACGGTCACCACATAAGGAGTAATTATTCCAACCATGAATGCGATACGGTCACATAATGAGTAATTATTCCAACCATGCATGCATTTTTACCCTAACGCAGTGGCTTCGGTGCGCACACAGTTAACAACACACAGGAAGGGGAGAGGCAGGGAGAAAGAACTTGTCTCTGCAACGTAGGCCACCGACAGCAAGAACCAGTAGGGGGGCGATGGCGATGGCGACGCAGCATCAAAGGACTCGACCCAGTGGAGGTCACTCAACGCAGGATCACGAGAGCTGGGCAAGGGGAAGAGTGCAAAAAATTCAAAGGAGATGGCGAATGCAAGGGCGATCGGCATCTGACTCTAAACGCAGGATCACGAGAGCTGGCCAAGGGGAAAGGCGCAGAAAAGGCAAAGGCGATGGCGAATGCAAGGGCGATCGGAGTCTGACTCTAAACGCAGGATCACGAGAGCTGGCCAAGGGGAAGGGTGCAGAAAAGGCAAAGGCACGAGAGCTGGCTAGGCAGAAGGTGCGAGATGGAGGTGGCGATTGCAAGGGCGATTGGCGTCTATCTGACCCTTAACGGTCACTCAAAAAGGCACGTGGGCTGCGCTCTCAAGGACAACCAGTATTAAATGGTCTCAGATTCCCATGCAGTACGATTTACCAACCGCAATCTCGTGCATAAGTGAAGTTGTCACCCTCCCCGAGGTAAGCATTCTAAGTTGAGGCATTACCCCCGCCAAACATCTCAAGTTTCAACTATTCTGCCTCTTTTCGCGTCCTCTACTGCGCATCATTCTAATTAACTCTACCCCCATCGACGCTACGCGGTAAGCAAACTCCATCACCTCTTACTCTCGTGCATCCTCCTTCTCTTACTCTTGTTCTGCAGTGCTTCAGCGACGCGAAACTCTACACACAGTGAAGAGGTATGCTACTTACTACCCTTCTGCGCACTTGTATTTTGTGTAGTTGGTCAGTACCAAGCGAATAAGGTAAGGTCACTTAGTCCGAAGTGCCCTATTTGCTTGGTACCGACCAAAACAAAAGTTAAGTGATGTCTGCTAGTACATAGGTCAATACTAAGCAAATAAGGGGAAGGTAACCCCTGCTTCTTGCAGATTTAGGGTTTTCCTTTGCCAAATACGCCTTTTGATTACGGTCCCGTGCGCTTTAATTTGCTGTAGTTGGTCAGTACCAAGCGAATAAGGTAAGGTCACCTAGTCCGAAGGGTCCTATTCGCTTGGTACTGACCAAAACAAAAGTTAAGTGATGTCTGCTAGTACAGAGGTCAATACTAAGCAAATAAGGGGAAGGTAACCCCTGCTTCTTGCAGATTTAGGGCTTTCTTTTGCAAAATACGCCTTTTGATTTTATAAGAAAGAAACAAAATTACAACTGAACACCGGGTTTGAGTTAGAAAACACTTCAGACTTTACAAAGAGTGGCCTATTAATTTCCGGGGGGTTTAGGGTTCACATCCAGCTTATCTCTTCGCAAAGCATGTTTGCAAAGTTAATGGCTTCCTCATATTTACTGGCTAGCTCAAGCACTTCATCCTTCATTTCCTGAAGCCAATTAATGATTGCCTCCATAGAGCTATTCTCGGCGAGCAATCGCTGCATGTCTTCAGGCCTTCTTGCTTCCAGAGAGTTTTTAAGGATTGAGACCCTCTGCTTGACGATCAGCATTTGCTACAGCTTTAGGCTAGCATCCTGTACAGAGAATTTAGCAAGTAAGATCTTCAAACTAGGAGCTTGGAAATTGGGAGCAGAAAGCAAAGAATTACCAACAACTTACCTCAAGAATTGACTCCCGTGTTGACAGCAGCCACTCCCGAGCTGGGTCGGTCGAGAACATTAAAGATAACATCGGGGGAGGGCCAAGGGGGGACGTCATGAGGAGGGCCCGGATGCGGTGTTGCTGGCGCTGGAGGAGTATACCTTGGAAAGGCATCACCACTATCCTAAGCTTCTTTTAGTTGTTCTGCGAAACCCTGAGGGAGGTTCTAAAACAACTGCTTCTTAAATAGACTTTCAGACAAGCCTAAAAAGTAGAGCCTGGGCATGAGGTTTCATGAGAGGGTGGTACTGCCATGAGGTTTCATGAGAGGTGGACGTGGGAGAGAGAATCAATGGTATCATCCCCCCGATATTAGGGGAGGTGATCAGAGGGAACGACATGACAGTTAGAACCACACCGATTTAAGATCTCCTTCACATTGCTATTTTGAATCAGCGGATGCAAACCTGTTCGCTTGCTTGTACACTTTTCTGAGGTCACCACCCAGTGAATAAGGTATTTTTTTGCAGGGGCTGCAAACCTGTTCGCCTAGTAGTGATCTTAGAAAATGTAAGTGATATCTGCTATTACTATTTTTGAAGTCACTACCGACCGAATAAGGCAAGGAAAACTCTTTCCTATGCACCTATTCGCTTGGTAGTGACCTCAGAAAATATAAGTCATGTCTACCATTACTATTTTCTGAGGTCACTACCGAGCGAATAAGGCAAGGCAACTCTTTCCTATCCATCTTTTCGCTTGGTACTGACCTTTCCTTAAATCTGAAGTCCCTTGTGCTGACAAATGAATTGTCTTTTGGTGTTATTGTATTTGTAGAGATGCCTCGTGTTAAGGCCTGCACTAGGAGGGCAACAGGTGAATCTTTCAATTCTCAAGCAAGAAGACACCGATATGAGGCGCACAGAGGTGTACTACAAGAGCTGCGCAGGATAGAACGACACGTTCAACCTGCTATTCCACGTCTCCCTTTCCAGCGAGTAGTGTGGGAGATTTGCGAGCAGTGGAGAGTCGGCATGCGATGGGCCAACAATGCACTCCTCTGCCTTTAAGAAATTGCTGAGGACTACCTCGTGGAATTCTTCAGTGATGGATATATCCTGGCTGCCCATGCACACCGGGTCACTATCATGCCGCAGGATTTTGATACTCTTTGTAGGCTTCGTTTCCGCTACGATGGGCTGCTTGAGCCAGTACCAATCTGGGATAGTAGAACCATGGATATTCTCAACATCCCCCCTCTCCATCCTCCTGCACGACAGACAGAGCCGTCTAGGGCTGAAACAAACAACAGAAGGACCCGATCACGGGTCGAGAGAAACGACACAGATGGGTAGGCTGAGATAGCCGCAGAGGGCCAAGAGCAAGCCAGAGTGGACCCCGAGGCAGTCATGGAAGAAACAGAGACAGTTATCGAGGATCCAACTGGACACCAAAATGAGCAAGTCATGGAGGATCCGTAGCCCATCGTGGATGATGAGGGACAAGAGCAGGTCAGGGTGTAGCCTGAGGCATCTATGGAGCAACCAATATTGAAGGAAAATGATTCGGAGCCTGAGGCTGTTAGGGAGGAGCCTGAGGCAGCCAGGGAGCCAGCTCAAGAAATGGAAGGGCAAGGCTCTGCATCAGAAGGGCCATCCAACGTATTGGATGAGTCAATTATTTTAGAGCAAATCAACGAGGAGAATGAAGAGGAGTTGAGAATTTTGTTGAGCTCAGCGCCTCTGCATGCGCACATACAGTTGCCTGCAAGGTCAGAGGAGGCCTGCATTACCAACCTCGATAATGTAGACTTCATGTGCATGCACAATTTCACCGACTCGCTCGCAACAAATGAGGTCGTCAATGTTGCTTTGTGGTAATTCTCATGCTCTTTAATTCTTATGCTCATTAAATGGGTCTCTACCGAGACATGGGTCAATACCAAGCGAGACAGTGGGTAATGAAATTGAATTTTGGTACTAATCGCTCGGTATTGACCCATGTCTCTGTGGCAGTTGCCAAGTTTTTCTTTATAATGGTTCACTACCTTAAAGACATGGGTCAATACCAAGCGTGTCAGTTGTTTATGGAATTGGAATCCCGCCACTGACTCGCTCGGTATTGACCCATGTCTTTAAGGTAGTCGTCAAGTTCTTCATTTCAGCCAAGACAATGGTCAATACCACAAGCGAACCAGTGGTGTATGGAATTTGATAGCTGCCCCACTCGCTCGGTATTGACTCACTTGGGTGTTCAAGTCTAATCTTTGCCATTTGTTCATGTTAGCCACGCTGTCTCGCTTCTACCCCATGAGGTTCAAGAGAAATTATACGTAATAGATCCGCTACTATCGCCTTATCTGCAGAACAACTCAGTTTCCTTTTTGAGTCCAATGAACTGGTTTAGCAGAGTCAACTTTGATCTAGCGCACTTTCTGCTCACTGCGTACAATCAATCGTGAGTATATTCTTGCCTTGTAAAAAACATCTTGCATTGTGAATCTCTCCTCATCTTTGATGGTGTCTTTGTAGTGATCATTGGAGTCTGATGTTATTTGACATGGAAGCTAAGATTGTTTACTACGCAAACTCCGAGCAAAGCAGGGCATTTCACGGTCGTGTAAAAACGTAAGGTCTATTTGGGTACATTTGGAAAGCAGTGTAGTGTCTCTTTGGAATGTGTTGCTGACTCAAGTGGTTATGTATGTAGTGCCGCGAAAAAACTTGTATGTTGTGTAGAGCATCTTTTGTTAGAACATGATCTAGGAAATGTAGTCAAGCACGAACGGGTAACCATGCTCACGCAGACTGATGGCTATAGTTGTGTTTGGCGAACCTGTTTAAATGTCGTGTTGCTCATCAGTCAAATTATGGATATACCGAATGTAAGTAATCTGCTGTTTTATTGTTTGCTGCAACGTATGTATGAAGCAACATATGTTTGTATCACGCTTCTACAGGAACTTCGATTACATAACTACACCAACAACGATGTGCGACATTTTTCTGTAATGGCCATCCAGCATATTATAATCTCTGTAAATAGACGCACAAGAGAGGAAGCGGAGAGAGCTGACAAGTTCGAAGAGGCTCGCATTAACGAAATGACCCAACGCCACAATGAGACTCAAGAAGAAGTTCGAAATATGCAAGAAGCAATACACCAATATTATGCAGACGCTGCAGAAGTAGAGGAATGGGCTGCACGTCGACGGCAAGAGCAAGAACAGCTGGAAGCTTCACAGGTGCAAGAAGCATGGGAAGCCATGGAAGAGGCCCATGATTTTGAGCGATGCGAAAGGATGCCCGAGACCATCATCCCCAGAGGCAGAGGTAGAAGCAACCGGAGCAAAGAGTAGAGGAGCAACCGGAGCAGAGGGCAAGGGACGAGTGGCACAAACCGGGGGAGAGGACAATAGATGGGAAAGGAAGCAAATTACTCTTGACAGAAACAACACAATATGTAAAGTTTTGAAACATTGTTTGACCGCCAAAAAATATCTCTGCATTAGTCATTTTGAAGAGTACATCATGGTTTGCATGGCATCAAATCTCTTTGCGTGCACAAGGTATGTGACCTAGCTTCTGGTGGAAGAAATTAAGTGAAGTGTATTTGTTATGGACTCCTTGCACAATGTTGTTTTCTCCTTGCGCCTTGGAATCTGAAAAGAAGAAAAAGTTAGATTCAGTCATAGTGTATTAAAGACAATCAAAAGTTATCGATTTAGTAAGCACCTTTCTATTGTTGAGACTGAATGCATACAATTGTGGCAAAAGTGGAAGTTCTTCACATGTAAGATCTATCCTGAGCTGTGCCAGAGTTGTGCTTGACATTGTCTCCATCACAGTAAGTAGGCTGTCTTGAAAGTAGAGCTCCATTGATAAAGGTTTGTTCTCGAGGCTGTTCTCTGTATCTTGGTCGAGTGGAATAAGTTGCCCACTAAGAAGATGATATCTAATATAGTAAAACGATACTAAGAAATTTCGAGAGCTTATAATGAACTTGCAAATTATGGACTTCTTTTGCAAAATACAGATTTTGTTCTGTGATTGTTTCCTATCCCAGTTATCATCTAAAAAGTCCAAACAGCTCTCAGACTTGCAAATGAACATTGTTGCGGTAGTTCTTATTTGCTTATCGAAGAAAAAATATGCAAACACTTCAAGAGGCATAAATATTGCGAGGCGAACTATTTTTGTGGCAATTAAATACTTGAGAGACTTTTGTATATCCTGAAACAACTTATTCTTGAAGCTTTCACTAGTTTGCGAAGTAGGCAGGGACCAATCCTTGCTGTCAAAGGATGGAAGTGACAAAGGAGCTACACGAACCCAACCAATGGAAGTTCTCGGTTCCACATATGACATATCATAAAAGAAAATTCCATTATCTGCAAGTTCCTTGTGTTGTCTTCCTTGGTACATTTGCTCACCAATAAATGCATGGAAAGCATCAAAAATCCCAACTATACTCTCAACTGGTTGCCAATCTGTCCTATTCGATGGATAAATATCTGAAACATACCAAAGATGATATCCACCACTTAATATTCGAATATAATCATGCACTGAGCGAGATGCTGAAATAACTTACAGTTGGGTCGATGCCTTGGAAAACTTGGAGGAGATGTTTGCAACCTTAAGTCTGCATGCTGGAAAGCATGTTGTATGAGGACCTCTTTCACCCGCTTGCTTTGTGCACACACTTTAAACTCTTTAACTTGACCCTTGAAAGCCTCCACGAAATCATTGCGTTGCCTCCTCTTCCTCCTCCTAGTTTGTAGTAGAACCCAACTTTCGATAGTTATACTAGATGGAATCCATGCTTGATCGTCTGTAGTATAACTGTTAAAAATGCTAACACAGTCAATGGTAGTGCTAGGCCTTCGAGAAGTAGACATGGTGTGCAGTAGAATGAATACACAGAAAGGTTAGCGCAAATATAAAAAAGGGAAGAAGTTTTGAGAGGGAAGTAGAGCTACTCAAAGTCATATTTGGGCAGGAACAAAGTACTAGATAGAGTCTTCAATGAAAGTTCTGAAATTCCTCGGGACATAGTTAGTACGACTTACGGCATTTATGCCTTGAAAGCGTGAAATTGTGCAATTTGATGAACCAAAATAAAATTTCCTCCCTTTTTTTTAAAAGAGCTTGACTCCAAAATGTCGATTTTCAACGTAACGTTAGCCTCTTTCTCATTGGTCGAGCGCCACTCTCTCTCTGTAGAACTGAAAGGCCCAAAAGTGAGTCCAACTTTCTCCTAATGGACCACCATGGCATTTTTTCCCTCACAAGGCCTAGTTGAAGAATCTCTAGACTGTTAGTGGTGGTTGTAAAAAGTGAGTTTTTTTTTGTCATACTTGGTAGTGACAAGTAAGCGAAAGGTTTTGTGAGCCTTGAAGGCTTGTAGCCTTACAAAAGACCTTCACAAGATTTTGAATCAGATTGCTGGTCAAGGTTGTTGGACAAACATGTTGTGCTTAGCAATGCATTCGTTAAGGGCTATTGTGGAGAAACACAATGTGGCATCCTCATCCTCATCGAGCTTGGCAAAGAGATACATTGCCTCAGCCATGTTGGGCTTATCCTTCGATGAACATGATCCAATAGATGACATTTTGGATAGTAGGTATGAAAGACGAACAAACACGATTAACATGAGATAAGGTATTAAAGACGAAGAGACCACGACACAATGAATATAGAAGGGATTGTAGCCACACGACAATGTCAAGTACAACATTTTATTTCTACAACCCCTGGCTAGCAATATCATCATGAATTCCTTTGCCCATATCAACATCTTGCCTCATTCCACATGCCTTCAAGATTCAAGAGTACGCGATTGCATTTGGATAGCTGCCCTCTCTTTGCATTTATTGAAAACAATCATAGCTTCTTGGCCCTGCCTCTGTTGGGCATATCCCGTGATCAGTGCATTCCAATAGACTACATTCCATACTGAAAGAAATTTTTGTGCTTTATGAAGTACACCATCTTTGACATACATGTCGACCAAGGCAATGCCGATACCAACATCTTGTTAGATGCTAGATGTCAGATGTCTTCAAGCTGCACGTGTAGGTGATTGCATTTGCTCTCTTTGCATCTACTAAAAACAACCCAAAGCTACCTGGCCTTGCATGCCTTCAAGATGCACGTGTAGGTGATTTCATTTGGACAAAGGCCATCACTTTGCATATGTGAAAACAGCCTAGAGATTTTTGTCCGTGCTCTTGTTGTAGGTATTCCACAATCAGTGCATTCCAAGAGACACCATTTCAAACAGTAAGCTCCTCAAGCTGCTTTTGAAGTGCACCATGTGCATGCGATTGCATCAAGAGAGGACCTTGTTTTGCATCGGTTCAAAATAGCCTAGAGATTTTTGGCCCTGCTCCTATTGTGCATATATCGCAATCAATGCACTCCAAGAGACGACGTCCCAGACAAGAAGCTTCTCAGGAACTAGTTTTCTGGCCTTGCTCCTGTTGGCCATAGTTGCCTCAGGGTCATTCCCAAGAGCCCTCAGGAGCCAGAAGAGCACAAGAGCACCACATTTGGCATACATATTAAAAAAGGCATTTCTAAGCACACCAATATTTTGAAACAAACCCTCACTAACAATATGAAAGTGAATTTTTATGCCTATATCGGTATCTTGCATAGAGCCACATGCCTTCAAGATGCACACGTATGTGATTGCACCTAGAGAGAAGCCCTTGCTTTACATATGCTAAAAACAGCCTGGAGCTTTTTGGCCCTGCTCATGCTATGTGTATCCCACAATCAATGCACTCCAAGAGACAACATTCTTGATAAGAAGCTCCTCAAGCACTTTTTGTGCTTTTTGAAGTCTACCACATTTGGCATACATTTCGACCGAGGCATTGCTAAGCACAACCTCTGACTAACAATATCAAAATTAATTTACTAAGCCCATATGAGCATCTTGCATAGAGTCACATGCCTTCAAGATGCATGTGTAGGTGATTGCATCAAGGCAGAGGCCTTCACCTTGCATTTGCTAAAATAAGCCTAGAGCTTGCTGGCCCTGCTTCTATTGTGTGTATCCCGCAATCAGCGCATGTCGTTCCGAAAAGTAAGCTCCTCTATCCTTTGTACTTTCTGAAGTGCACCACATTTGACATTCATATTGTTGAAGCCCGGGGAGGTCACCTAATAAAAATGTAACCTATCACGTGAGTTCAACAGAAGGGTATTTAAAGTTCTTAAAACTTACAGAAATATATATACAGAAGGGTATTATTTTTTTCAAAGTTAAAAAAAACTTACAGATTTTAAAAGAAAAGGGTACATTATATTCTTAACAAAATTCACAGATAAGGGGTTTTACAAACATGTCTTGAACGCACGTGATATGGTAGTTTTACACATAGTGAACCCCCCGAGCGTTGAAGGCAGTGCCAAGCACGATTTTTTGTTTCAATAACATCTGGCATAGAGCCACATGCCTTCAAGATGCATGCGTAGGTGTTAGCGTTTGGAGAAAGATTTTTTATTTCAATAGCATCTTGCATAAAACCACATGCCTCCAAAATTCACGCATAGGTGTTAGCATTTGGAGAAAGGACCTCGCTTCCCATCTGCTGAAAACGTCCCAAAGCTCGTCAAGGACTTGGTGTGCTCAGATAAGTCCACCACATTCGGCATACATATCGACCACAAATAGGCAATGGCAAATTGCAACTCTCTCTCTCTCTCTCTCTCTCTCTCTCTCCCCGCATGCAGCTTTCGTTCTTTATTGTGGGAGCTTTATTTTTCGATCTTCCCTTTATTCTCTCTCCAATGAAACATTGCCAAGTGGCCACTCTGTCCATAAAAAGGGTGGCGGCAAAATTTTGTTTCCCCCCCCCCCCCCCCCCCCCCGAAAATAAAGAAAAAAAAGGCTCTCTCAGCCTAGGTTATTGAGGGTGTGTGGCAACCAAAATAGGGATGTAGAGTTTTTAGCTTCAGTGCCATGATCGATCATGGCGTAGCGAAGGCGTACCACTTCAACACCACGTTTCTTCTTTGGTTTCATTGCGGGATCCGGCTATCATGAGCTGGTCAACAACAGGAGCACGACAGCTATCTGTGAAAAGCACTGTTGCATTTCAAGGGCATTTCTCCACTGAAAAGGACTCGGCGGATGCCTGGTTTGTGATAGCGGACGTTCTCAAAACTCCACCATCTCTCTTGCTCTACGTTTTGCAGGTTTTCCACAAAAGATGATAATTTTGGTTTTTTGTGTAGGTGGAACATACAAGGAGTAGATCAAGGCATCATATGAGATTATTGAACTTATGTGCCCATCATCTCCCCATTATTGAAGACGTGTGCACTGATATGCATGAACTAGGAAAGCTTGAACTCTATTTTGTCGTAAAATATGGAAAAGAGTTCCCGAAAATTGTAGGTGAATTGAGGGCAGACTATAGAGTGGTAATAAGTTGCAATAGACTCTCTTTGTGTAAATCCCTAGTTTTTCAAGCTGAGGTTTTGTAATAATATGTGGCCATTACTAATGAATCTGTCCATGTGCAGGTCACTAAAAAGCTGTCCACCAGTAGGTCCTCTCTAGAGGTGAACTTAAACCTGATGTAAGATGTATCTGTTGAACACAAACTAGATTGGATCCAAATTTGACACCTTGTGAAGATCTTCTTGTGGGTGTTCTCCTCTAGCCTTGTCTATTGTTTTCACCTTGGTAGCTCTACTAGTGTCCTCATTAAATGCTTGTTGGATGAACATTAGGAGGCTCCATCTCAACTTGTTGGTGCGAGACGGATGTCTTTGAGTAGCTCTACTGAAGAGTCAACTTACAGTCCCTCTAAGTAGAATGTGCAAAGTGCATGGGTGTAGACTTAGGGCACCCATGACTCAGAGTTCAATCATTTTGGTAATTAGCTATGAATTATGTCCTACCTGTCTTTCTTTGTTTCTATGAAGCTGTTCAAAGATGCCATGAGAATTTTTGATTTTGTAGGAAGATAGGCAATTCATAATTTTGTTCGCCCTAGTGTTGAAGCTGACAGTCCTCTTTCAAGAAGCCAATCCTCTTTGCAAGTGTTGACCTTACGAAGGCAAGGAAGTTTTGGTTATATGCTCTCATCTTTAACTTACATTTTGCATGTTTTGCTCTTGGTTCTCATCCTATGATAGCTATAGGTATTGAGTCATCTGGACTAGCGAGACTGATGTCTCAGCTCACAAATATAGGTAGCCATGAATTGCGGTGAGAGTGTGGGTATGCATTGTGTATATCCTTGGCTTGTACAGTTTTCACTTAATTCATTGCCTAATTGCAGGAAGTTATCGTAGACCTAGAAAGATACAGGTATATTTGGTGGTGATGTGTGAAGATTCTAGAGTACGGTTACAAAGTTGTGTTCAAAATCCGATTCGAGTACTAAAATGGTATGGTAGCTCTTGGCACCTACAGGGCTTCACACTTGAAGAGGTTGTTGCCTCGCATGGAGGAACCTGGCACAAGGCCATGAAATGGATCGCTCTTTGAATGTTCAATTGGCCTTAAGCATTTTGATTGTTTGTCAAGTTTGAATTATTCTAGTGTTTGTGATCTTTTCACTTCTTTAGAAATCTTGGTCAATCTCTACATTCTAGCTATGTATACTTAGTATTTGTGTGGTGGCTTCTTTATGTTGATGAGCGCATGAGATAAAGGAACCTTGATTGAGTTTTCTTGTTTTTGCATGAGTGGAAAATCATAGGGACAAGGTGGTTTGATAATCACTTTTGAATTGTAGCAACCATTTAAAGAGGTGGAAGAATAGGTGTATTGGAAGCACTCTTGTGTAATATATTTGAGCGTCATATATGTTACATCTGCAAAGCATTTGTAGAGTTACATTTCCAAAGGTAAGTACAATGTGATTACAGTTTCTTGGTCTTTTCTAGAACCGCTCCAAAGGATCTTTGAATATTAATATCAGAATGTATGGAAGAAACTCAAGATTATTGTCTGTAATGATATTGAGGCAATAGCTTGCATTTTAGTTGCAATTGTGGAAAATGTTATCGCTCCTTTGTAGGTTAAAATTAAATTTTAACTTTTGACTTACTTACACATATATTTAGTTTGAAGTCCCTAATAACTTTATCTAAGATTGTGTATGCATTTCCAAGCTTGCAGGTAGTGTACACAATTTGAGATGCTATTTTGATGGAATTTTGTACTGCCATCCACTTGTGAGAGATTTAGTGTTAGATACTAAATGTAGCCATGCATGTTGTACCATTTGTATCGTCTTGGTTTGGTAGTAATTTTTGAGGTGTTGTCAGGTGTTAGTTATCTTGCAGGTGTTGTAATTATTATGGGTAAACTTTCTTTATGAATTATGATGGAAGAGCTTTATCCTTTTGATATATCCCCTTTGTGTATTTTTTTGTCTTGTGCATTTACTTGAGTTGACTGCCAAAGTTCTTTTATTTTGTGTGATGTAGGAAAAGAGTGGTTGCATATTGGAAATACTATCTTTGCTCAATCACGATATTAGGGATATAAAGTTTTTCTACTGTAAGCTTAAGTGGCATTGCAAAGTTGCATATGGTTAGAATATTCTCAAGTCCTAGTTTATAGATCCATTTAAATGGTAGGAGGGATATAAAGCTTTTCTAGTGTAAGATTAAGTCACATTGCAAAGTTGCATACATAAGGAGTCTCCACTTCTTTCCTATATAGAAAGTTGGGACCTGGGTACGTTTTTACTAGCTAGTGTGGTCTTTGACGTTTCTCAGACCTGGAGAATTTGTTTTTCTAGGTACCAAAGGCTGCAAATTCCCTCTCTCTCTCTCTCTCTCTCTCATTTTTATGACCTCTCTTATTTTCAATATCTAACTTTCCTTATCTTGTACTGCTTGCTTCGAGTCGTGCGTTAGCTGCAATGGCGTCACTGCTCGCTGCCCTTGCTCATTCCTCCCTCGCGCATGTTAACGCCAACGCTAATTGACTGTAGCATGCTGCAGCTATTTGCTTTGGTGCAGAATCAAGCTAATGAAAGCTGCACGCTGCCAAGGCGTTACCTAGCTACACGTGTTCGTTCGATTCTCCTCCAACACATCCAACGCGCTGCTGCAGCAGCTCTCGTCGATCAGTAGTTCGCACGCGGATTCATTTTCAAGCTTGATAATTAAGGTTGGTCGACTTGTCTCATAAAACATGTCAATATGTTTGTGCAGCCATTTGATGCATTTTAGAGAGAGAGAGAGAGAGAGAGAGAGAGAGAGAGAGAGAGAGAGGGGAATGAAATGAAATGTTACATTGAATGTCTTCTAATAATGTTAACAATCTTGGTGGGATTTAATACAATGTCTGAGTATAAAATAAAATAAAATGAAATGTTATATTAATTACGTCTTCTAAACCAAAATTACATGTGAGATCAAAATGATACAATCTTGGTGGATTTAAGACATGTGTGTGTGTGAGAGAGAGAGAGAGAGAGAGAGAGAGAGAGAGAGAAACAAAATAAAATTCTATATTAAATGTCGTCTAAAGGCCAAAATAATATGTGAAACCAAATTGATACAATCTTGGTGGATTTAATACAATGTGTGTGTGTGTGTGTGTGTGTCTCACAAAGAGAGAGTGTCATACGCGCGCACACACACACAGAAATGAAATTAAATGTCATATTAAACATCTGCTAATGGCCAAAATGACATGTGAGACCAAATGATACAATCTTGGTGGATTTCATTCAATGTATGAGTATAAAATAAATTAAAGTAAATTGAAAGCTGAAATGAACATGAGTGTTCGAGAATGTCTGAATTTGGGCATTGTAAGAGGATGTATTGCATCTATCGCTGAAGAGCATAGTTAATTTTTGCCTCTGTAAATAGTTGTATTGAACGTCTCTTATGTTGTACGTGCTAGAATAATCCTAATTCTCTGACAGGGCTCCATCAACGTTTTGATGGCTCTCGTTGAAGTAACCATCCCACTACTCTCCCAAGCTCAATGGTATTATTAGTCAATATACATTTGGTATATGTGGATTGGAAGTTAGAGAGAGAGAGAGAGAGAGAGAGAGAGAGAGAGAGAGAGAGAGATAGATAGATTTTATTATCGTCCTCGGAGGTCAAATATGACCTATGGGACCAAAGTTACATGTGATGTAGTATGTGTATGGTTGATGAGTGACTCTCGATGCTCCAAAATTGTAGTCATGAGAGTCGCAATGGAGAGCCCACACTTTGGTTGGGAGAGGAAAGTGTGTAGGTCTAAGTTATGGCTGAAAATGTGAGAGAAGCAAGTTCGGATGTGATCAAAAGCTGAGCACTCTAGTAGTGTGTGGTACTCAGACTCTCGAACTTGCAGTGAGCATAATGTGCACAATCGATTTGACTCTTCTCCATTGCCCCAACGCCCTATCTCGCATCGAAGGAAATGGGAGCTAAGCCGAATTGCTGCGATAGTGCGTATCGCAAACAAGGGAAGAGGCTCAAGCATGTAAGTTTGAGTACGGTTTCCTCTCTCAGCGAAGAACATGGTTTTGTAGTTGGGGGCAATATAGGTGGTGTAATGTATGAAGCGTGACCCACCGGATTTCTCCCAAGCCGTAATACATTGGCGTTGTAGAAAAGCTTCATTCACTTGAGAGTCAATTGAAGCATCATGTAGCAAGTGTAATGCATCCCATCTCCCAAACCACTTCTTTATGTCTTGCATCCATCCCGTGCTCAAGATCTTGCTTTTATGCGTCTTTTGAACTTTTTTGCTTGCTTCCCATGCAATTGTAGGAAGTTGATGTGAGGGGTTTTGACGCATCTTTATCATGTACTCCACAATCCTTTCCATGCCCATAACCTCAATTGGAAGAGATCCCGACTCAAGAAGTAGGAGCATATATGGTGTTTGTGTCTTAACTTGGAGAAAGTTTGTAAGAAAACGCTTTTGAACATTCTCAAACTCTTTCCAAGTAGACTTTGAGATGCTCCCGTCCCACACTTCAACTCCATAAAGAAGAACCGGTGTCACCAATGTATCAAAAAGATACTTCTTGAGAACCCAACACTTGATGTTTCCCGCATTACACATGTTCTCAAATGCAGAATATGCTCTCTTTCCCGCTTCCAAACGACGCATAGCACATTCATGCCACTTGTGATTGGATGGAATCTCAAGACCAAGGTACTTAAAGCTCTCAACAACTTCAAGTGTCTCGTTGTTGTACACAATGCATGGCTTCTCCTTATGGTTGGTTTTCACAAGCATAACCTTTGTTTTGGATTCATTTACAATCAGCCCACTATACAAGCAAAAGCTCTCAAGGAAAACCATAAGCTTTTGTGCATCTTCTAAAGTGTGTGCTAGAAGCACTATATCATCCGCATACAACAAAAGCATGATTACCGCATTGCAAATAGTGACCTCTTCAATGCCTTCTTCTTGCATAAAGTCAAGTACCATTTGTTCCAATTGATCAATGCATAGACCAAAGAGAGTTGGTGACAATGGACATCCTTGTTTAACCCCAATAGTGCTTACAAAAATTTCTGAAATTTCTCTTCCCATGCGCAATTGACAAATCACCTTCTCATAGATTCGAGAAACCGCAAGCATAAACTCACTTGGCACTTGGAGTTCTTCCATCCTTCTCCACTAATTGTTACGTGGAATCATATCAAAGGCTTTCTTAAAGTCCACAAACAACAATACAATCGCTTGCCTTTCAACCGACTTTCCTCCATGAGAACACGAAGAGTGACAAGATGATCAATGGTGCTATGGCATCGACGAAAACCCGCTTGTCCCTTTGCACGCTTGTCATTCTCTTCAGCCCAATCACTCAATTTCATCTCCATTATGCACCCAAAAAACTTTGCCATAAGAGACCCAATCATTATAGTCCGGTAGTTGCTTACATTCTTTACATCCCCTCCTTTATGCAAAGGCTTAACCCAATTAGTACTCCAATCATAAGGCATACCATGTTGAAGTGCAAGGTTGAACATATCACACATCCACTCATGGGTGAAATCTGCCGTCCATTTGATCATCTCCGGTTTGATACCTTGAAGATCTCCCGCTTTGCGAGTGGCCAACTTTTCAAGCCCACCACATACATCCTCAATAGTAAAAAAAGATGGCATACATGGGAGTGAACCATAAAATGGAATTTTTTCAGTATTTTCTTGCTCATATAATTGCCTACAATGTGTGTACATATCCACTAGACTCAAGTTACCAAAATTCTCAACCCGCTTGCCTCTCAAGTTTCTCCAAAATCTTCCACGTGCATGTGCCTTTTCTTGGACTTGAAATTCTTGTTGCTTTACTTCCCATCTTCTTCTCTTCTTTTGAATCAATGCTTTGTATGTATGCAAATGACTTTGATAGTTGTCTTTGTCCATAGTTGCATCAAGTTTTATCAAGGACTTTCGAGCATCTTGACATTCTTTATCAAACCACCTTTTGCGTGATCTATCTTTGTTGATACCATGGAGATGCTTTATGGCAAAGCATTCTTCCGCACAAGAACAAATAGCTTTTTTGAAAGCTTCCCATTTAGTTTCCAATGGTGCATCACATTGAAGCTTTGTCATCCATAATTTTTGCTCAACCATTTCAATGTACATTGGTGCCCGTTTGAAATCCATACATAGTGATAACTTCTCTTTCCTTTGGCTGAGATTATCATGCTTAGTTGCTTCTCCACACGAAAGGTCAATACATAAGGTGCGATGGTCGGATTCCGGGGTCCATTGACCAAACATAAAACTCTTTATGCGATACATGATGGCTTTAGAGAGTAGCATATAGTTAATCACACTATCCCCATTATGTCTTCTACATGTAAATCCATTGGTTCCACTCCACAAAGATACACCATTGGCAATGAGCATACCCGTGCTATTACACATGTGTAAAAGTAACTTTCCATAGTGATCCGGCTCTTTCTCATCCATTGAAGTACGATCATACAAGTGAACTTCCTCCAACTCCTTTGAAATGTATGGCATATCAAATTGTTGAGTATCATGTTGCAATGTTTTTGTGCGAGCATTCATATCCCCAAATACAATAACATCACCTTCACCTTTGAAATAAGCAATGTCCTCTTCCAAATCAGAAAATGGTTGATCTCTATCCATGCAAGCATAAAGGGAGAATCATGATGAGGAATGTAGCAACTGGCTACAAAAATGGGTGCTCTTTTTGGTGTCATAATTTTCAGCCATACATAACGTTTGTACTTGTGATCTTTCACAATTGATACAAAATCTTCCAATCCTTTCTTAACCATACATGCTAACCCTCCTTGTCCTGTTCGTTGCTTGAGATTCTTTGACCACATCAATGAATGTACATTGTAATCCTCCAAGCCGTTAATCCTTTGTGTATCATGCTCCCAAGTTTCAACAAGAAGTACAACATCGGCTTTGCTTGTTAGTTCATCAATGCCAACCCCCGCATTCCATGGGTATCCATTACAATTCCAAAAGCATATTTTAAATTGTAACTCGGTCTCATAGGTCACGCATCCCTATTTGCTTGAGAGACTTGTCTCCTCCTTGGGCACATTTTCTTCATGAGAGATCTCCTTGTTTTTATTATTCTTTTCCTCATATGCCTTGCGACGCATATTTTGTTGCTTAATAGTGCGATCTTCACATAGAAAACATTTTGTATCCCTCAAATAGATCCAACTATTATCAAGGATAATCTTTCGCTTGGTCTCATCCGGCATGGTGCATACAATTGGCCGTTCTCCCGAGCGAGGAGCTCCTTGCTTCCCCACTCTATGTGCTCCATAGACCATAACTCCGGACATGCCAAAGTGGGTTTTGAAGAAATCTTCAATAACAATGGCAAGAGAAGGAGGTGTCTCTAACTTCTCTTCGGGAATTCCACGAATAACAATGTTCTTGGAACGTCGCTCCCGTTCCTTCAACTCCTCCACATCCACATTCTCAACATTCTTTGTTTGAACCATAGCTTGCATGAGAGAGAGAGAGAGAGAGAGAGAGAGAGAGAGAGAGAGAGAGTACACTCAATCCTTCATTAAAATGATATGCTAAAGAGACAAGGACACCTGGCTAGGATTTTCTTAGGTTGCCCTTCTTTTGACTTTTCTCTATACCTAGAGAATTGGTTTCTCCAGGTACAAAAGTTCTCCAAAGGGCGGGAATTCTCTCACTCTCTCTCCCTTGCACTAATTTTTCTTGACCTCTCTCTACCCTATCCGGCCCATACTGGCCCTAGCTAGGACATTCTTCTGTACGCTTTGATTATGTTGATGCACCAATGGTGTAACTCCAGTGTGCTAGTTGCCTTCAATCCCTCTTCCTCCCTCGTGATAGCTTAGTGCCCAGCTGCATCTTTGCGGCGCATGTTGTGTTGCATGTCACGTCATCAGCTTCATCACTTGCGTGCCAAACTGCAGATCGAAGGTTAGAGGCACTAGCTCTCGGTGAGCGTTGCTGCTTCACGGACACCCTCTACATGTACAAGCGTCGTTTCTCCACGTTGCGGTGATGCAGCTATATCGATGTGTGTTGCGGCCAGCTAGCAGCTTTAGCTTTCGAGAGATAAGGTTGGTCTCGATTTTTATTAACCTTAATCATTTGTATAATTTGCATATTGTGCTATTTGAGGCATTTGGAGAGAGAGAGAGAGAGAGAGAGAGAGAGAGAGAAAGAGAGAGAGAGATAGATAGATAGATAGATAGATAGTTCTATTATCATCCTGGGAGGTCAAATATGACCTATGGGACCAAATGAACATGTCACGTGGTGTGAGTGGAGTTCATAAGTGACTCTCGATGCTCAAAAATGGCTGAAATGAGCGTCGCAATAGAGAGTCCACATCGTGGTTGGGAGAGGAAGGTATGTAGGGAGAGATCATGGCTGAATATATGGGGAAAAGAGGACCTAATGTGGTCAAAAGCTGAGAGAGAGAGAGAGAGAGAGAGAGAGAGAGAGAGAGAGAGAGAGAGATGAAATGAAATAAAATGTTATATTAGACGTCTTCTAAAGGCCAAAATGAGTCGTGAGACCAAATTGATACAATCCTAGTGGATTCAATACAATGTTTTGGTATAAAACAAAATAAATTAAAATGAAAGCTAAAATGAACATGAGTGTCGAAGGATGTCCTATTTAGGGCGTTGTCCCATCAGTCCTAGCTTGAAGAGCATCGTCAATGTCCATCTCTGTAAATAGTTGTATCGAATGTCTCTCATGTTGGGCTAGGTAGAATAGTCTTGATTATCTAAAGAAGCTCCGTCAATGTCATGGTGGCTCTTGCAAATGTTAATGTCTAGATCTCCCAAGCTCAATGGCTTTGTTTATCAATATACCTTTGATATAAGTGGAGTTGAAGTTAGAGAGAGAGAGAGAGAGAGAGAGAGAGAGAGAGAGAGAGAGTACACCCAAGTCTTTATACAAAAGACATGCTAAAGAGAGAGACATTTGTAGGGTCCTTCACCGTAGCTGTACAACCCACAAATTCATCAAGAAAAACACTAAGTGATTCTTTTAGGGGACATGCACATGGCTCGGCCTATCGAATCTATAAAATTTTAAAAACCAAAAAGAATTCTTCGACTCATGAAAAATTTGAGTCAAATCTAATTGGGTCTGCCCGTTGTGGGCAAAGCCTTTCCTCCCTTATATGGTCCCTACGGTCGGTAATTCCTTTGTCCCTCCTGGTGTAGGCATTGGCACTCTTTGCATCATCTGTTATTACGTGCATCTGCTGCCTTGCAATAAACATTACGAACATTGTTTAATCGTTATCTATGTCTAATGCTATAGGTGTAGCGATTTTTGCATTACACATGAAACCCAAAAGTTACTTGAGCGATCTTTTAAAAAAAAAGAAGATGACGGTAGATAGCAAATCTTTGATCATTTCGTATAGTGTTGACCTTAGAAAAATAGTTTGGCATTGCAGATACATTTTCTAATCTGCGTGCTTGTTCGATGGAGGTGGGCGAGGAAGTTGTCCTTGAGCTAACTAAATTTTTAATGGCAACCCAAGAAATAGAGAAGCCGTGGGAGGAGAGTTCTTATTATTTGTTTGGTCAATCTAAGCCAAAGACCACCTTTTTACATATATGGATTAATGATCATGTTGGGTGGGATGGGAATCTAGAGCTCCTTCTTTTGAAAGAGAGTTTGCGTCTTGTTGATTACTACATAGTCTATTGGTGTACGGAGTCCTGTTTGGTATCTGTAGATGTTATCTTAGAAAGAATGGAAGAACTTTCATCTATTATTCCTTCTAGAAAACTACTTTTAGGTGACTCCTATTATTCTCTTTTGTGGAGATGAGCAATGGAAGTCACAAATTTTATGTAATTTGAAATATTTGATGTAATGTCTCAATGCTTTACTTTGTGTCAACTTATAAAGACTATTGTTTTTTAATTTGATGAATGTCGGTTTTAAGTGAAGAAATATAAGAAATTTGAAATATACTCTTATGTTCCACTTTTGTGTCAAATAGATGGAGCCTAGAGACACAAGGCTACATAGGTGCCAATGTAATTATAAGTGCAAGCATAGCTCTCTTGGGTATGAGCTTGTTAGTAGGAGGACATATTAGGAGCACCCGCCTCACGATCGCAATGGGGATCTTCATCCAAGCATGAGTATTGGAAATTTTGAGCATCCCACCTCCAACTCTCAACCTACTTTTGCGGTTGAGACTGCTCAAACATCATCACATCAAGTACCTAGAAAACAAGGTGTTCATGCAAAGCATATTGCTATGGTGGAAGGTTCGTAGCTCCATCAACCTATACATCAGGATGTTGAGGCTAGATATCGAGAAATAAACTCAATATTTGGCATTCAAAGTATACATGATTCACGGTGTCAAGAAACCATTGTACCTACAAGCACAAACAAACTTCAATCGGAGTTGAATTGTCAAATTCTTGAATAAAGTACTTTTGAAGCTATCGTAGATCAAAATCACAATCAAGGCTTTGAAGAGAATGCGCCTACTATCTTCCATGGCTATGAAGCTCCTCCAATTGTTGAAGGTAGTCAAAACCTTGAAGAGCGTGAGAATGCAAGGACTCTTGACAATGAAGATGTTCTAAACAACGAGCAAGAAC
The DNA here is from genome assembly GCF_014529385.1 of Adiantum capillus-veneris. NCBI lineage: Eukaryota > Viridiplantae > Streptophyta > Polypodiopsida > Polypodiales > Pteridaceae > Adiantum > Adiantum capillus-veneris. The sequence goes on from NC_140943.1 coordinate 4,171,802, forward strand.
AACAACAAGAGGAATATGTGGCCAATATAGATGATAAGATTTTCCAAAAAATAGTTCAAATGCAAGCCCTATGGGATGAACATCAGGTCTCTATTAATTTTCAAGATCAGATGCTAAAGCTTTTGTTTGGAAAAAGCACAAAGAATGGTGTAGAGAGTTTAAGTTCTCTCTTGGTAAAGCTTCCAAATAGTTGGGAAGGCAACCTTGGTGGCATCAATGCTCCATCATGTTGGGCAGAGTTGAACACAATGTACAGAATCCTCGGTATGGTAGACAATGAGAGATATCTCATTTATATGGGTCTAAAGGGTAATACTCATCATCCTATTTTGTACGACCCAATAAATGAGGATAATTATGTGGGAAATGTTGTGTTGTGCTTATGCCAACAACTTGAAGGATGAAAGGGTAGGAAATTGAAAAGGGATTGCCCTTGTTGCTGTGAAAGATGCACAAAGTGTGCTTTGCCTTGAAAACAAATGATTTTCTTTTACTATCTTCCTACTCAAAAGCAGTTAGATCTTATATGTTCTTCTCGTACCGTGTGCCATGACATCTTGTGTATGTGGCATCGCAAGGACAGATGGTTGAATCGATTGACCACAGATTTATCTATGGTTATTGATGAATGCTGGGATGGTGCCAAGTGTAAGGATCTCCAAGAATTTTGGAACCCAGCTTCAACCTTTGAGCTTCTTGTCATTTGTGAAAGATGTAGACACTCTTACAAGGCATGGCCATCAACATATGTTGCTGAGGAGTTATCCTTGAATTGGACCGAGGATCAATAAATGTATGCTTTTACATGCAAGTCGTGTCATAGATTGATCAAAAGCCCGAAGAGGACCGTCAAGGTATCTCCCTTCTTCCAAAGCAATAGCTTCTTGCTCATTTTTTGAAATTTTATCTATACTTTTGTATCTTGATTGGATATTTTTCTATTTTGATTATTAGGGAGATCCTCAAAACTTTGCACTATTGCTCCATTGGGACGGTTTTCAATCATAAAAAATGACACAAAAAAATTGTGGGGTTGTGGAAATTAGAGTTTTGAACACTGGAAAGAACTCTACGTTACAGCCTATACCGATTTTATTTATCCCTTTCAGCTGCAAGAAGATTATTGGAGCCTCTAGAGATCTTTTTCATGTGTTTTTGGAGCCACTAGTGAGGGAGTTAGAGAAATTATATGTAGATGGATTTCAAGTTAATTTCAACTATCCTTCTCACTTGATTGATGTGGCATTGGTCTCTTCAACAAACATCAGATTGCGTGCAATGGTAATGATGGTCACTGGAGACCACCTTGCTCAATGCAAGATTGGTCTATTTAAGGATGGTTGACAACACTTTTGTCGTAGGGACAAGGCATCTTCCACTTTGTATTCATCAAGCTCAAGCTTTCAAGGAAGATATCTCTATGACAAAAATCGCTTCCAATATCGTTATCCACCTTCGAAGAGAAGTATAGTTGAAATGCAGGCTGCCTTGTCTCGATCCATTAGAGTAACTTCTCAGACTCAACGTGAAGAGATTATATGAGCTTTATGGATTTGACTTGTCATTGGATCTTGTCTATGACACAATGCACATTCTCTCATTGAATATTTTTCAAAATTATTTATCATTGCTTGTGAAGAGCTCAACCGATGACATGAAGCGCAGGATTGATGATATATCAGCAAGGGCCCTAAGTTGTGCTCCATCAACAATACGCCATGGACGTTGGCCTAGAAACCCAAGCAAGTACCATGAAAGCTACAAGGCAGAAGAGAACCAAAAATTTATACAATCACTATAACATATACGCGGTATTATTGCTCACATTACCGCAAAAAAACAAACAAACTTGAAATATAAAAATTCCCGTATGCGGAAAATACTGCAGCAAAGTTTGCGGTATTGGTCTAGCGATAACTGACGCAGTAATGGCTGCGGCAATATTTCCGCGAACATTACCGCGCCTTTCACTGCACAGATACCCACAAACATTACCGCGACAGAGTTATCGCGAGCATTACCGCAACGGGATTTATTATAAAAAAACAGATGACCGTTTGGATTGTCCTTTGCAGGACCATCCAAAAGGTCATCTATTTATTTATTTATTTTAGTTATTTTACAAAATTATTATTAATTACAACAAAAAATCACAATTGGACAATACATTGAGCCAAAAAAAAGATTGATAATTTCATTTACATAAGTGGAATTACAATTGGGGGAGGTATTGAGCCAAAAAATGATAGGTATTGCATTTACATAAAGGGCAAAAAAAGCCCGCATGTACAAAATAGAGTATGGTCATATGGGATAGGGCAAACGGGGCCCGCGTATACAAAATAGAGGATGCTTGTAACATGTAATGGCCTAATAACTTATGAGTAGCGGAAATTAGCATGAACATAGTGGGCATTTCATTAGAATAGATTCCTAATGAGAATTACAAGAGTGCTTGGGTGGAGAGAGAGCAACAAAAAGCATAACACCTAGTTAGATAGCATCGACAATACTTTCAAAAGAGAGAGAAATTAAGATATTGACAACAGTTGAGGACCGGATTTTCATGGAGCCGGTCCCCCCTCCAAAACGCTTTGTATTATGGTTTCTCCCATCAAGAGAGACATTGTACAATACAATTCTTTGTGTTCCTTCAAGACTAGCTAGTGCAATGAAGATGGAAACTTCATGCACTAAGCAAAACACTTAACAAACACAACTTGAATTATCCCCGTTCTCAGACCCAAGACCTCACACACCTTCGAAGATGGTGAGAGCTAGCAGGGTATGAGAGTAGATTGAGAGGAAGAAGGAGTATCTTACGAGAAAGATGTACATCTCCTCACATAATCACTCATATGTAGCATAGCTTAGCTTAGTAATTAGCTTGGTAGAGGAGATGAGCATGCATTGAAGCTTGGCTCTTGGTTGGATTTGCATCCACATGCCAAGAGAGTGTTGATGTAGGCTTCTATCTCACAAGCTTGGAGTAGGTGATGAATTCTCTATTAAAGCTTGGGAAGAGATAGTCTTCTCTTTCTTCACACATGAGCTTGTGTGAGTGTGTGTGTGATAATGCCTTGCAAAAATCATCCCCCTCTCTCTCTCTCTTGGGCGATCCCTCTTGCTAATTGCTCTTGCTGAAGCCTCATTGGCCCTCCCCAAGTCAAGCCAATTACAATTAAGCAGCATAAGTGATAGCCTTCTGACATGTATCCCCCTTTCCCCTTTTGTGAGAGATTTAAGTAATTAAATAATTAAACTAAAATCTCATTGGACCCCTTTGCCTGCTGGCGAATAGGAATCAGGCAAGCCATGGGGTTCTTGAATGCTCATTGGACCCCTTGGGAGACTGCCCAATAGTCTTCTAGGAGACTTAATTCTCATTGGTTTCTTTTATTAAATGTTTTTCAATTAATTAAACTATATTTACTCTAGCTTAATTCTCATTGGTCCACTTCAAGGGTCATCCAACAGAAATTGGGCACACCTTGTGGGCATCTGGCCTAGGGAGCTGACATGTGTCCCTCATTCCCTTTGTGTAAAGGGAGCCTGTGTGTGTGTGTGTGTGTGGATTTCTCTCTCATCCCCTACCTTTAGGGCTCGCCCCCTCCCATGTAGGGATGTGCAAAGACTTTTAGGGCAGACACAAAGCATCGAATTTTCCCTAGGGTTGACCTTTGGACACAACCTTTGAATTTTGGAACCTTAGCATTTTGGAAGTCTTAATGGGCTGAATCTTAGGGTCTTTTTAGCCCATTGTTGCACATGGATCTTTTGCAGATGGCCCCCCCTTTGGATCCCTATTTTCCCTCCTTTGGATCCCTACTGTGGCCGGTCTGCTAGCTTAACCAATATTCTAGCCTTTTCTCCCCTGGCCTTCCCCACATTGAATGATCAGTTTAATATGAGAAAATCATTTAGGAGAATTAGATATTGATTATTATGACATTACCTCTCTCTTGAAATCATAGTCGTCCTCGACTATGGTGTAGAGAAGATAAAGCATGTTCATGAGTCCTTTTCTTAGCGGGTAGAGGATCCCTATGTTACCCTACGACATCATTCCACAATAGATGACTAGTCCATTTGGCGCTTGAGAGCCTGAGGCTGCCGCAAGCATGTCTGCACATTAGTCCTATCAGTCTTCCATAGTAGAGCGACAAGCTCTACTTGGTGTTTGGGAGACGTCGTCTCCGCAAACTTGATCTAAGCATGCATACTACTTTATTTTTGTGCACAAATAAAGAAAAAGAGAGTCTTATAAGACAAAAATTTTGTTCATTTTTAACATTTTGTACATTTGCTTACTCTTGGGAAGCATTGTAAGCATTGACAAGGTTTAGGTTATCCTTTAATTGTATGCCCTGCATCCATCTAGCATCTTCAAAAGGATAATTCTCAAACTTAATAAGATATCGTCGGATAGTCTTACTGCCTCTTAGAACCTTGTCTTCATGTGGGAGAATGGACTCGGGCTGCAGCACCTCTTCTTGGTCCTCGATCTCCGGTGGGTCTTCAATAGTTGGTTCTTGAGGTGGCTCTCCTTTGTAAGGCTTTAATAGGCTCACATGAAAAGCATTGTGTATGAGCCAATGATTGGGCAACTTGAGTTGATAGGCCATCTCATTGATTGACCTAAGAATCTGAAAGGGATCATAGTACCTTTTTGCTAGTTTAGCATAGTACTTTTGGTGACCCGTAGGATTCTTGCCCGTTGTGTGCCTTAATCGAGCCTTGGGAAACTTTAACAAGACCCAATTGTTTAGGATATGTTACATTGGTATCAAAGCTCAAGATTATGCTTTTTGTTGCTCTCTCTCTCTCCACCCAAGCACTCTTGTAATTCTCATTAGGAATCTATTCTAATGAAATGCCCACTATGTTCATGCTAATTTCCGCTACTCATAAGTTATTAGGCCATTAAATGTTACATTGGTATCAGATCTCAAGGTTTCTCTTTTCTTGCTCAAGAAGGGAGGTCTTCAAGCTAGCTACAAATGGTTGGTATTATTAATTGCCTGTGAGTAAGTAGAATAGGAATTTTTCAGCCTTGCAGTGCTCCTGCCTTCGTGCAGTTAACGGGGCATCACCGTCGAGAGCTATGGTCTTAATAGTGGAGTCCTACGGGTCTTGCCTATGGCTTAACCACTATTGACCTATTACAAGCTTGACAGGAGCCGGCGCTATTTTGGTGTCGAAAGACCCTCTCTTCTATTCCTTGCAATTAATGGTATTCGAGCCGTGGGTACAATAGCTTGAGTGCTTTTTCTAAAGGGGTAAAGAGGAGTAGCAACTAGGGCTTGAAGTGCCAAAGTACACCTAAAAAGTTTACACCTAAAAGTTGTTAGAATGGCTGACAATAGTAAAGAGAGTGAAATTAATGTTGATAACTTTGATTTTGCTCATGAGCAAGCTACTAATGATGCTTCAATGCTTGTTAACTATCTTGTTTCTAGGCTTCAACAAGCCATGGGCAATCCATCTCTCCAAAGTGAAGTGCAACGGCAGCTCCGTGCTCACGGGATTCTCCAAGCTCATCACCATGACGAGAGAACACCTAGGAAGCCTCCTTGTGAGACTACCAAAAGAGGTCTCTCTCCGATTCGGGAAGTAGAAGAGAATCCATATGAAGGGCTCAAGAATTTACTTCTTGATGATGCATCTCCTTCCCAAAGGAGAACTCAAGAGCCTCCACCGAAGGAACGAGAAAGAAGCGAGTCTCCCACCACCTCGGCGGAGATGGCTCCACGAAGACGGCCGGCTAAACGCTCTCCATCACCACCAAAGCGGAGAAGACCATCACACTCTACTCCACGCCATAATTCAAAGAGGGATGATAAAAAGCAAGAGAAGAAAAAGGCAAGAAAGTGGACACCCTCTTCTCCATCTTCTTCATCCTCTTCCTCTTATGAAAGCTATGGTGAAGACGACAAAGATCAAGATAAGAAAAAGGCGAGAAAGAGGTCACCCTCTTCTCCACCTTCTTCAAATTCTTCACCTTCTGAAGAAAGTGATGGTGCAACCTTTGAAGCATCAAAAAGAAGAGGCCATAGGAAATCCTATGCCGCATGGAAGACGTCATCCAAGCTGAAGAAGTTCAAAGAGGGAGGGAAGAGCATCTCTTTCCTTACCTATGATGGCACCTTTGGTGCTACGGACAAAGTCTTGGCCTTTATCCAGCAGTTTGATGCGGCGTTTGGAGATGAGGGCTTCACGGAGTCCTCTAAGCTACGCCATGTAGCTATGCACTTCCAAAAGTCCGCCAGGCAATGGTGGTCTAGCCTACGAGCCAACGGTGAAGCTCCACGAACATGGAAAGCTTTAAGAGCTTCCATTATGAAGCAGTTTTTGGCCACCGATGCCAAAGACAAAGTACTCACCGAATGGCGAAGCTTAAAGCTCTCTCCCAATGAATCCATCCACAACTATGTAGACAAGTTTTGGGACCTACAACTCAAGGCCACTGTCTTTAAAAACTTGGATTTTGGAGAGCAAAAGCAACAATTTTGTGCGGGCTTAACCGAAGAAATGGCGGAGTATGTCAACTCCCAAAGGCCACGTACCATATCGGCGGTAATACACCATACTATGGTGGCATCACGAATCAATTTCCAAACGGGGGCTAAAAGAAATAATAAGCCCCCGGAAAACATGGGTTCCAATGAGCCTAAGGGGAAGGACAATGTCCAAAAGTCTCCTAAGGGCAACTCCAACAAAGCTAAAGAGAAGGGAGTTTACAAAGGTAAGAATAAACTCTCTCCCGAAGAGCTTGAGCGTTATCGTAAGGATAACTGGTGTTTCAAGTGTGGCGAACAAGGGCATGCGTACCGCGCTTGTCCCCAAAAGAACAACCGCCAAGATCCTCCTAGAGCTTCCTTGGTTGAAATCCAAGAGGAGGAGACTCACCAAACTCACCACAAAGGATCTCCTCTATGCCATGCTTGGGGAAAGGTAAGAGAACATGATGCTTTTATTCTCTTTGACACATTTAATGGCCTAATAACTTATGAGTAGCGGAAATTAGCATAAACATAGTGGGCATTTCATTAGAATAGATTCCTAATGAGAATTACAAGAGTGCTTGGGTGGAGGGAGAGCAACACAAAGCATAACACCTAGTTAGATAGCATCGTTAATACTTTCAAAAGAGAGAGAAATTAGGCTATTGACAACAGTTGAGGACCGGATTTTCATGGAGCCGGTCCCCCTCCAAAAGGCTTTGTATTATGGTTTCTCCCATCAAGAGAGATATTGTACAATACAATTCTTTGTGTTCCTTCAAGACTAGCTAGTGCAATGAAGATGGAAACTTCATGCACTAAGCAAAACACTTAACAAACACAACTTGAATTATCCCCGTTCTCACACCCAAGACCTCACACACCTTTGAAAATGGTGAGAGCTAGCAGGGTATGAGAGTAGATTGAGAGGAAGAAGGAGTATCTTACGAAAAAGATGTACATCTCCTCACATAATCACTCATATGTAGCATAGCTTAGCTTGGTAGAGGAGATGAGCATGCATTGAAGCTTGGCTCTTGGTTGGATTTGCATCCACATGCCAAGAGAGTGTTGATGTAGGCTTCTATCTCACAAGCTTGGAGTAGGTGATGAGTTCTCCGTTAAAGCTTGGGAAGAGATAGTCTTCTCTTTCTTTACACATGAGCTTGTGTGAGTGTGTGTGTGATAATGCCTTGCAAAAATCAGCCCCCTCTCTCTCTTGGGCGAGCCCTCTTGCTAATTGCTCTTGCTGAAGCCTCATTGGCCCTCCCCAAGTCAAGCCAATTATAATTAAGCAGCATAAGTGATAGCCTTCTCACATGTGTCCCCCTTTCCCCTTTTGTGAGAGCCTTAGGTAATTAAATAATTAAACTAAACTCTCATTGGACCCCTTTGCCTCCTGGTGAATAGGAATCAGGCAAGCCATGGGGCTCCTGAATGCTCATTGGCCCCTTGGGAGACTGCACAATAGTCTTCTAGGAGACTTAATTCTCATTGGTTTCTTTGATTAAATGTTTTTAAATTAATTAAACTATATTTAATCTAGATTAATTCTCATTGGTCCACTTCAAGGGTCATCCAATAGAAATTGGGCACACCTTGTGGGCATCTGGACTAGGGAGTTGACATGTGTCCCTCATTCCCTTTGTGTAAAGGGAGCCTGTGTTTGTGTGTGTGGCTTTCTCTCTCATCCCCTACCTTTAGGGCTCGCCCCCTCCCATGTAGGGATGTGCAAAGACTTTTAGGGCACACACAAAGCATCGAATTTTCCCTAGGGTTGACCTTTGGACACAACCTTTAAATTTTGGAACCTTAGCATTTTGGAAGTCTTAATGGGCTGAACCTTAGGGTCTTTTTAGCCCATTGTTGCACATGGCTCTTTTGCAGATGGCCCCCCCTTTGGATCCCTATTTTCCCTCCTTTGGATCCCTACTGTGGCCGGTCTGCTAGCTTAACCAATATTCTAGCTTTTACTCCCCTGGCCTTCCCCACATTAAATGATCAGTTTAATATGAGAAAATCATTTAGGAGAATTAGATATTGATTTTTATGACATTACCTCTCTCTTGAAATCATAGTCGTCCTCGACTATGGTGTAGAGAAGATAAAGCATGTTCATGAGTCCTTTTCTTAGTGGGTAGAGGATCCCTATGTTACCCTACGACATCATTCCACAATGGATGACTAGTCCATTTGGCGCTTGAGAGCCTGAGGCTGCCGCAAGCATGTCTGCACATTAGTCCTATCAGTCTTCCATAGTAGAGCGACAAGCTCTACTTGGTGTTTGGGAGACGTCGTCTCCGCAAACTTGATCTAAGCATGCATACTACTTCATTTTTGTGCACAAATAAAGAAAAAGAGAGTCTTATAAGACAAAAATTTTGTTCATTTTTAACATTTTGTACGTTTGCTTACTCTTGGGAAGCATTGTAAGCATTGACAAGGTTTAGGTTATCCTTTAATTGTATGCCTTGCATCCATCTATCATCTTCAAAAGGATAATTCTTAAACTTAATAAGATATCGTCGGATAGTCTTACCGCCTCTTAGTAGCTTGTCTTCATGTCGGAGAATGGACTCGGGCTGCAGCACCTCTTCTTGGTCCTTGATCTCCGGTGGGTCTTCAATAGTTGGTTCTTGAGGTGGCTCTCCTTTGTAAGGCTTTATTAGGCTCACATGAAAAGCATTGTGTATGAGCCAATGATTGGGCAACTTGAGTTGATAGGCCATCTCATTGATTGGCCTAAGAATCTGAAAGGGACCATAGTACCTTTTTGCTAGTGTAGCATGGTACTTTTGGTGACCCGTAGGATTCTTGCCCGTTGTGTGCCATAATCGAGCCTTGGGAAACTTTAACAAGACCCAATCGTTTTCTTTAAAGACTTGGGCTCTTCTGTGCTTGTCAACAGCAGCCTTTTGCCTTTGCTGTGAGATAGAGATAGCATCCTTAATCTTTTGGAAATATTCTTGTAGGTCTCGGCTATATTCGTCTGCAGCGAAGATCTTCCCATGTACCTTAAGTAGCAAGGGACTTTTTGATCCTCCCTCAATTACCTCGAAAGGTGCTTTTCCTGTGGAAGTATGTACAGTGTTATTGTAAGCATACTCTACTAAGGGTAAGTTCTTCTCCCATTGGGATCTTTGATCTACTTCCGTTACATAGGCTTTTAGTAGATCGAGAATGGTTAGGTTAGCTATTTCACTTTGGCCATCAGTTTGTGGATGATAGGCCGTAGAGATGTTTAGACTTGTTCCTAAATTCTCAAAGAGACCCTTCCAGAAATTACTGGTCATTCTAGGATCTCTATCCGACACTATCGACATGGGCAAGCCATGGTACTTGAAAATTTGTGAAATAAAGAGGGTTGCCATTTGATGGGCTTTGATAGTCTTTTTGACAGGTTTAAAATGAGCTTGTTTACTAAACCTGTCTACTATCGTCCATATACCCGTATTCCCATGGATAGACTTAAGCAATCCAAAGATAAAATCCATGGATATGCTCTCCCATGGTGAATTAGGGATTGGCAAGGGTTGGAGCAATATAAGTTGCTTCCCTCTATCAAATTTTGTCTTTTGGCATACCACACATTTGGAAACATAATCTTGTATGTTCACTTTCATGGTAGGCCAATAGAAATATGTTTCAATTCCCTTTAAGGTAGACAGAATCCCTCTATGCCCCGCATAAGGTGGAACATGAGATTCATACATTACTTTCTCACGTAGTGAGTTAGTAACGCGTAGTGTATTGCCATAGAGAAGATAACCATCTTGTAAAGTAAATGGTTCTTCTTTCTTCCCTAATGCAAGGACTGAAATCACATCTCTAAAATCGGGATCAATAGCATACTCATCTATCATTGAAGATAGATCATTGTGAGTTGTTATGGAAACCGCATTCACTCTCAGCCGTCTTGAGAGTGCATCAGCTACTTGATTATGCTTGCCAGCAATGTGAGCAATATGAAAATGAAATTGCGAAAGGAAATTTGCCCACCTCATTTGTTTGTCGGAGAGCTTGGTCTGCGTCATGAAGTACTTAAGACTTTGGTGATCCGTTCGGAGAATGAAAGGAGTCCCCAATAAATAGTGCTTCCATGAGTCTAAGGCATGTAGAACTGCAAGGAGTTCCTTTTCGTATATGCCTAGAGCTTGCTCAACAGGGTCGAGCCTTCGACTCTCATAGCCTATGGTGTGCCCTTCTTGGAGCAAAACACCTCCAAAAAAATTACCACAAGCATCGCATTGGACCTCAAATGGTTTTGAGAGATCTGGTAGTGTAAGCACAGGTTGAGAGATAAGGTTTTCTTTAAGCTTTTCGAAAGCATTGTTCTCCTTAGCAGACCATGTATACCTAACGCTTTTCTTTGTTAGGTCATGTAATGTGTAAAGAATGAGGATGCAAGAGAGCTACACAAGACAAGCACAAAGCACACAGAGATGGAAAGCTTCTTCTTCTTCTTCACAGAAAAGAGAGTACAAAATGACTAAGTGCTAAAGCTGAAAAGTAGCACATATGTACATGCGGTCACTAAGTGTGAACTCGCTAGAAGCGTACTAGGCTGGCACTATAAGTGTAGTCCAGCTGTAGAATCACTGGCAGAGATCCTCCGTGTGGGTCACCTAACGCGCCAGTGAGTAAATGCCGTAAGCGGCCAAAACCCGTAGTGGATGCCAGCTCAAGGTGTAGAGCTCGACATCTCAACACTCCCCCTCGAGCTCTGCATGTCGCAGAGTCCAAGCATAGTCCGGAAACGTTGAAGATTCTCAGCTCCGAGGGCCTTGGTAAAGATATCCTTTATCTGCTCCTCTGTGCTGACGTAGACCAAGTCGATGTCGCCTGCCAACACTCGCTCTCGAACGTAGTGGTAATGGACCTCTATGTGTTTGGTCCTAGCATGGAACACTGGGTTCCTAGCCAACTGCATGCTGCTGAGGTTGTCACAATGAATGACAATCTGCTGGTCCACCTGCACTCCCAAGTCCTCAAGTAATGTGCGTAGCCAAGCTACCTCGCACGCCGCAACTGCTGCACCTCTGTACTCGGCCTCTGTGCTCGATAAAGCAACCGTAGGCTGCTTTTTGCTAGTCCAAGTAACAGCAGCACTCCCAAAAGAGAACATGAAGCCACTCGTAGATCTCCTATCAACAATGCTACCTGCCCAATCTGCATCTGTATACCCATACAATGCTAATGGTGCATCTGCTGCATAGAACAATGCGTAGTCAAGAGTCCCTTGCACATACCTAAGTGTGCGTCGTACTCCATCCAAATGTGGCTTCCTCGGAAGCTGCATGAACTGACTCTCCAAGCCTACTGTGTAGCTCAAGTCTGGCCTTGTGATAGTCAAGTAGATTAGACTACCCACCATCTTCCTATACATATTGACATCCTCAACAACATCACCCTTCTCTGCACTCAGCTTTGCATTCACATCCAAGGGAATGGAAATCGGCTTACAATCAGCCATACCATACTTTGACAACATGTCCAAAGCATATTGTCTCTGTGACAGCCATACACCCTCTGGAGTCCTGATCACCTCAATGCCAAGAAAGTAGCGCAACTCGCCCAAATCTTTCATTTCAAACTCCTGTTTGAGAAGACCCTTCACATGGTCAATCTCCATAGCATTGTCACCCACAATAATAAGGTCATCTACATATATGGTACCACAGTCCCCACATCACTCTCACGTACATAGAGTGAATGATCAGCATGAGCTCTCCTAAAACCAATACTGACAAGATACTTGGCAATCCTATCATACCATGCTCTAGAGCCCTGCTTCAAACCATACAAAGCTTTGAGAAGTCTGCATACATAATCTGGGTAACCTGGATCGACATAACCAGGTGGCTGATCCATATACACTTCCTCTTGCAACTCACCATTCAAGAAGGCATTCTTTACATCCATTTGATGCATAATCCATCCTCTAGATGCAGCCACTGCTATGACAGCTCTCACAGTCGTCATCTTCGCCACTGGAGCAAAGGTCTCCTCATAGTCTATGCCATACGTCTGTGCATAACCCTTTGCGACCAGCCTTGCCTTGTGACGCTCAATGTTACCATCAGCTTTATGCTTGGTTTTATACACCCATTTACAGCCAATAGCTTTCTTGCCACTTGGCAATGGAACCAACTCCCATGTGTCATTTGCTTCCAATGCAGCCATCTCTTCATTCATTGCATCATCCCAATGCACATTTCCAACTGCATCCTCAAAACATGTGGGCTCCACATCCTGTATCACCTTAGCCATGTAGGCTTGGTGATGCGCTAGATACCCATCATAAGTCAATTTCTGAACTGGATTTCTAACTCTATTAGATCTGCGCGGTCCTTGGTCACTCCTTTGCCCTCTAGCATCTTCTTGTACTTTCCTTACACCAGGTGTCCTGACAGCCGGAATTCCAAATTCCTCATCAAGACTTTGTTCAGAACCATCTGAATCCATGTCTACATGTGAAAAACCTGATGATGCATCAACCATAAAGGGAGGTTCATCAACCTTTTCCTTTCCTTTTCGTGATACATTTCCTGTACCTGTTGGTGGAGTAACCTGCGTACGTAGTCTACCATTCCATGGTTTCTCAACAGAGCCACGAGAAGAGGACTCTTGTGGTCCACTCAAAACCTGTGACTGTGGCCTCACATTTTGTACAACCACATCATCTTTTACATCAGCCCCAATAGTGCCATGTGCATTACTGTACCAGCTGCTCATCTCATCAAAGACTACATCTCTGCTCACTCGTAATTCTCGTGTAGTAGGATTGTAGCACCTGTACCCCTTTTGTTCAAGGGAATATCCCACAAGAATACATTTCTCTGCTTTAGGATCCAATTTCCTACGCAACTCATCTGGTACATGCACGTAAGCTATGCAACCAAACACTTTCAAGTGTGCCAAATCAGGCTTTGTACCTGTAAACTTTTCCTCAGGTGTTACATCATGCACCGCAGCTGTAGGTGTCCTGTTCATAATGTACACAGCTGTATTTACAGCTTCAGCCCAGAAATGATGAGGCATGTTCTTCTCATTCATCAATGCACGTGCAACCTCTGCAATGTGCCTGTTTTTCCTTTCTGCGACCCCATTCTGCTGTGGAGTATATCTGCATGTAAATTGCCTGTGTATACCATGCATTCGTAGAAAATCTGAAAAATCATTGGAGAAGTACTCTCCCCCTCCATCTGACCTCAATGTCTTGATTTGCATATCTGTCTCCTTCTCAATCATGACTTTGAAGTCTTGAAAGTGACCAAACACTTCACTTTTGTTACGCATGAAGTAGACCCATACTTTCCTTGTATGGTCATCAATGAAAGAGACATAATACCTGCAACCATGTATACTTGCAGTATCGGTTGGACCCCAAACATCTGTGTGCACCACCTCAAGTGGCCTTTTACATACATTGCGCTCATGTGGAAATGAGCCCTTTGACTGTTTTCCAAACTGGCATGCTGCACACACTTTATGCATACCATCCACCTTGAATTTGGGCAAACCTTTTACAATCTGTTTTGATTGCATGCTGCGCAATCTCTGCTCATTGACATGGCCAATGCGTTTGTGCCAAATGTCAACATCAGCCACAACACCTGTGCCCTGTGCAAATAATGCAGCTTTTACCTCAGGCATGTCTACATTCAGCGTAAACATTCTGCCCACACATTTGCCCTCTGTGATCAGCTTACAGCCATTCTGAAAATCTTCTACGTAACAGCCATTTGGATTGAAGCGAACCTGCAAACCCTTCTCAACCATTTGTCCAACAGAAACAAGATTCTTTGTAATGTTTGGGACATGAAGTACATTTGCTAAGTACTTTGATTTCCCACTCTTCGTATTTAGAGGTATGTCCCCTACATGAGCAATGGGGTGAGCTGTATCATCTCCTGTCTGCACATAGCCTGACACATCTGGTTTGCGCATATCTCTAAACCACTCTCCACGAGACGTCATGTGATTAGAGGCACCTGAATCCACATACCAAACATCATCTTGGGTGGAATTCTCTGCGGTCATTGTATTCATTACATGCTGCATAACAAACATGCGCTCGTTTTTGCTGTCATCTGCATCTCTGCTAGTAGATGCATAGTTGCCCTGTTCTCTCTTTCTACTTGCTTTTCCCTTTGGACAGTCACGTGACATGTGACCTCTTTCACCACAAGTCCAACATTCTCTACTATCTGGAGTATGTTGCTGCCTGCTTGATCCTGCCCCACGACCTCTTTGACTCCCCCTGCCTTGAGACTGGTTTCCCCTGCCACCTGTATTGTTTTGATTTGATTGACCTTCCAGAAATTGGCCCCTGCAACCCCTTGGGCCTCGACCACGACCTCTACCTCTACCTCTGTTGGAGTTAGAATAGAAGGCCTGTTCAGAATTATTTCTTCCATGAGAAGAAGATGTGTCAAGGTTCTTCTCCTCAAGAATAAGCATAGAAATCAAATCTTGGAACACGGGGATGTCGTCTCTTGTATTCATGGAAGACCTAAAATGTACATACTCATCTCCTAGACCATCCAAGCATGCACGGACAATGTCATCGTCTTCCACTGAGACTTTAATAGATCCAAGAGCCTCAATGATACTCTTGATCTTCAAGGCATAATCATTGATTGAGAGGTTGTTCCTCTTAACCTGATTTAGCTCCGACTTTAGTTGAAGCTTCCTGGCCTTGGTGTTCACCTCGAACACTCTGCCTAAGTTTCTCCATGCAATGGCGGGGGTTTTAGCATCCTGTAGATAGCCCATCATGCCATCTGTGATGCTCATAGACAGCCAATACATCACTTTGCTCTGGCCTTGTTGCCAGTCCCTCAAAGCTTTCCTTTGTTCTGCTGTAGCATTTGCCTCGGGAATCTCTGGTTCCTTTTCATTGTCTCCTTCTACATAGTCCCAATAACCTTTTCCTTTTAGGAAATTTGTTATTCTGAACTTCCATGCAGGGTAGTTATTTTTCTCAAGCTTCTCAGTAACAATCTGACTGAAACCGTCAGACATCTTGAAGCACTAAGACAAAATAGCTGCAATCTGCAAAAACCTGCAAATCTGCTGAACCTGCTATCGTGGTTCCTGTAACGCTTTCTACACTCAACGAGTGTCCACAATCAAGCGTTTCACAACCACTGTACTTGTACAGTAAATCTCTGTATACTGCACTTTGGAGACCTGTTCAGAAACTTGTGCGAACGAAGGGATGGTGATGCTCTTGCTCTCTTAGCCTCTCTTGCCTGCACCAGGCTCTGATACCATGTAAAGAATGAGGATGCAAGAGAGCTACACAAGACAAGCACAAAGCACACAGAGATGGAAAGCTTCTTCTTCTTCTTCACAGAAAAGAGAGTACAAAATGACTAAGTGCTAAAGCTGAAAAGTAGCACATATGTACATGCGGTCACTAAGTGTGAACTCGCTAGAAGCGTACTAGGTGGCACTATAAGTGTAGTCCAGCTGTAGAATCACTGGCAGAGATCCTCCGTGTGGATCACCTAACGCGCCAGTGAGTAAATGCCGTAAGCGGCCAAAACCCGTAGTGGATGCCATCTCAAGGTGTAGAGCTCGACATCTCAACATAATGGTCCCGCAATTTGTGAGAATTTTTCTATGAAGCGTCTATAGTATGCACACATACCTATGAAGCTTCTTAGTTCATGAAGATTCCTTGGTTTAGGCCATCCTTTTATTACCTCTAACTTGGATGGATCCATTTGGATGCCATCTTGAGAGATAATGTGACCTAAATACTGAATCTCTTGCAAGAAAAATTCACTTTTCTTTCGATTAACATAAAGTTTATTCTCTCTTAAAACTTGAAATATTACCTGGAGGTGTTGCTTGTGTTCCTCGAATGAATTAGAGTAGATGATAATATCATCAAAGAACACTCCAGTGAAGGTTCGATGAGGCCTGAACAGCTTCTCCATCAAGCGGTTGAATGTCGCTGGTGCATTGGTCAAGCCAAAAGGCATGACAATGTATTCGTAAAGACCAAATGTAGTACGAAATGCGGTCTTGACAATGTCTTGATCAACTATCCTTATTTGATGATAGCCACTTTTTAGGTCAACCCTACTGAAGTAGGTCGATCCTTGTAGCTTATCAAATAGGTCTTCTACCCGTGGAACGGGAAACCTATTCTTGATAGTGATCCTATTTAGTGCTCTATAGTCGACACACATACGATATGTGCCGTCTTTCGTTTGCACTAATAGCACAGGTGAGCAAAATGGAGATGAGCTAGGCCTAACCCTTCCCTTCTCAACTAACTCATGCACTTGCCGCATAATCTCCTCTTGTTGAGCTTGAGAAACTCTATAAGGAGGTTTATTAGGCGGTGAACTTCCTGGAAGAAGTTCAATTGCATGGTCATCATTACCTCGTTTAGGAGGTAGCTCACAAGGGATGTCGTCAATAAAAACATCTTGAAACCCCTTGAGAAAATTGGATAACTCTAATTCGTTTTGGTTGCTTTTATTTTCTTTTGCTAAAGCATTAGGTTCATTTTGAGAGTCTTTAACAAAAATCATGTACACAGAAATAGAGCTCTTTATTGACTTGTTGAAATCTAATGTATGTACAATGGGGATGGTGTTACCCATTTCCTTAGCATCTATATACATGTCTTTTTCCCTGAACTTAAAGGAGATTCTCCTTTCAGGAAGTTTAACATCGGCAGCCAGGCGGTCAAACCATGGTGCCCCTAGAATTACATCCTCATGCTTGAGAGGAGAGATAAAGAAGTCCTCTTTGTCCACATAGCCTTGGACATGAAGCCTCAATTTCCCGATTAAGGGAGTGATTGAAGCTTCTTGCCCCTTGAAGGCATTGTCTGCGGGTAGGACATCTCCCATCTCGTAGGATTGTATTCCTAGCTTGGTGGCCAACTCTATAGATACAAAATTGTGAGTAGAACCAAGGTCAAAGAGAATAAAAGCATCATGTTCTCTTACCTTTCCCCAAGCATGGCATAGAGGAGATCCTCTGTGGTGAGTTTCGTGAATCTCCTCCTCTTGGATTTCAAACAAGGAAGCTCTAGGAGGATCTTGGCGGTTGTTCTTTTGGGAACAAGCGCGGTACGCATGCCCTTGTTCGCCGCACTTGAAACACCGATTATCCTTACGATAACGCTCAAGGTCTTCAGGAGAGAGTTTATTCTTACCTTTGTAAACTCCCTTCTCTTTAGCTTTGTTGGAGTTGCCCTTAGGAGACTTGTGGACATTGTCCTTTCCCTTAGGCTCATTGGAACCCATGTTTTCCGGGGGCTTATTATTTCTTTTTGCCCCCGTTTGGAAATTGATTCGAGAGGCGACCATAGTGTGGTGTATTACCGCTGATATGGTACGTGGTCTTTGGGAGTTGACATACTCCGCCATTTCTTCGGCTAAGCCCGCACAAAATTGTTGCTTTTGCTCTCCAAAATCCAAGTTTTTAAAGACAGTGGCTTTGAGTTGTAGGTCCCAAAACTTGTCTACATATTTGTGGATGGATTCATTGGGAGAGAGCTTTAAGCTTCGCCATTCGGTGAGTACTTTGTCTTTGGCATCGGTGGCCAAAAATTGCTTCATAATGGAAGCTCTTAAAGCTTTCCATGTTCGTGGAGCTTCACTGTTGGCTCGTAGGCTAGACCACCATTGTCTGTCGGACTTTTGAAAGTGCATAGCTACATGGCAAAGCTTAGAGGACTCTGTGAAGCCCTCATCTCCAAACACCGCATTGAATTGTTGGATAAAGGCCAAGACTTTGTCCGTAGCACCAAAGGTACCATCATAGGTAAGGAAAGAGATGCTCTTCCCTCCCTCTTTGAATTTCTTCAACTTGGATGACCTCTTCCATGCGGCATAGGATTTCCTATGGCCTCTTCTTTTTGATGCTTCAAAGGTTGCACCATCACTTTCTTCAGAAGGTGAAGAATTTGAAGAAGGTGGAGAAGAGGGTGACCTCTTTATCGCCTTTTTCTTGTCTTGATCTTTGTCGTCTTCACCATAGCTTTCATAAGAGGAAGAGGATGAAGAAGATGGAAAAGAGGGTGTCCTCTTTCTCGCCTTTTTCTTCTCTTGCTTTTTATCATCCCTCTTTGAATTATGGCATGGAGAAGAGTGTGATGGTCTTCTCCGCTTTAGTGGTGATGGAGAGCGTTTAGCCCGCCGTCTTCGTGGAGCCATCTCCGCCGAGGTGGCGGGAGACTCGCTTCTTTCTCGTTCCTTCGGTGGAGGCTCTTGAGTTCTCCTTTGGGAAGGAGATGCATCATCAAGAAGTAAATTCTTGAGCGCTTCATATGGATTCTCTTCTTCTTCCCGAATCGGAGAGAGACCTCTTTTGGTAGTCTCACAAGGAGGCTTCCTAGGTGTTCTCTCGTCATGGTGATGAGCTTGGAGAATCCCGTGAGCACGGAGTTGCCGTTGCACTTCACTTTGGAGAGATGGATTTCCCATGGCTTGTTGAAGCCTAGAAACAAGATAGTTGACAAGCATTGAAGCATCATTAGTAGCTTGCTCATGAGCAAAATCAAAGTTATCAACATTAATTTCACTCTCTTTACTATTGTCAGCCATTCTAACAACTTTTAGGTGTAAACTTTTTAGGTTTACTTTGGCACTTCAAGCCCTGGTTGCTACTCCTCTTTACCCCTTTAGAAAAAGCACTCAAGCTACTGTACCCATGGCTTGAATACCATTAATTGCAATGAATAGAAGAGAGGGTCTTTCGACACCAAAACAGCACCGGCTCCTGTCAAGATTCTAATAGCTCAATAGTGGTTAAGCTGTAGGCAAGCCCCGTAGGACTCCACTATTAAGACCATAGCTCTCGACGGTGATGCCCCGTTAACTGCACGAAGGCAGGCGCACTGCAAGGCTGAAAAATTCCTATTCTACTTACTCACAGGCAATTAATAATACCAACCATTTGTAGCTAGCTTGAGGACCTCCCTTCTTGAGCAAGAAAAGAGAAACCTTGAGTTCTGATACCAATGTAACATTTAATGGCCTAATAACTTATGAGTAGCGGAAATTAGCATGAACATAGTGGGCATTTCATTAGAATAGATTCCTAATGAGAATTACAAGAGTGCTTGGGTGGAGAGAGAGAGCAACAAAAAGCATAACACTTAGTTCGATAGCATCGACAATACTTTCAAAAGAGAGAGAAATTAAGATATTGACAACAGTTGAGGACCGGATTTTCATGGAGCCGGTCCCCCCTTCAAAAGGCTTTGTATTATGGTTTCTCCCATCAAGAGAGACATTGTACAATACAATTCTTTGTGTTCCTTCAAGACTAGCTAGTGCAATGAAGATGGAAACTTCATGCACTAAGCAAAACACTTAACAAACACAACCTGAATTATCCCCGTTCTCAGACCCAAGACCTCACACACCTTCGAAGATGGTGACAGCTAGCAGGGTATGAGAGTAGATTGAGAGGAAGAAGGAGTATCTTACGAGAAGGATGTACATCTCCTCACATAATCACTCATATGTAGCATAGCTTAGCTTAGTAATTAGCTTGGTAGAGGAGATGAGCATGCATTGAAGCTTGGCTCTTGGTTGGATTTGCATCCACATGCCAATAGAGTGTTGATATAGGCTTCTATCTCACAAGCTTGGAGTAGGTGATGAGTTCTCCATTAAAGCTTGGGAAGAGATAGTCTTCTCTTTCTTCACACATGAGCTTGTGTGAGTGTGTGTGTGATAATGCCTTGCAAAAATCAGCCCCCTCTCTCTCTTGGGCAAGCCCTCTTGCTAATTGCTCTTGATGAAGCCTCATTGGCCCTCCCCAAGTGAGTGTGTGTGTGATAATGCCTTGCAAAAATCAGCCCCCTCTCTCTCTTGGGCGAGCCCTCTTGCTAATTGCTCTTGATGAAGCCTCATTGGCCCTCCCCAAGTTGGGCCAATTACAATTAAGCAGCATAAGTGATAGCCTTCTGACATATGTCCCCCTTTCCCCTTTTGTGAGAGATTTAGGTAATTAAATAATTAAACTAAACTCTCATTGGACCCCTTTGCCTCCTGGCCAATAGGAATCAGGCAAGCCATGGGGCTCTTGAATGCTCATTGGACCCCTTGGGAGACTGCCCAATAGTCTTCTAGGAGACTTAATTCTCATTGGTTTCTTTTATTAAATGTTTTTAAATTAATTAAACTATATTTACTCTAGCTTAATTCTCATTGGTCCACTTCAAGGGTCATCCAATAGAAATTGGGCACACCTTGTGGGCATCTGGCCTAGGGAGCTGACATGTGTCCCGTAGGATTCTTGCCCGTTGTGTGCCTTAATCGAGCCTTGGGAAACTGCAAAAGAGCCATGTGCAACAATGGGCTAAAAAGACCCTAAGGTTCAACCCATTAAGACTTCCAAAATGCTAAGGTTCCAAAGTTCAAAGGTTGTGTCCAAAGGTCAACCCTAGGGAAAATTGGATGCTTTGTGTGTGCCCTAAAAGTCTTTCTAGGCCAGATGCCCACAAGGTGTGCCCAATTTCTATTGGATGACCCTTGAACTGGACCAATGAGAATTAAGCTACAGTAAATATAGTTTAATTAATTTAAAAACATTTAATAAAAGCAACAATTTTGTGCGGGCTTAACCGAAGAAATAGCGGAGTATGTCAACTCCCAAAGACCACGTACCATATCGGCGGTAATACACCACACTATGGTCGCCTCTCGAATCACTTTCCAAACCGGGGAAAAAAGAAATAATAAGCCCCCGAAAAACAAGGGTTCCAATGAGCCTAACGTGAAGGACAATGTCCAAAAGTCTCCTAAGGGCAACTACAACAAAGCTAAAGAGAAGGGAGTTTACAAAGGTAAGAATAAACTCTCTCCTGAAGAGCTTGAGCGTTATCGTAAGGATAACAGGCGTTTCAAGTGCGGCGAACAAGGGCATGCGTACCGCGCTTGTCCCGAAAAGAACAACCGCCATGATCCACCTAGAGCTTCCTTGGTTGAAATCCAAGAGGAGGAGACTCACCAAACTCACCACAAAGGATCTCCTCTATGCCATGCTTGGGGAAAGGTAAGAGAACATGATGCTTTTATTCTCTTTGACCCTGGTTCTACTCACAATTTTATATCTATAGAGTTGGCCACCAAGCTAGGAATACAATCCTACGAGATGGGAGATGTCCTACCCGCAGACAGTGCCTTCAAGGGGCAACAAGCTTCAGTCACTCCCTTAATCGGGAAATTGAGGCTTCATGTCCAAGGCTATGTGGACAAAGAGGACTTCTTTATCTCTCCTCTCAAGCATGAGGATGTAATCCTAGGGGCACCATGGTTTGACCGCCTGGCTGCTGATGTTAAATTTCCTGAAAGGAGAATCTCCTTTAAGTTCAGGGAAAAAGACATGTATATAGATGCTAAGGAAATGGGTAACACCATCCCCATTGTACATACTCCGGCTTTCAACAAGTCAATAAAGAGCTCTATTTCCGTGTACATGATTTTTGTTAAAGACTCTCAAAATGAACCTAATGCTTTAGCAAAAGAAAATAAAAGCAACCAAAAGGAATTAGAGTTATCCAATTTTCTCAAGGGGTTTCAAGATGTTTTTATTGATGACATCCCTTGTGAGCTACCTCCTAAACGAGGTAATGATGACCATGCAATTGAACTTCTTCCAGGAAGTTCACCGCCTAATAAACCTCCTTATAGAGTTTCTCAAGCTCAACAAGAGGAGATCATGCGGCAAGTGCATGAGTTAGTTGAGAAGGGCATGGTTAGGCCTAGCTCATCTCCATTTTGCTCACCTGTGCTATTAGTGCAAACGAAAGACGGCACATATCGTATGTGTGTTGACTATAGAGCACTAAATAGGATCACTATCAAGAATAGGTTTCCCGTTCCACGGGTAGAAGACCTATTTGATAAGCTACAAGGATCGACCTACTTCAGTAGGGTTGACCTAAAAAGTGGCAATCATCAAATAAGGATAGTTGATCAAGACATTGTAAAGACCGCATTTCGTACTACATTTGGTCTTTAAGAATACATTGTCATGCCTTTTGGCTTGACCAATGCACCAGCCACATTCAACCGCTTGATGGAGAAGCTGTTCAGGCCTCATCGAACCTTCACTGGAGTGTTCTTTGATGATATTATCATCTACTCTAATTCATTGGAGGAACACAAGCAACACCTCGAGGTAATATTTCAAGTTTTAAGAGAGAATAAACTTTATGTTAATCGAAAGAAAAGTGAATTTTTCTTGCAAGAGATTCAGTATTTAGGTCACATTATCTCTCAAGATGGCATCCAAATGGATCCATCCAAGTTAGAGGTAATAAAAGGATGGCCTAAACCAAGGAATCTTCATGAACTAAGAAGCTTCATAGGTATGTGTGCATACTATAGACGCTTCATAGAAAAATTCTCACAAATTGCGGGACCATTACATGACCTAACAAAGAAAAGCGTTAGGTATACATGGTCTGCTAAGGAGAACAATGCTTTCGAAAAGCTTAAAGAAAACCTTATCTCTCAACCTGTGCTTACACTACCAGATCTCTCAAAACCATTTGAGGTCCAATGCGATGCTTGTGGTAATTGTTTTGGAGCTGTTTTGCTCCAAGAAGGGCACACCATAGGCTATGAGAGTCGAAGGCTCGACCCTGCTGAGCAAGCTCTAGGCATATACGAAAAGGAACTCCTTGCAGTTCTACATGCCTTAGACTCATGGAAGCACTATTTATTGGGGACTCCTTTCATTCTGCGAATTTGGGCAAATTTCCGTTCGCAATATCATTTTCATATTGCTCACATTGCTGGCAAGCATAATCAAGTAGCTGATGCACTCTCAAGACGGCCGAGAGTGAATGCGGTTTCCATAGCAACTCACAATGATCTATCTTCAATGATAGATGAGTATGCTATTGATCCCGATTTTAGAGATGTGATTTCAGTCCTTGCATTAGGGAAGAAAGAAGAACCATTTACTTTACAAGATGGTTATCTTCTCTATGGCAATACACTACGCGTTACTAACTCACTACGTGAGAAAGTAATGTATGAATCTCATGTTCCAACTTATCGGGAAATAGCTAACCTCACCATTCTCGATCTACTAAAAGCCTATGTAACGGAAGTAGATCAAAGATCCCAATGGGAGAAGAACTTACCCTTAGTAGAGTATGCTTACAATAACAATGTACATACTTCCACAGGAAAAGCACCTTTCAAGGTAATTGAGGGAAGATCAAAAAGTCCCTTTCTACTTAAGGTACATGGGAAGATCTTCGCTGCAGATGAGTATAGCCGAGACCTACAAGAATCTTTCCAAAAGATTAAGGATGCTATCTCTATCTCATAGCAAAGGCAAAAGGCTGCTGCTGACAAGCACAGAAGAGCCCAAGCCTTTAAAGAAAACGATTGGGTCTTGTTAAAGTTTCCCAAGGCTCGATTAAGGCACACAACGGGCAAGAATCCTACGGGTCACCAAAAGTACTATGTTTAACTAGCAAAAAGGTACTATGGTCCCTTTCAGATTCTTAGGCCAATGAATGAGATGGCCTATCAACTCAAGTTGCCCAATCATTGGCTCATACACAATGCTTTTCATGTGAGTCTATTAAAGCCTTACAAAGGAGAGCCACCTCAAGAACCAACTATTGAAGACCCACCGAAGATCGAGGACCAAGAAGAGGTGCTGCAGCCCGAGTCCATTCTCCGACATGAAGACAAGGTACTAAGAGGCGGTAAGACTATCCGACGATATCTTATTAAGTTTAAGAATTATCATTTTGAAGATGCTAGATGGATGCAAGGCATACAATTAAAGGATAACCTAAACCTTGTCAATGCTTAAAAATGCTTCCCAAGAGTAAGCAAATCTACAAAATGTTAAAAATGAACAAAATTTTTGTCTTATAAGACTCTCTTTTTCTTTATTTGTGCACAAAAATGAAGTAGTATGCATGCTTAGATCAAGTTTGCGGAGACGACCTCTCCCAAACACCAAGTAGAGCTTGTCGCTCTACTCTGGAAGACTGATAGGACTAATGTGCAGACATGCTTGCGGAAGCCTCAGGCTCTCAAGCGCCAAATGGACTAGTCATCCATTGTGGAATGATGTCGTAGGGTAACATAGGGATCCTCTACCCGCTAAGAAAAAGACTCATGAACATGCTTTATCTTCTCTACACCATAGTCGAGGATGACTATGATTTCAAGAGAGAGGTAATGTCATAATAATCAATATCTAATTCTCCTAAATGATTTTCTCATATTAAACTGATCATTTAATGTGGGGAAGGCCAGCGGAGAAAAAGCTAGAATATTGGTTAAGCTAGCAGACCGGCCACAGTAGGGATCCAAAGGAGGGAAAATAGGGATCCAAAGGGGGGGCCATCTGCAAAAGAGCCATGTGCAAAAATGGGCTAAAAAGACCCTAAGGTTCAACCCATTAAGACTTCCAAAATGCTGTGGTTCCAAAATTCAAAGGTTGTGTCCAAAGGTCGACCCTAGGGAAAATTGGATGCTTTGTGTGTGCCCTAAAAGTCTTTGCACATCCCTACATGGGCGGGGACGAGCCCTAAAGGTAGGGGATGAGAGAGAA
The DNA here is from genome assembly GCF_014529385.1 of Adiantum capillus-veneris. NCBI lineage: Eukaryota > Viridiplantae > Streptophyta > Polypodiopsida > Polypodiales > Pteridaceae > Adiantum > Adiantum capillus-veneris. Next base: position 4,196,881 of record NC_140943.1, read on the forward strand.
ATCCACACACACACACAGGCTCCCTTTACACAAAGGGAATGAGGGACACATGTCAGCTCCCTAGGCCAGATGCCCAGAAGGTGTGCCCAATTTCTATTGGATGACCCTGAAGTGGACCAATGAGAAATTAAGCTAGAGTAAATCTAGTTTAATTAATTTAAAAAACATTTAATAAAAGAAACCAATGAAATAAAAGTCTCCTAGAAGACTTTGGGGCAGTCTCCCAAGGGGTCCAATGAGCATTCAGGAGCCCCATGGCTTCCCTGATTCTATTGGCCAGGAGGCAAAGGGCCCAATGAGAGTTTAGTTTTCTTATTTAATTACCTAAAGCTCTCACAAAAGGGGAAAGGGGACACCATGTCAGAAGGCTATCACTATGCTGCTTAATTGTAATTGGCTTGACTTGGGGAGGGCCAATGAGCATCAGCAAGAGCAATTAGCAAGAGGGCTCGCCCAAGAGAGAGAGGGGGCTGATTTTTGCAAGGCATTAACACACACAAACACTCACACAAGCTCAATGTTTGAAGAAAAGAGAAGACTATCTCTCCAAGCTTTAATGGAGAACTCATCACCTACTCCAAGCTTGTGAGATAGAAGCCTACATCAACACTCTCTTGGCATGTGATGCAATCCAACCAAGAGCCAAGCTTAAATGCATGCTCATCTCCTCTACCATGCTAATTACTAAGCTAAGCTATGCTACATATGAGTGATTATGTGAGGAGATGTACATCTTTCTCGTAAGATACTCCTTCTTCCTCTCAATCTACTCTCATACCTTGCTAGCTCTCACCATCTTCGAAGGTGTGTGAGGTCTTGGGTCTGAGAACGGGGATAATTCAAGTTGTGTTTATTAAGTGTTTTGCTTAGTGCATGAAGTTTCCATCTTCATTGCATTAGCTAGTCTTGAAGGAACACAAAGAATTGTATTGTACAATGTCTCTCTTGATGGGAGAAACCATAATACAAAGCCTCATAACTTATGAGTAGCGGAATTAGTTGCTCTCTCTCCACCCAAGCTTTTTGTAGAGAATTAGGTGTTATGCTTTTTGTTGCTCTCTCTCCACCCGAGCACTCTTGTAATTCTCTACACCATAGTCGAGGACGAATACGATTTCAAGAGAGAGGTATCTCGTAGGATTGTATTCCTAGCTTGGTGGCCAATTCTGGAAGGGTCTCTTTGAGACTTTAGGAACAAGGATAAACTTCTCTTCGGCCTATCATCCACAAACTGATGGCCAAAGTGAAATAGCTAACCTAACCATTCTCGATCTACTAAAAGCCTATGTAACGGAAGTAGATCAAAGATCCCAATGGGAGAAGTACTTACCCTTAGTAGAGTATGCTTACAATAACACTGTACATACTTCCACAGGAAAAGCACCTTTCGAGGTAATTGAGGGAAGATCAAAAAGTCCCTTGCTACTTAAGGTACATGGGAAGATCTTCGCTGCAGATGAGTATAGCCGAGACCTACAAGAATCTTTCCAAAAGATTAAGGATGCTATCTCTATCTCACAGCAAAGGCAAAAGGCTGCTGCAGACAAGCACAGAAGAGCCCAAGCCTTTAAAGAAAACGATTGGGTCTTGTTAAAGTTTCCCAAGGCTCGATTAAGGCACACAACGGGCAAGAATCCTACGGGTCACCAAAAGTACTATGCTAAACTAGCAAACAGGTACTATGGTCCCTTTCAGATTCTTAGGCCAATGAATGAGATGGCCTATCAACTCAAGTTGCCCAATCATTGGCTCATACACAATGCTTTTTATGTGAGCCTATTAAAGCCTTACAAAGGAGATCCACCTCAAGAACCAACTATTGAAGACCCACCGGAGATCGAGGACCAAGAAGAGGTGTTGCAGCCCGAGTCCATTCTCCGAAATGATTTCTACCCGTGGAACGGGAAACCTATTCTTGATAGTGATCCTATTTAGTGCTCTATAGTCGACACACATACGATATTTACCATCTTTCTTTTGTACTAATAGCACAGGTGAGCAAAATGGAGATGAGCTTGGCCTAACCATACCCTTCTCAACTAACTCATGCACCTGCTGCATAATCTCCTCTTGTTGAGCTTGAGAAACTATATAAGGAGGTTTATTAGGCGGTGAACTTCCTAGAAGAAGTTCAATTGCATGGTCATCATTACCTCGTTTAGGAGGTAGCTCACAAGGGATGTCGTCAATAAATGCATCTTGAAACCCCTTGAGAAAATTGGATAACTCTAATTCCTTTTGGTTGCTTTTATTTTTCTTTTTGCTAAAGCATTAGGTTCATTTTGAGAGTCTTTAACAAAAATCATGTACACGGAAAAAGAGCTCTTTATTGACTTGTTGAAATCTGGTGTATGTACAATGGGGATGGTGTTACCCATTTCCTTAGCATCTATATACATGTCTTTTTCCCTGAACTTAAAGGAGATTCTCCTTTCAGGAAATTTAACATCGGCAGCCAGGCGATCAAACCATGGTGCCCCTAGGATTACATCCTCATGCTTGAGAGGAGAGATAAAGAAGTCCTCTTTGTCCACATAGCCTTGGACATGAAGCCTCAATTTCCTGATTAAGGGAGTGACTAAAGCTTGTTGCCCCTTGAAGGCATTGTCTGCGGGTAGGACATCTCCCATCTCGTAGGATTGTATTCCTAGCTTGGTGGCCAACTCTATAGATATAAAATTGTGAGTCTTCAAGACTAGCTAGTGCAATGAATATGGAAACATCATGCACTAAGAAAAACACTTAACAAACACAACTTGAATTATCCCCGTTCTCACACCCAAGACCTCACACACCTTCGAAGACGGTGAGAGCTAGCTGGGTATGAGAGTAGATTGAGAGGAAGAAGGAGTATCTCACGAGAAAGATGTACATCTCCTCACATAATCACTCATATGTAGCATAGCTTAGCTTAGTAATTAGCATGGTAGAGGAGATGAGCATGCATTGAAGCTTGGCTCTTGGTTGGATTTGCATCCACATGCCAAGAGAGTGTTGATGTAGGCTTCTATCTCACAAGCTTGGAGTAGGTGATGAGTTCTCCATTAAAGCTTGGGAAGAGATAGTCTTCTCTTTGTTCACACATGAGCTTGTGTGAGTGTGTGTGTGATAATGCCTTGCAAAAATCACCCCCCTCTCTCTCTTGGGCGAGCCCTCTTGCTAATTGCTCTTCTGAAGCCTCATTGGCCCTCCCCAAGTCAAGCCAATTACAATTAAGCAGCATAAGTGATAGCCTTCTGACATGTGTCCCCCTTTCCCCTTTTGTGAGAGCTTTAGGTAATTAAATAATTAAACTAAACTCTCATTGGACCCCTTTGCCTCCTGGCCAATAGGAATCAGGCAAGCCATGGGCTCCTGAATGCTCATTGGACCCCTTGGGAGACTGCCCAATAGTCTTCTAGGAGACTTAATTCTCATTGGTTTTTTTTATTAAATGTTTTTAAATTAATTAAACTAGATTTACTCTAGCTTAATTCTCATTGGTCCACTTCAAGGGTCATCCAATAGAAATTGGGCACACCTTGTGGGCATCTGGCCTAGGGAGCTGACATGTGTCCCTCATTCCCTTTGTGTAAAGGGAGCCTGTGTGTGTGTGTGTGTGGCTTTCTCTCTCATCCCCTACCTTTAGGGCTCGCCCCCTCCCATGTAGGGATGTGCAAAGACTTTTAGGGCACACACAAAGCATCCAATTTTCCCTAGGGTTGACCTTTGGACACAACCTTTGAATTTTGGAACCTTAGCATTTTGGAAGTCTTAATGGGCTGAACCTTAGGGTCTTTTTAGCCCATTGTTGCACATGGCTCTTTTGCAGATGGCCCCCCTTTGGATCCCTATTTTCCCTCATTTGGATCCCTACTGTGGCTGGTCTCCTAGCTTAACCAATATTCTAGCTTTTTCTCCCCTGGCCTTCCCCACATTAAATGATCAGTTTAATATGAGAAAACCATTTAGGAGAATTAGATATTGATTGTTATGACATTACCTCTCTCTTGAAATCATAGTCGTCCTCGAATATAGTGTAGAGAAGATAAAGCATGTTCATGAGTCCTTTTCTTAGCGGGTAGAGGATCCCTATGTTACCCTACGACATCATTCCACAATGGATGACTAGTCCATTTGGCGCTTGAGAGCCTGAGGCTGCCGCAAGCATGTGTGCACATTAGTCCTATCAGTCTTCCATAGTAGAGTGACAAGCTCTACTTGGTGTTTGGGAGACGTCGTCTCCGCAAACTTGATCTAAGCATGCATACTACTTCATTTTTGTGCACAAATAAAGAAAAAGAGAGTCTTATAAGACAAAAATTTTGTTCATTTTTAACATTTTGTACATTTTCTTACTCTTGGGAAGCATTGTAAGCATTGACAAGGTTTAGGTTATCCTTTAATTGTATGCCTTGCATCCATCTAGCATCTTCAAAAGGATAATTCTTAAACTTAAATAGATATCGTCGGATAGTCTTACCGCCTCTTAGTACCTTGTCTTCATGTCGGAGAATGGACTCGGGCTGCAGCACCTCTTCTTGGTCCTCGATCTCCGGTGGGTCTTCAATAGTTGGTTCTTGAGGTGGCTCTCCTTTGTAAGGCTTTAATAGGCTCACATGAAAAGCATTGTGTATGAGCCAATGATTGGGCAACTTGAGTTGATAGGCCATCTCATTGATTGGCCTAAGAATCTGAAAGGGACCATAGTACCTTTTTGCTAGTTTAGCATAGTACTTTTGGTGACCCGTAGGATTCTTGCCCGTTGTGTGCCTTAATCGAGCCTTGGGAAACTTTAACAAGACCCAATCGTTTTCTTTAAAGGCTTGGGCTCTTCTGTGCTTGTCAGCAGCAGCCTTTTGCCTTTGCTGTGAGATAGAGATAGCATCCTTAATCTTTTGGAAAGATTCTTGTAGGTCTCGGCTATACTCATCTGCAGCGAAGATCTTCCCATGTACCTTAAGTAGCAAGGGACTTTTTGATCTTCCCTCAATTACCTCGAAAGGTGCTTTTCCTGTGGAAGTATGTACAGTGTTATTGTAAGCATACTCCACTAAGGGTAAGTACTTCTCCCATTGGGATCTTTGATCTACTTCCGTTACATAGGCTTTTAGTAGATCGAGAATGGTTAGGTTAGCTATTTCACTTTGGCCATCAGTTTGTGGATGATAGGCCGAAGAGAAGTTTAGCCTTGTTCCTAAATTCTCAAAGAGACCCTTCCAGAAATTACTGGTCATTCTAGGATCTCTATCCGACACTATGGACATGGCAAGCCATGGTACTTGAAAATTTGTGAAATAAAGAGGGTTGCCATTTGATGGGCTTTGATAGTCTTTTTGACAGGTATAAAATGAGCTTGTTTACTAAACCTGTCTACTATCGTCCATATTCCCGTATTCCCATGGATAGACTTAGGCAATCCAAAGATAAAATCCATGGATATGCTCTCCCATGGTGAATTAGGGATTGGCAAGGGTTGAAGCAATCCAAGTTGCTTCCCTCTATCAAATTTTGTCTTTTGGCATACCACACATTTGGAAACATACTCTTGTATGTTCACTTTCATGGTAGGCCAATAGAAATATGTTTCAATTCCCTTTAAGGTAGACTGAATCCCTCTATGCCCCGCATAAGGTGGAGCATGAGATTCATACATTACTTTCTCACGTAGTGAGTTAGTAACGCATAGTCTATTGCCATAGAGAAGATAACCATCTTGTAAAGTAAATGGTTCTTCTTTCTTCCCTAATGCAAGGGCTGAAATCACATCTCTAAAATCGGGATCAATAGCATACTCATCTATCATTGAAGATAGATCATTGTGAGTTGCTATGGAAACCGCATTCACTCTCGGCCGTCTTGAGAGTGCATCAGCTACTTGATTATGCTTGCCAGCAATGTGAGCAATATGAAAATGAAATTGCGAAAGGAAATTTGCCCACCTCATTTGTTTGT